>NC_064633.1:576560702-576881118 GCF_023864275.1 Schistocerca cancellata | reverse complement strand
TCTCACGCGGTCTGCACGTCCAGCACGAACGCTGGTCCAACTGAGGCGCCAGGTGGAAATGGCATGGCAAGCCGTTCCACAGGACTACATCCAGCATCTCTACGATCGTCTCCATGGGAGAATAGCAGCCTGCATTGCTGCGAAAGGTGGATATACACTGTACTAGTGCCGACATTGTGCCTGCTCTGTTGCCTGTGTCTATGTGCCTGTGGTTCTGTCAGTGTGATCATGTGATGTATCTGACCCCAGGAATGTGTCAATAAAGTTTCCCCTTCCTGGGACAATGAATTCACGGTGTTCTTATTTCAATTTCCAGGAGTGTATATTTAACTTCAGGACAAACGTATACCGCAACGTTCTATATTGATCTTCAGGAGAAACGTACACGAAAGTTGAGAAAAGGACTCTTGTTGCTGCAAGACAATGCCCCTCCTCACAAAACCTACATCATGTAGAAAAAAAATTGACATATCTTCACTTTGAAATCCTCAAAAATCCACCATTTTCATCTGATTTAGCCACCTCAGGCTATTATCCGTTCCCAAACCTCAAGAAACATGTCAAAGGAAGACGATTTCTGTACAATGAGGAAGTCAGAAAGTCTGCAGATGAGTGGTTTTACAGCACAACAGTTTTTTTTTAAAGGTAGGTTAAATAAGTTGGAACAGAGATGTTGAAGGGGGAATATGTTGAGTAAATAATTTTTTTCAGATCCATTCAAAAATGGTTCAGGTGGCTCTGAGCACTATGGGACTTAACTGCTGTGGTCATCAGTCCCCTAGAACTCAGAACTACTTAAACCTAAGGACATCACACACATCCATGCCCGAGGCAGGATTCGAACCTGCGACCGTAGCGGTCGCGATGTTCCAGACTGAAGCGCATAGAACCGCTCGACCACTCCGACCGGCTCAAATCCATTACGACACTTTTTCTTTATAAACCCAAGGATTTATCAGCACCCCTGGTATGCCATGGTAGACATCCAGCTCGCCATACATGGAATCTGTGGTAGCAGTTGAAGGCACGATGAAAGCTGTCGATTACGTGAACAAAATTGCAGACCACCTGCCTCTTGCCATGTTTAATGTTTGCACCGATAGTAAGATCTCCCAGCAGGATAATTATTTGTATCAAAGCGCCACATGCTACAGTAATTTGAAGAGCATGATTGTGGACTCTTGTTGATCTTTTAGCCCCTACATTCACCCGATCTGTACGCAATGGAAGGCATCTGAGAAGCTATCCGCCACACAAACCACCCGCACGTAATTTACGGAAATGCGTGACCTGTGAGTAGACACATGGTACCGCATACCTCCAGAAGTCAACCAACGACTTTTCGAGTCAGTAGTAACTGCAATCGCTGCTGTGTTGCGTTCCAGAATTGGATCATTCCACTGTTAAGGAGGTGGTCGTTATAGTTTTGGTTCATCAATGTAAGTTCGTCTCGAAGACCAGCGATTTGCTAACACAAGTTAGTATGTCGAGACCATAGTATAATAAACAAATACTGCACAGATTTATGAACCGCTCTTACATACTGCCCAGCCACACTATTCATTCTTAAACTTTGAACATGGTCGTAGTGTGTTTCAGCCAGACAGCTATTTGCTCTGACTCGATCGTGCGTTCGTTCATGAGCATTAAAATGTTTTTCTGCTTTTTACTCAAAACTTAATGTTCTGTCCTCTAGTATAAAAATGTTGAAATTAAATTACAATTCCGAACAGTGTGTCTTAGTGCACACATTTACATAAAGACAAAACTAACTGGCGTTCACTGTGGAGGAAATTAAATCAAAACTGTTACTCAAGAACCACTACCAAAATCAAACTGTGCACTGCCCAAAAATACTGAAACACTGATATTACGCAGAAACACTATGAAACACATACTGTTGACTGGCCCATTAAAAATCTGAATTAAAAGAGCATGTTTAGAATTTGTGCAATGGAAACTTAAGAAGAGAAAAGAAAGAACCAACAAAATATGAAAAAAATGTCGTATAAAAAATTTCATCATAATTAGCAGCAACAGCACAGCATGAGGAAATCTTACCACCACGCTAAAGTAAAACTAAAATACTGGTAGGAAGAGTGGGATGATTTTCTCATACTAGAAAAAAACATCTTACTTGAAATAAAAATAACAATCCGTTCATTATAATGACAATGCTGTATCTTAAACTCTAGTTTCACAAGAACATAAAAATTACAGACAACCAAAAACTTTACTTTCTTTGCAAAAGTATGACAAGGCAGTGCTTCTGCGATTATGCAAACTGAAATGAATTAAACTGAAAGGACCTAAACAGAGATGTGGATTGGGACTGTTCTGTTGCAAGAATTGCTAACACAATCAGTACGCGCCAGCAAAATTTATTACCTTAAAAACATATCCAGAATGCAAATCCATTTTCTCTGTTCTATAAATACTGCATCTGTAAGTCCTTCCATCAGATTAATAATTCCTAACAATTTTCTTGAGCAAATTCCTCCTCCAATATGCACTACGCTAAAAGTTCTGCTAGCCTACTCCATGTCCAACACACTGCTCCACAACTGAGCCAAAGATACACAAGTTCAGACTACGGTCAATGTCGTTAAGTTGACTAGTCCACAGATGTCACAAACGACTGCTTGCTCTCGCAACATAAACTATCCGCAAATAAATATCCACTCCACCTGTATATGTTGTGAGTTAACGATCATTTCACTCTCATTTAAAGATATGGCCGAAAGAGTCAGCCTTCAGGAATTGTGAAACGATCCCTGTCGTCCAGGGCCGTGTGCCACAAAGATCACAAAGTCGCCACGAAATGGGAAAATTCACAGAAATCTATTGTGCTGAATGAGGCCTAAGCGCTGTAGTGTGCGAGTGAGACAGACGAGAACCTACGTCATAGGGAAACGCAGTAGAAGCCGTTTCTGGCCAGGGAGATGTAGCGGTGTTAAATATGGCGGACCTAAGGTCGGCCGTAAAGAGAAACATTTATGAAAACTGTTTAATTCTGTAGTAGTTCAGGGAATAAAGCCACAGTAATTTTAATCTACCATTCTTCATACATTTTCATGGTAATCATATCTATAATAATTTAGGATTGACTTTTAACGTTAACTTGACAAGTTTTGTAATAAAGGCCTGAATGCTAAAATCTGAACGCTTTTGTCGATCTTAACGGTCGAAATTTCATATAGAAGCGCATCGTTAAAGTGACAAAAGTTGTAAATATCAACTCTTTAACTTTATTTGTTTAAAAGATATAGTAAATTTAAATTATCAGTATTTTCAGTTGAGCATCAGATCATCACTTCCTCCACACAGAACACATTGAACGATGACGGCATGACACCTTATTGAAGCTCAGGTAATAGAATATTTGTTGTAAGGTTTAGTGCATATCAGTTACTTTAGTTCTTTATTTATTTATCAGAAAGCTCATTGGTGCTAGGCTAATGTCTGTGACTTTCAAAGTTAAGAGGGAAATTATATTGGTTTATATAAAAGAATTTAACGTTTATTATCTAATGGATATTATTGTTGGCCGGCCGCTGTGGCCGAGCGGTCCTGGGCGCTTCAGTCCGGAACCGCACTGCTGCTACGGTCGCAGGTTCGAATCTTGCCTTGGGCATGAATGTGTGTGATGTCCTTAGGTTGGTTAGGTTTAATTAGTTCTAAGTTCTAGGGGACTGATGATCTCAGATGTTAAAGTCCCATAGTGCTTAGAACCATTTTGATAGAATTGTTGCTTTATTTAGAAAGTGAAAGTGGTCAAACTTCGATTATTTGAATATGTTAAAATGTAAAATAATGTAGAATAAGCTGTAGCCAATCAGATGGACGGCTTCAGCAAAGGGAACTGCACTAGTCAGTTGAACGATGATGTTCGGTGCGGGCAGAGGGACGGGCAGAGGGACAATTCTGGTCTAGACACCAAAGGGTACAGTGTTGGTGGAGACACGAAAACGAACAGTTCGGATTAAGACGCGAAAGCGGTCAGTCGGCCTTTGGGTAGATATGAAATGAAATGTCTTAGAAAATTTCGCGTTGTGTGGTATCGCGGAACTTGGTCTCTGAGCGGCGAGCAGCCGCGCGCCTGGTGTGAACTCTAACTTTTCGTGTAAATAAAGAGGTGGAGTATTGGACTTGTGTTTAGCGATGAGATTGTGAATGACCGAACTGTGTCAAATGGATATGCGCTAGAGTGTAACAGTAACTCTAAATACGACCACTTTCGCTATTAGTTTGCTTTTTGAGTAAACATTATTCTAACCAAATCGCAACTGTGTGACCTACATCATTTGAAGGGCTTATTTCAATAGTGGCACAAGCTCATTTTTGTTCATTGTGAGATACAGAGTCCTAAAGTTAAATCAGCGCTGAAAAATCTGCAGCTGAGATACCAGAAATATCCAAGCATATGGCTTCTTGCTAGAGATGAACCTTTCTTTCTGTTTGTTTGGATCATTAATTGCAGAAGCATTATAGGCAGAAAAGTGGAGGCAATGGACTTGTACCACTATTGAAATAAGCCCTTCATTTATGGATCGTTAATTTAGTTCCGGATATTATTATTACTGTTATTATACAGGGTTACTACAAATGATTGAAGCGATTTCACAGCTCTACAATAACTATATTATTTGAGATATTTTCAAAATGCTTTGCACACACATACAAAAACTCAAAAAGTTTTTTAGGCATTCACAAATGTTCGATATGTGCCCCTTTAGTGATTCGGCAGACATCAAGCCGATAATCAAGTTCCTCCCACACTCGGCGCAGCATGTCCCCATCAATGAGTTCGAAATCATCGTTGATGCGAGCTCGCAGTTCTGGCACGTTTCTTGGTAGAGGAGGTTTAAACACTGAATCTTTCACATAACCCCACAGAAAGAAATCGCATGGGGTTAAGTCGGGAGAGCGTGGAGGCCATGACATGAATTGCTGATCATGATCTCCACCACGACTGATCCATCGGTTTTCCAATCTCCTGTTTAAGAAATGCCGAACATCATGATGGAAGTGCGGTGGAGCACCATCCTGTTGAAAGATGAAGTCGGCGCTGTCGGTCTCCAGTTGTGGCATGAGCCAATTTTCCGCGGGCTACGCGTAAAACTTGCCCGCACGCGTTCAACCGTTTCTTCGCTCACTGCAGGCCGACCCGTTGATTTCCCCTTAGAGAGGCATCCAGAAGCTTTAAACTGCGCATACCATCGCCGAATGGAGTTAGCAGTTGGTGGATCTTTGTTGAACTTCGTCCTGAAGTGTCGTTGCACTGTTATGACTGACTGATGTGAGTGCATTTCAAGCACGACATACGCTTTCTCGGCTCCTGTCGCCACTTTGTCTCACTGCGCTCTCGAGCGCTCTGACGGCAGAAACCTGAAGTGCGGCTTCAGCCAAACAAAACTTTATGAGTTTTTCTACGTATCTGTAGTGTGTCGTGACCATATGTCAATGAATGGAGCTACAGTGAATTTATGAAGTCGCTTCAATCATTTGTAATAGCCCTGTATATTATATTAAATTTGTATTTCGCAAACTTGCCATCAGCCGGACAATTTAACCAAAGGATCACTAGTATTTAATTTAGGGCGTGTAATGCGACTCGTGCGGTTCAACCCCTAGACGAGTTTGAGCCAAGACATTTCGACGAAGGGGAACCGCATGTGAGCCCGAACATCTTTGGGATATAAGCTCGCAGTGTAGACCTTTAACGTGTTTCTGTTTAAAGCTTGCCTAAATAGATACAGTTGTTTATTAACCTTGGCTTCATATCTGGACAACGTTCGGCGACTTTACTGGCAGCCAATCAAAACGATTCAATGTTGGCACGAGTTAAATCTTGGAAGGGCGAAGGATAAGAATTTACGTGCCCTCTTGTACTGTCTCTGCAAGAGAACAGACGCTGTTTCGATCCCAGATCCGCAATTAGTCAAAGCTTTATGAATTTTCAACTTTGCCCCTGTGATGTATTAACTCTCGAATCCCCCTGTTGCCAGTTGTTCCCCAAGGGCAAGTCATAATGAAACCCTAAGCGAGGCTGCCTATTAAGTTTGCAAATCCCATGGGCAAGACCTTCAGTACACCGTTACGGAATAAATGAAAGGTTTTAAGCTCTAGAGTACTTCTCGACACCTGATTTAAATCACCCTGGATGCCGACAAACTTTTGCCATTTCTTTCAGGGGCTATAACGACTGAGTGTGTATACAATGCACAAGTGTCGTCCATGACATTTTCTGTTGTGGCTTGGCGTACAGTAACGTTCTAGTCTAGATTTTCTAGTCAGATATTTTCAAAGCGTTTACAAAATTTGTTGATGCGGGTCGCATGCAACTGCGACATGAAGGTTAGGTCATATTAATTGAAAGATGCACTCAGCCAGAAAAATTTTATCCATCTAGAAGAATACGAGCAGCCGTTTTCGAGAAAAAGGCGTGCCTTACCGAGCTAACGGTATGAAAACCTAAGCGATCATGCGTTGACTTGATTCACTATAATGCATGCGCCGTCCAGAATGCTCGGGTAAGAATTTTTCGAAAATCTGTTTCCGAGCCCGAATCTCACTCACAGTGAATATCACATCATCCTATAGCAAAAGGTATTGCTTCCTTCTGATCTCTTTGAGGATAGTGAATTGCTGAAAGCTTCATTTCTGAACAACCTAAACCCCACTCACGTAATTCTATCCAGAGAGGTTGTAAAATATCCGTTGGTTCTTGTAGTAAAATTAGTAGAAAGTGTGTGTCCGTGAATCTCATGATAAGTATTCGATCTGTATCATATTAACCCATCCGGTACATGCCTTCCGGACACTTCACGTCATATTCGAACCACCTCTCTTCTGGCTGGATGCGACCGTATCAAAACGATTCAGCGGCGCCCGCCACGGAAACGAACTTACCACTCCTCCCACTTCTCCATTTGCAATATTTCTATCTCTCTTAATCCCTCCCTCTTCTCCCCCCCCCCCCCCCTCACCCTCTCTCTTTTTCTAGAGCAATATCTGAATCTTGTGCAGATGCGGTTGCGGCTAACTCAGGAAAAGTTGTAATGGGCTGACTTAAACGGCAGAGGCGCGCGCGTTGTTACGACACTGAAGATGCGCTTGTTTGCGGCGGTACTTTTTATGTGTTTGGTGAGGGGAGGGGGGGGGGGGGGGTAGGCGGAGGAAGACGAGGAGGAAGCGGCGCTCTCTGTGGAGAGAACTTGGCCGGCGCTGCTGTTGACACCACGAGTGCTCTGAGACCCATGCACAGAGTTCCATTTGCGCTGTAACCGGAAGTTCTGTAGTTCCCTCTTCACCCAGAACTTTGCCGACCGCTCTCTGGAAGAAACAATGGAAACAGACAGTGCATGTTAAAAATCGGAAAATGTACATTGCACGCGACTAATTGCTATTAGCCACAAACTATGAAACATCCCCTTAGAACAATTATGTATTACTGTGCTGATAAACCTCTTACGTTATTTGATTTTCAAACAGCTGAGCAAAACTCAGCGTACTCAAACATTTTTCTCTTTACTTATTCTGATCAACACTAAACTGACACACAATATTTTTAGCGTAACACAATCTGACTTTCAATAATCCCTACAAAAGAATCGCCCTGACTAACAATAACCTATACCTTTCACGAATCACTTACGTCACAAAAATCTTCGTTACTCGAACTACTGCAATACAGCGAGCGCCAATACTGCCAGTTAAATAAAAGATTCTAACTACTTAAGGCACTAACTACTGATAGGCATATAGTTAGAAAATGAAAGATTTTTGATAGAGAATAGTGTTCAAAAGTCATAATACACTCCTGGAAATTGAAATAAGAACACCGTGAATTCATTGTCCCAGGAAGGGGAAACTTTATTGACACATTCCTGGGGTCAGATACATCACATGATCGCACTGACAGAACCACAGGCACATAGACACAGGCAACAGAGCATGCACAATGTCGGCACTAGTACAGTGTATATCCACCTTTCGCAGCAATGCAGGCTGCTATTCTCCCATGGAAACGATCGTAGAGATGCTGGATGTAGTCCTGTGGAACGGCTTGCCATGCCATTTCCACCTGGCGCCTCAGTTGGACCAGCGTTCGTGCTGGACGTGCAGACCGCGTGAGACGACGCTTCATCCAGTCCCAAACATGCTCAATGGGGGACAGATCCGGAGATCTTGCTGGCCAGGGTAGTTGACTTACACCTTCTAGAGCACGTTGGGTGGCACGGCATACATGCGGGCGTGCATTGTCCTGTTGGAACAGCAAGTTCCCTTGCCGGTCTAGGAATGGTAGAACGATGGGTTCGATGACGGTTTGGATGTACCGTGCACTATTCAGTGTCCCCTCGACGATCACCAGTGGTGTACGGCCAGTGTAGGAGATCGCTCCCCACACCATGATGCCGGGTGTTGGCCCTGTGTGCCTCGGTCGTATGCAGTCCTGATTGTGGCGCTCACCTGCACGGCGCCAAACACGCATACGACCATCATTGGCACCGAGGCAGAAGCGACTCTCATCGCTGAAGACGACACGTCTCCATTCGTCCCTCCATTCACGCCTGTCGCGACACCACTGGAGGCGGGCTGCACGATGTTGGGGCGTGAGCGGAAGACGGCCTAACGGTGTGCGGGACCGTAGCCCAGCTTCATGGAGACGGTTGCGAATGGTCCTCGCCGATACCCCAGGAGCAACAGTGTCCCTAATTTGCTGGGAAGTGGCGGTGCGGTCCCCTACGGCACTGCGTAGGATCCTACGGTCTTGGCGTGCATCCGTGCGTCGCTGCGGTCCGGTCCCAGGTCGACGGGCACGTGCACCTTCCGCCGACCACTGGCGACAACATCGATGTACTGTGGAGACCTCACGCCCCACGTGTTGAGCAATTCGGCGGTACGTCCACCCGGCCTCCCGCATGCCCACTATACGCCCTCGCTCAAAGTCCGTCAACTGCACATACGGTTCACGTCCACGCTGTCGCGGCATGCTACCAGTGTTAAAGACTGCGATGGAGCTCCGTATGCCACGGCAAACTGGCTGACACTGACGGCGGCGGTGCACAAATGCTGCGCAGCTAGCGCCATTCGACGGCCAACACCGCGGTTCCTGGTGTGTCCGCTGTGCCGTGCGTGTGATCATTGCTTGTACAGCCCTCTCGCAGTGTCCGGAGCAAGTATGGTGGGTCTGACACACCGGTGTCAATGTGTTCTTTTTTCCATTTCCAGGAGTGTATATATGTATAATTTTTGACATCCAGTTTGGCAAATTTCCTTTTTCTGACGGACACTCGTCCAGCTCGTCCTCTCATATTAACATCTCAAAACTCTGGCTTCTCTCTCCCCACATCCACCACTGCTGGCAGCTCACCTCCAACTGCGCAACGCTAGGCGCTGTTCACATCCAACTGCCCAACACTACAGTAGCAAATATTACAACAATGCAAACCAGCCACAGACTGCACACAGCACAGTCAGTGATTTTCATACAGAGCGCTACGTGGCGTTAGCAACATAAAAACCTAAACAGCCAACTTACGTAGACCCCATGCTCCCCACAAAAAAATTTGCAAATTGTTTTGGGCAGTGCCCAATACAGATTTGAAAAAATTTTTTCATAATTACAATAACAAAGATACCAAATGCACACACTTATTGATACACTGTTGGACAAAAACAAAATTTGTTCTCATAAAGACAGTCCTGATCATTCATCACAGTAATAATTACATTGCAGAAAGTCTGATCAGTAAAAGAAAATGTAGACGGAAGTAGTGGATTTCCATGCAGTCTTGAAGAAGTAGTGTTGTCCTTCCAACGGAAAGACAGTGCTGAGTCTTGACATGCAGACAGGTAATGGGCCACAACAGAGGAAATCCACAGAGAGTCAGCAATTTTCATACAGAGCGCTACGTGGCGTTACCAACATAAAAACCTAAACAGCCTACTTCCAACTGATACAACTACTACGCTATCCTCCAAGGACAAAGAGCAAGGAAAGAAGATAGAACCACGAGTGTTCTTTCACTCCACCACAAGTAGCTAACAGATCATCCATTTAATACTGTTTCAAAATAGATAAATATTTCATTTTTCATATTTAAGGATTACTGAAAACATCGATGTAACAGCAGCTAAACAAATCTCCTACTACATTGACCATTGCACACATTGGGCGCTACACTATTGTTCTACTCGAGAGTGCAGCCTGGGAGGCTTTGTAACGCTACTGGGTTCCTTCAAATGATGTCTGTGCCTCTCTCTCTCTCTTTCAGACTTGTTTTCTGTACTGAGAGTGCCGATCATCGAGGCATTAGAAATAGGGGCTTGCCATCTCCTTATTACCTGCTGTTGGAAGAAATTTCAGTGGATTCAAATCTTTCAAGATTTTTTTATTTTATTTGTTCACGAAAAATATTTAAATTTGCAGCTGTTATAATACGTTTCTGTTTCCTATTTTACGATGCGAAGCAGCTGAAAACCTAACTCTGCGACGTGCTTAATGGATCAATTGGAAGGTGCTACCACGGGGAAGTGAGTTAGTGAGATGGCAGATGTAAGCCAGCTGATGGGACAGAGAGACTGGTGTGAGTGGTGAACAGGTTACGCTCACAGGCGAGAGATGGTGTAGCTCCAAGCAAGGAAATGCAACCTTTTCGACTCAAGTGTAGTGGGAAGAACGTTGCAAAGGAACTGTGTAGCATTTCCATACTGAAAGCCGTGCTAATGACGCTGAGACTAATTGACAAGCAGAGCAGTGTAGCTAAAGGTCATCAAATGTAAACGGCAAATCTGGTTTAACCCATATTGATATGCTTTTGCAAATTGCCTGCAGTTTTCAAAGGGACACTCGCAATAACTTACGACGTAGAAGAGTACGTCTGTTCCCACCGCAGAAGGAAATGAGGTACTAACACTAGGGCATTCGAATGCGCAACACTTAAAGATAGTATCTAATATCAATATGACGAGTGTCTGCACTAATGTACAGAAGCCCGCCCTGGTAGCCGCTCGGTCTAACGCGCTGCTTCCCGCTCCCCGGCACCAATCCGCCCAGCGGGTCAGTGTTGAGCTCCGGTGTGCCGGCCAGCCTGTGGATGGTTTTTAAGGCGGTTTTCCATCTGCCTCGGCGATTGCGGGCCGGTTCCCCTTAGTTCTCCTCAGTTACGAGGTGCATTCCAGTTCTAAGGCCTCCGATTTTTTTTCTAATTAACTACTCAACCGAAATCGATGAAACTGGCGTTACTTCTCGACATAATCGCCCTGCAGACGTACACATTTTTCACAATGCTGACGCCATGATTCCATGGCAGCGGCGAAGGCTTCAAATGGTTCAAATGGCTCTGAGCACTATGGGACTTAACAGCTATGGTCATCAGTCCCCTAGAACTTAGAACTACTTAAACCTAACTAACCTAAGGACAGCCATCACGAGGCAGAGAAAATCCCTGACCCCGCCGGGAATCGAACCCGGGAACCCGGACGTGGGAAGCGAGAACGCTACCGCACGACCACGAGATGCGGGCGGCGAATGCTTCTTTAGGAGTCTGTTTTGACCACTGGAAAATCGCCGAGGCAATAGCAGCACGGCTGGTGAATGTGCGGCCACTGAGAGAGTCTTTCATTGTTGGAAAAAGCCAGAAGTCACTAGAAGCCAGGTCAGGTGAGTAGGGAGCATGAGGAATCACTTCAAAGTTGATATCACGAAGAAACTGTTGCGTAACGTTAGCTCGATGTGCGGGTGCGTTGTCTTGGTCAAACAGCACACGCGCAGCCCTTCCCGGGCGTTTTTGTTGCAGTGCAGGAAGGAATTTGTTCTTGAAAACGTTTTCGTAGGATGCACCTGTTACCTTAATGCCCTTTGGGTAAGGATTACGCCCTCGCTGTCCCAGAACATGGTCACCATCATTTTTTCAGCACTGGCGGTTACCCGAAATTTTTTTGGTGGCGGTGAATCTGTGTGCTTCCATTGAGCTGACTGGCGCTTTGTTTCTGGATTGAAAAATGGCATCCATGTCTCATCCATTGTCACAACCGACGAAAAGAAAGTCCCATTCATGCTGTCGTTGCGCGTCAACATTGCTTGGCAACATGCCACACAGGCAGCCATGTGGTCGTCCGTCAGCATTCGTGGCACCCACCTGGGTGACACTTTTCACATTTTCAGGTCGTCATGCAGGATTGTGTGCACAGAAACCACAGAAATGCCAACTCTGGAGGCGATCTGTTCAACAGTCATTCGGCGATCCCCCAGAACAATTCTCTCCACTTTCTCGATCATGTCGGCTTGTGCGAGCCCGAGGTTGTTTCGGTTTGTTGTCACACGGTGTTCTGCCTTCATTAAACTGTCGCACCCACGAACGCACTTTCGACACATCCATAACTCCATCACCACATGTCTCCTTCAACTGTCGATGAATTTCAATTGGTTTCATACCACGCAAATTCAGAAAACGAATGATTGCACGCTGTTCAAGTAAGGAAAACGTCGCCATTTTAAGTATTTAAAACAGTTCTCATTCTCGCCACTGGCGGTAAAATTCCATCTGTCGTACGGTGCTGCCATCCCTGGGACGTATTGACAATGAACACGGCCTCATTTTAAAACAATGCGCATGTTTCTATCTCTTTCCAGTCCAGAGAAAAAAAATCGGAGGCCTTAGAACTTGAATGCACCTCGTACACTATGTCGGCGATTGCTGCGCTAACACTGTCTCCATGTACGTTTGGGATTACACTCGTGTCGTATGAAACGTTCCTGGGGAGGCCCACTGGGGGCTGAACCGCACAGTAACCCTGGGTTCGGTGTGCGGCGGCGGTGGGGTGAGTGGACTGCTCTGTCCTGTTGTGGGTTTGTGAACCACTGAGGGCTACGGGCGGGACGAAGTCTCTCCATCGTTTCTAGGTCCCTGGTTCAATACGCAATAACAATGTACAGAAGATGCACAAAAATATGAAAACACCAGAAACATAACACAATACCACATCTAATACGCTGTAGCAAAACCGGTGACATTCGAACTATATTCTAGTTTTCTCGATATGGATAAATTTTCTCTAAATAAATAAATTCACGCCCTGAATGGTTTTCAAGGGAATGTTATATCATTCTTCTTGCAAAATTATGGGAGATTCAGGTAACGGTTATGGAGGTGTGCAGTGATCTCGCACCCATCTCTGCAACGTAGACCACAAAGGCTCAATAATAGTGATATCTGGTGACTGGTGGCCAGGGGAGATGCAACAATTCATCACAGAACTTGTCCTGGACAATCTGAGCTGTGAGAGTGAACAGGGGCCCCGTCGTCTTGGAACACTGCGTTATCATCGGGGAACAAACATTGCACCATGGCATGGCTCTTGTAAGTAGTCTATTTAGGCTTTTGTGTTGGTAACGCCACGTATCGCTCTGTATGAAAATCACTGACTGTGCTGTGTGCAGTTTGTGGCTGGTTTGCATTGTTGGAATATTCTCTATTGTAGTGTTGGGCAGTTGTTGGGTGTGAACAGCGCGTAGCGTTGCGCAGTTGGAAGTGAGCTGCCAGCAGTGGTGGATGTGGGGAGAGAGATGACAGAATTTTGAGAGTGGACGATCTGGACGTGTGTCCATCAGTGACAGTAAATTTGTAAGACTGGATGTCATGAACTGATATACAGGGTGATTCAAAAAGAATACCACAACTTTAGGAATTTAAAACTCTGCAACGACAAAAGGCAGAGCTAAGCACTATCTGTCGGCGAATTAAGGGAGCTATAAAGTTTCATTTAGTTGTACATTTGTTCGCTTGAGGCGCTGTTGACTAGGCGTCAGCGTCAGTTGATGCTAAGATGGCGACCGCTCAACAGATAGCTTTTTGTGTTATTGAGTACGGCAGAAGTGAATCGACGACAGTTGTTCAGCGTGCATTTCGAACGAAGTATGGTGTTAAACCTCCTGATAGGTGGTGTATTAAACGTTGGTATAAACGGTTTTCTGTGTCATTTCAGCCAATAAAGTTTTTGGTCCCTTTTTCTTCGAAGGTGCTACTGTAACTGTACTACAGTATCTAGAGATGTTAGAGAATTGGCTGTTCCCTCAGCTCGAACAAGAAGCTCAACAATTCATATTTCAGCAGGATGGAGCGCCACCACATTGGCACTTATCTGTCCGTAACTGCCTGAACGTCAACTACCCGAGGCGATGGATCGGCCGCCAGGCAGCCCGTGACAGAGCACTTCATCACTGGCCTCCAAGAAGCCCTGATCTTACCCCCTGCGATTTTTTCTTATGGGGGTATGTTAAGGATATGGTGTTTCAGCCACCTCTCCCAGCCACCATTGATGATTTGAAACGAGAAATAACAGCAGCTATCCAAACTGTTACGCCTGATATGCTACAGAGAGTGTGGAACGAGTTGGAGTATCGGGTTGATATTGCTCGAGTGTCTGGAGGGGGCCATATTGAACATCTCTGAACTTGTTTTTGAGTGAAAAAAAAACCTTTTTAAATACTCTTTGTAATTATGTATAACAGAAGGTTATATTATGTTTCTTTCATTAAATACACATTTTTAAAGTTGTGGTATTCTTTTTGAATCACCCTGTATTATGCCTTTCGAACACTATTAAGGTAAATACATTGTTTGTTCTCTATCAAAATCTTTCATTTGCTAACTGTGCCTATCAGTAGTTAGTGCCTTCAGTAGTTAGAATCATTTATTTAGCTGTCAGTGTTGGCGCTCGCTATATTGCATTAGTTTGTGTAACGAAGATTTTTGTGAGGTAAGTGATTCGTGAAACGTATAGGTTACTATTAGTCAGAGCCATTCTTTTGTAGGGATTATTGAAATTCAGATTGCGTTGCGCTAAAAATATTGTGTGTCAGTTTAGTGTTGATCAGAATATGTAAAGAGAGAAATGTTTGAGTATGTTCAGTTCTGCTCAGCTGTTTGAAAATCAAATAACGTAGAGGTTTTCCAGCACTGTTATTTATAATTTTTTTCTAAGGCGATGTTTCAAAATATTTACACAAAAATTTTTCTACGGGGATGTTTCAACCTCATCAGCCAAAATATTCACACAATCATCGGCAGTAGTGCGACCGTGTAGAGCAGCCATGGGGCCCATGGAGTACCACGATGTGGCTGACCTAATCATCCCTGAATGCCCACTATATTTCATTACTGGAACGTAAATTCGGCCAGAAGGTGGAAACAATGTGAAACAAGACTCATCCGATCAAATAACTTTCTTCCATTGCTCCACAGTTCATATTGCTGTGGCACTATATTTATCTTTACGAGCATTTGCATCAATGATGAGTGGTTTTGGAGTTCCAGCTAGCACTGCAATTCCCTGCTTGCTTCTGGAGCTCCCTTTGTGTTGCTTTGGTGCGGACAGTGCTCGCGAGTCCAACTTTCTGTTCTGCGGTGACATTTCCAGCTGCCGTCCTCTTGTTTTTAGTCACCATCCTCTTCGACTACCGTCCGTCATGATCACTCAACACACACTTTCGTCCACGTTGTGAGTTAGTGGATGAAGTTTTTCCGCTTTCCCTGTGTGCGTAATCGTTCTCCAGTACGATACGTCTCGCAGCACTGAACACATCGGCTACCTTAATTACGGCAGGACGCAAAGTACGAGAACCAACAATTTGCCCTCGTCCAATTCATTAAGTTCCGACACAGCGCACTCATAGCTGCACAGGACACTCTTTCTGACCACTTCTGACTCTTGCAACGTATCGGGGACATTACACAGGTGGCTTTTTTCGTCAAATACGACAGCGCAACCTGCAGACTTGGCTAGCGTCAGCGTTTATGTTCAACCGTACGTATCTTGCGGCGCTTCCGTATTTTTGTCCAACCCTAAACTTCAGCTTCCACAAGTACTCAACATTTGTAATTACTAAAGTAATAGCAGTAATCTTGATAGTTCTTATAGGAGAACATGACGTTGAACTAGGCAACCTTCCCCAGGGCGCCCATACCGATTGGCAATGTCGGTGGAAAGTGCGTGGTGGGAGGCGCCTCCATAGCTCTCACAGAATGGAAAAAAGTATGTTGTAGTCAGGTGTTTTTCTTTCAAGCAAATGATTTAAAAGTCGGTATTGCACACCGGAGTCACTGTACGTTTTTATCCCATTCCACTTCCATAGTATCCATTAAAAATTCTTGATACACCAAGGTCCAGGCCCCCACTAAAACTATCGTACGGGTACCGTTGTGCCTTCTCTCATCCTCACTATGCGAGATGTTGGCAGTGGCGTTAATTCTGAGGTGATAGGCCTATAATCTATATATTCAGAGAAGAGTCTCCGTTTCTTTGTTTGTAATTCATACAAATCTACATTTTTATTCCGATCTTGACGAGATTTTGCAGACTTTATCTTCAAGAGAAGAGGACGATCACTGGCACCGTAAGATTTCTTGATCTCACTTGAAGCATATAAGCATGTAATATTTCTTAATCTCACTTGAAGCATATAAGCATGTAATATATAAAGGGGAAAGGTTTTTACCAAAAATGTGTAAAAGTTCTTGGCCGATTTACTTCAAATTCCTACACGATTCCCTACAGAACATTTTGACGGACATAGGCTCGATATTTTTTAAGATACACAATATATCAATATACCTACAAAAGTTATAAAGGAGAAAAGTTGTTACCAAACATCTTGAAGAGTACTTGAGCAATCTACTTCAAAGTTCTTGGAGGTTTTACCTTAAATTTCTACATTAAGATGAAACAATGAGGAAAATTAATGAAAAATTAAATATCTAACAAACAAAATATACCGTGATAAACTGTCCGTAATACCTATCGCAAGAATAAACTAGAGTGGCAATACCCGTCTTGGGAGATAGTACAAGCAGACGTCAGTAGGCCGCAAGACGAGAAAAAGCTCCAGTATTTGACAGAAAAATGATTCCAAACTCTCATTTACTGATTAGTTGCCGTGTTACATACGACATATACCGTAGAAAATATTTTAGTGTTTCACAGTTATCTTATTATTAAAATCCACAGTGCAATAGAAACGCTAAGGCAGGTCGTGGATAGGGTGCCAACAAAAGTCACTACATCGCAGCCCGATCAGAAGATCAAACAGAAGCTGAGATTTCCCATACTGTGGCGTAAACTGTTCGAATAGTTCGAGTCGTGAAAGGCTGAAACCTTAGCTGAAACAATAGCAGACGAATTCTCAAAAAATGAGATACTTATCGCAAAATGTAACAACAGATGCTGCAACTAATCATCTTTTCGTACAGCATATTTTTAGAGTAAGAATATTTCATGAAGTAAATCTAGTGTATAGAAATGATAAAACTACGTACTCGTATTTTACAGTTAGCTTTTAGGTACAGTATGGGTTACAGATACATTATTTCAATTTGTAATTTAAAAAGGAACCGATTCATAATCTGTGATATACACTATGTGATCAAAAGTATGCCGACACCCCCAAAAACATACGTTTTTCATATTAGGTGCATTGTGCTGCCACCCACTGCCAGCTATTCCATATCAGCGACCTCGTGAGAGAGCAGAATAGGGCGCTCCGCGGAACTCACGGACTTCGAACGTGGTCAGGTGATTGGGTGTCACTTGTGTCAAACGTCTGTACGCGAGATTTCCACGTTCCTAAACATCCCTAGGTCCACTGTTTCCGATGTGATAGTGAAGTGGAAACGTGAAGGGACACGTACAGCACAAGAGCGTACAGGCCGACCTCGTCTGTTGACTGACAGAGACCGCCCGCATTTGAAGAGGGTCGTAATGTGTAATAGGCAGACATCTATCCAGGCCATCATATACAATTTCCAAACTGCATCAGGATACACTGGTAAGTACTATGACAGTTAGGCGGGAGGTGAGAAAACTTGGATTGGCTAATGGTTCAAATGGCTCTGAGCACTATGGGACTCAACTGCTGTGGTCATAAGTCCCCTAGAACTTAGAACTACTTAAACCTAACTAACCTAAGGACATCACACACATCCATGCCCGAGGCAGGATTCGAACCTGCGACCGTAGCGGTCGTGCGGTTCCAGACTGTAGCGCCTTTAACCGCTCGGCCACTCCGGCCGGCGAAAACTTGGATTTCATGGTCAAACGGCTGCTCATAACCCACACATCACGCCGGTAAATGCCAATCGACACCTCGCTTGGTGTAAGGAGCGTAAACATTGGACGATTGTACAATCGAAAAACGTTGTGTGGAGTGACGAATCACGGTGCACAATGTGGTGATCCGCTGGCAGGGTGTGGGTATGGCGAATGCCCGGCGAACGTCATCTGCCCGCGTGTGTAGTGCCAACAGTAAAATTCGAAGGCGGTGGTGTTACGGTGTGCTCATTTTTTTCATGGAGGAGGCTTGCACCCCTTGTTTTTTTGCGTGGCACTATCACAGCACAGCCCTGCATTGATGTTTTAAGCACCTTCTTGCTTCCCACTGTTGAAGAGCAATTCGGGGATGCGACTGCAGCTTTAAACGCCATCGAGCACATGTTCAAAATGCACGGCCTGTGGCGGAGTGGTTACACGACAGCAACATCCCCATAATGGACTGGCCTGTACAGAGTCCTGACCTGAATCCTATAGAACCCCTTTGGGATGTTTTGGAAAGCCGACTTCGTGCCAGGCCTCATCGACCTACACTGATACCTCTCCTCAGTGCAGCACTGCGTGAAGAATGGACTGCCATTCCCTAAGAAATCTTCCAGCACCTGATTGGACGTATGCCTGCGAGACTGGAAGCTGTCATCAGTGCTAAGGGTGGGCCACTACCATACTGAATTCCATCATTACTGATGGAGGGCGCCAAGAGCTTGCAAGTTATTTTTAACCAGGTGTCAGGATACTGTTCAACACATAGTGTACACTGAAGCGCCAAAGAAACTGATACAGGTATGCATATTCAAATACAGAAATATGTACTCAGGCAGAATACGCCGCTACGGTCGGGAACGCCTATATAGGACAAGAAGGTTCAAATGGCTCTGAGCACTACGGGACTTAACTACTGAGGTCATCAGTCCCCTAGAACTGAGAACTACTTAAACCTAACTAACCTAAGGACATCACACACATCCATGCCCGAGGTAGGATTCGAACCTGCGACCGCAGCGGTCACGCGGTTCCAAACTGACGCGCTTAGAACCGCACGGCCACACCGGCCGGCTGGACAAAAAGGGCATAGCGCATTTGTTAGATCGGTTACTGCTGCTACTATGGCAGGTTATTAAGATTTATGTCAGTTTGAACGTGGTGTTACAGTCTGCACACGAGCGATGGACCCAGCATCTGCGAGGCAGCAATGAAGTGGGAATCTTCCAATACGACCATTTCACGAGTGTACCGTAAACATCAGGAATCCGACGAAACATTAAACTTCCGACATCGCTGCGGCCGGGAAAAGATCCTGTAAGAACGGGACCAACAAAGACTGAACAGAATCGTTCAACGTGACGAAAGTACAACCCTTCCGCAAATTGCTGCAGATTTCAATGATGGGCCATCAATAAGTGTCAGCGTGCGAACCATTCAACGAAACATCGTCGATATGGGCTTTCTGACCCGAAGGCCCACTCGTATACTCCTGATGACTGCTCGGCACAAAGCCTTACCCCTCACCTGGGCCCGTCAGCATCGACATTGGACTGTTGATGACTGGAAACATGTTGCTTGTTCGGACGAGTCTTGTTTCAAAATGTATCGAGCGGATAAACGTGTACGGGTATGGAGGCAACCTCATGAAGCCATGGATCCTGCATGTCAGCAGGGGACTGTTCGAGCTGGTGGAGGCTCTGTAATGGTGTGGGGTGTGTGCAGTTAGGGTGAAATGGGACCACCAAACGTCTAGAAACGACAGGCCACACGTACGTAAGCATCCTGTCTCATCACCTGCATCCATTCATGTCCATTGTGTATTCCGACGGACTTGCGCATTCCCAGCAGTACAATGCGACACCCCACACGTCCAGAATGGCTACAGAGTGACTGCAGGAACACTCTTCTGAGTTTAAACACTTCCGCTGGCCACCAAAGTCCTCACACGTGAACATCATTGAGCATGTATTGGATGCCTTGTAGCGTGCTGTTCAGAAGACATCTCCACGCCTTCGTGCTCCACGGATTTATGGACAGCGCTGCAGGATTCGCTCCAGCACTACTTCAGACTTTAGTGGAGTCCATGCCGCTTCGTGCTGCGGCACTTCTGCGTGGTCGCGGGGGGCCTACGCGGTATCATGCCAGTGTACCAGTTTCTTTGACTCTTCTGTGTAATTGTTATTATTAAACTTTTGGTTTGAAATTGGTGTAAATTAACAAAGGTATGAACTGAAAGCCTAAACCGGATTTCTATGACTGCGGCAGGTGAAGACGTATTCATTCGTCGGATTCCGTTGACACCCTGTGAGTCAAATACGCCCTTCGATTTAAGGGGCTCCGGAAAGGCTCAAAATCATGAAAAGTTCATTTTTTACTTTTTTGCGTTTTCTGAATCTGCAGACTATTACCTTTTAATAGATACATAATTTATTCAATTCCTAAGACTACAACTATTTTTAAATTTTTGTTGAAATGTGTTCTACATGGGCGTGACCCACTGTGGCGCTGTTAAACTGCTGTCAAATGGTGTTATTATTAACGTCCGTGTTCATCGGGTACATTTTAGTGATGTGAGATAAAGTATGTGTTGTGGCTAACCTGTGATGGTTCAATATATATCGCTGGTGTGGTTGTCGATTGTTTCATGTTTATTTACTCTGTCGTTATCTCGAAAATATTCGTAATTAATTCTGTTTCTTGAGTCTCTGTTTTGTTGAAGTATAATAATGAGTAAAAGTAAAGTTATTAGAAATCCTCTGAAGGCTTTTAAGAAAAGGAGAAATGTTGGAAAGCCAAAGGTATGTGTTATTACTGTAAATAATAACATTCTAACATGGTACGAGCGATGCTTGCTTTAGACAAGGAACGCCTTCGGGCTGCAGACAGGGCTGTAAAGAGTCTAGAAATACAAGCAAGAGTAAACAGGAGGAGGAACAAGAGGAAGCTGGAGGAGGAGTTTGCAGAGGATGAAGATAATCCATCCTATGGACCTGGAATGCACTAAAAAGTTAATCCAATCTTTGTCGCTCGATTCCCAAAACTTTTATTTTCTCATACTAATTACATGTTTTCTAAGGATCTTCCAAACATATTTGTTTCAAACTTTCAGTAAATGTTACACAGTACCTTCTGCATAATTTAACACAGCCTTTTTCCAAAAAACTGTATATTTTTGAGTATATAAATAAAAAATTGCAAAAAAATGTGAATTTCCATTACAATTGAAAAAAAAATCAAAATCATCTTTAATAACTGAACTAAAATTTTGTAAAATCCCTGTGTTAAGTTGTAGCCCATATTCCAATAAATATTCTGTAAAAAGTTTAACTTCCTACCTCAAATGCATTGTGAGGAAAGATGTAATTTATAAGCGTTATTTTAACATTGCAAGTATAGGGCGTTCCGGAGCCCCTTAAAGCGGTTCCAGCTTTCCATGCAACTTGCATTCGTTACGATTATCAAGAACGCACGAGCCCAATCACTTTGTGTGGCAGATATTAAACATCCCGAGCAAAGCCGGGCACTGCAGCTAGTTCCTGATATAGGGAAGTTTTCGGTACTTTCTGTGACGTTTTAGATTGTTGTAGGAAGCCTGGTGCTCTCTGTTTGTGATGGTCGTATTTTCGTGTGGTTTTAGTAGTGCAGTTAACGATTCGGCCTGTTTTCACAAGTCTCGAGAGCCCGGCGACCGGAGACGCGCCGCGTGGAGCCCGTGTTTCGGCGTCGCCCCCGTGTCAGCAGTCAGCGCGGCGCTGTCCCGCCGTAATGAGCGCCGCGGCTGACAGACGTCAGCGTGAGTGTCAGCAGACCCTCTGCCCGCAGCGCTGACAGCCTTGTATAAATTCAAATACGCCTCCGCCGCGGAGGGGAGGGGCTGCGCGCCGCCGCAGACGCGCCGCGCCGGCTACCATTGTCTCCGGCCTAATGCTGCTGCCGCGCAACCCCACAACCAGATCTGGCGCCCACAAATACTGACGATTAGCGTCGAACCTGTCACGTAGAAAAGTGAAGATACCTTGCAGTGGCTCGATACTTACGGCACAGAAATACCGAGTGGAGATTTGCTGCCTGTATTTGTTTCAAAGGAATTAAATAGAGCCTTGAATAGTGTTTATTACGCAAATATTTCTGTCAATCATCATCAAACAGCAGCTACATTGAACATGAACCTATCAAGAAATAGTAAGTTAAAAGCGTTTTTTTCTCATCCGTAAGCCTGCCGCTCGCCGGAGCCAGGGCGTTGTACAGTGTGTAAACTTTCAGATGGCAGACCTCTCCCTAGTCCTGAATCGGTAGAAGTCGTAAACGTCGGGAGGCTTCGGTAGGCACGCAGTTTCGACTGCTGCCAACATTACGTAGCTGACTGTGTTGTACAAGGTAGCCATTGTCGTCTGCTTCGTTATTGTTTTTGCGCTGTACTGTTCTGCGTGTTTTTACTGTGCAGTTCTGCTAAACATTATCAAAATGAGTGAAGAGGCAGTTGCTGGCCCATCTCGGGAGTCGCCAACAACCCCTACCGGTAGGCCTACGGTTAGTTTCACCAAAGTTTCATTGCAATCGGATGAATGGTTTGTGAGCGCATAGTAGACATATATATATATATATATATATATATATATATATATATATATATATATATATATATATATATGCCTTTGGTCTGCTTTCGTGTAAGCATGACGCGCAATTTGTAGTGCCAGCACTGCAACTGGTAGTCGTGCCTTGTCCCCCCCCCCCCCTCTCCTCCCCGCGGCTCCTACCACCTCGCCAGCCAATGCTCCGTCTTACAGTTAACACACTGTATCGTTTGTTCCAGTGTTGGTTCCCTTTGAACTGCACCGCGCCTGGACGACACGCATTGTTTGAATCAACAGAGCCTGTAGAATCCTGGGGCTGGAGTGTGCACGCGAGGCTCGTGGTCGCATTAAGAATATGTAAGAGGGTACAATGTAGTTCGTCAAGAGGGCAGAGACGAAGGGATATCGTGACTGACTTACCCAGAATATACACTACTGACCATTAAAATCGCGACACCACGAAGATGACGTGCTACAGACGCGAAATTTAACCGACAGGAAGAAGATGCTGTTGGCGCCGGTGGCCACACCTACAACGTGGTGACATGAGGGAAGTTTCCAGCCGATTTCTCATACACAAACAGCAGTTGACCGGCGTTGCCTGGTGAAACGTTGTTGTGATGCCTCGTGTAAGGAGGAGAAATGCGTACAATCACGTTTCCGACTTTGATAAAGGTTGGATTGTAGCCTATCGCGATCGCGGTTTATCATATCGCGACATTGCTGCTCGTGTTGGTCGAGATCCAATGACAGTTAGCGGAATATGGAATCGGGCGGTTCAGGAGGGTAATACGGAACGCCGTGCTGGATCCCAACGGCCTCGTGTCACTAGCAGTCGAGATGACATGCATTTTATCCGCATCGCTGTAACGGATCGTGCAGCCACGTCTCGATCCCTGAGTCAAGAGATGGGGACGTTTACTAGACAACAACCATCTGCACGAACAGTTCGACGACATTTGCAGCAGCATGGACTATCAGCTCGGAGACCGTGGCCGCGGTTTCCCTTCACGCTGCATCACAGACAGGAGCGCCTGCGATGGTGTACTCGACGACGAACCTGGGAGCACGAATGGCAAAACGTCATGTTTTCGGATGAATCCAGGTTCTGCTTACAACTTCATGATGGTCGTATCCGTGTTTGGCGACATCGCGGTGAACGCACATTGGAAGCGTCTATTCGTCATCGCCATACTGGCATATCACCCGGCGTGATGATATGGGGTGCCATTGGTTACACGTCTCGGTCACCTCTCGTTCGCATTGACTGCAATTTGAAGAGTGGACATTACATTTCAGATGTGTTACGACCCGTGGCTGTACCCTTCATTCGATCCCTGCGAAACCCTACATTTCAGCAGGATAATGCACGACCGCATGTTGTAGGTCCTGTACGGGCCTTTCTGGATACGGAAAATGTTCGACTGCTGCCGTGACCAGCACATTCTCCAGATCTCTCACCAACTGAAAACGTCTGGTCAATGGTGGCCGAGAAACTGGCTCGTCACAATACGCCAGTCACTACTCTTGATGAACTGTGGTATCGTGTTGAAGCTGCATGGGCAGCTGTACCTGTACACGCCATCCAAGCTCTGTTTGACTCAATGCCCAGGCGTATAAAGGCCGTTATTACGGCCAGAGGTGGTTGTTCTGGGTACTGATTTCTCAGGATCTATGCACCCAAATGGCGTGAAAATGTAATCACATGACATTTCTAGTATAATATATTTGTCCAATGAATACCCGTTTATCATCTGCATTTCTTCTTGGCGTAGCAAATTTAATGGCCAGTAGTGTATCTTACGTTGTTCATTTCACGTAAGTGTAAGACTTATCACTGCTAAAAGCCTTGCGTGGGTGAAACGTAAAATTGTGATTTCAACTGTACGAGATGTGTGAGAAAAGTAACGAGATTGACAACACTGTGAGCGGCCTGTTAATACTGCGTCGCCCTACTTGTGTAGACCGGTGTGTTCATCTCTTCCAGATGCCCAGTCTGAGTTTCAGCTACGTACAGCCGTCATGTGATTTTTGAAAGCGCCGTCAGTGACGCTGTGTTTTTGTTGTGTGTTACGAAAATGTAACAGTGGTCTTTACAGCAATGTTATGCCACAATTTTTTGGGTAAAACGTGAAGTATCCGCAGGTGTGACCTGTGAAAAGTTGAAGTATGGCTGCTGGGAACAATCCTTATCAAGAGCACAAGTTTTTCGCTGACCCAAGTCTATTTTGGAAAGCCAAGAACACAATGAAGCTGAACCTCGCTCAGGGACACCTTCAACTTCTAAAGACGGTGAAAATCTCGAATGTGTATGCGCGTGAGATGGGACCGACGTTCAACAATAAGGGTGATGGGTGACCTGTTAAACAATTTCACCATACATCAAATTTTGACAGAAGTTTTGCACATGCGACAGGTTTGTGCCGAAACGGTGCCAAAAAACTTCACAACTGAGCAAAAGAACAATCGAATAAACTTATGCATTGATCTTCTTTAGTGGACTGCCAGTGATTACGAATGATTCAGTCGTGTGCTGACAGGTGATGAACTCTGGGTTTCTGAGTACGAGCCCGAGACAAAGCGGCAAAGTGAAGAGTGGCACATTGCGACATCCCGTCAATCGAAAAAAGATCGAATGAGCAAATCAAAGATCAAAACAAAGACGATTTGCTTTTCTGCCAGTAGGGGTACCGTGCATGAAGCTGCTCCTCCAGGAGAAACTGGCAACCAAGTACGAGGTGCATTCAAGTTCTAAGGCCTCCGATTTTTTTTTCTAATTAACTACTCACCCGCAATAGATGAAACTGGCGTTACTTCTCGACGCAATCGCCCTGCAGAGGTACATATTTTTCACAACACTGACGCCATGATTCCATGGCAGCGGCGAAGGCTTCTTTAGGAGTCTGTTTTGAACACTGGAAAATCGCTGGGGCAATAGCAGCACGGCGGGTGAATGTGCGGCCACGGAGAGTGTCTTTCATTGTTGGAAAAAGCCAAAAGTCACTAGGAGCCAGGTCAGGTGAGTAGGGAGCATGAGGAATCACTTCAAAGTTGTTATCACGAAGAAACTGTTGCGTAACGTTAGCTCGATGTGCGGGTGGGTTGTCTCGGTGGAACAGCACACGCGCAGCCCTTCCCAGACGTTTTTGTTGCAGTGCAGGAAGGAATTTGTTCTTCAAAACATTTTCGTAGGATGCACCTGTTACCGTAGTGCCCTTCGGAACGCAATGGGTAAGGATTACGCCCTCGCTGTCCCAGAACATGGACACCATCATTTTTTCAGCACTGGCGGTTACCCGAAATTTTTTTGTTGGCGGTGAATCTGTGTGCTTCCATTGAGCTGACTGGCGCTATGTTTCTGGATTGAAAAATGCCATCCACGTCTCATCCATTGTCACAACCGACGAAAAGAAAGTCCCATTGATGCTGTCGTTGCGCGTCAACATTGCTCGGCAACATGCCACACGGGCAGCCGTGTGGTCGTCCGTCAGCATTCGTGGCACCCACCTGGATGACACTTTTCGGATTTTCAGGTCGTCATGCAGGATTGTGTGCACAGAACCCACAGAAATGCCAACTCTGGAGGCGATCTGTTCAACAGTCATTCGGCGATCCCCCAAAACAATTCTCTCCACTTTCTCGATCATGTCGTCAGACCGGCTTGTGCGAGCCCGAGGTTGTTTCGGTTTGTTGTCACACGATGTTCTGCCTTCATTAAACTGTCGCACCCACGAACGCACTTTCGACACATCCATAACTCCATCACCACATGCCTCCTTCAACTGTCGATGAATTTCAATTGGTTTCACACCACGCAAATTCAGAAAACGAATGATTGCACGCTGTTCAAGTAAGGAAAACGTCGCCATTTTAAGTATTTAAAACAGTTCTCATTCTCGCCGCTGGCGGTAAAACTCCATCTGTCGTACGGTTCTGCCATCTCTGGGACGTATTGACAATGAACGCGGCCTCATTTTAAAACAATGCGCATGTTTCTATCTCTTTCCAGTCCGGAGAAAAAAAATCGGAGGCCTTAGAACTTGAATGCACCTCGTATTTACGAAGAGGTCTTTGGAAGGTTCAGGAAAAGGATGAATCGAGTGAGACCAGACACTGCAGACAAATGGATACTGCGTTATCAAAACGTCCCCTGTCACACAGCCACTTCCATCAAGGAATTTTGGACCTGAAAATGCAATCATGTTGTTCCACAACCCCCTATTCACCTGATCTGAGTCCCAGTGAATTTTCTATATTCCTGAAACTGAAAAAGTCTTAAGAGGACGTCCTTGTGGTCTTCAGTCCTGAGACTGGTTTGATGCAGCTCTTCATGCTACTCTAGCCTGTGCAAGCTTCTTCATCTCCCAGCACTTGCTGCAACCTACATCCTTCTGAATCTGTTTAGTGTATTCATCTCTTGGTCTCCCTCTACGATTTTTACCCTCCACGCTGCCCTCCAATGCTAAATTTGTGATCCCTTGATGCCTCAGAACATGTCCTGCTAACCGGTCCCTTCTTCTTGTCAAGTTGTGCCATAAACTACTCTTCTCCCCAATTCTATTCAATACCTCCTCATTAGTTACGTGATCTACCCATCTAATCTTCAGCATTCTTCTGTAGCACCACATTTAGAAAGCTTCTATTCTTTTCTTGTCCAAACTATTTATCGTCCATGTTTCACTTCCATACATGGCTACACTCCATACAAATACTTTCAGAAACGACTTCCTGACACTTAAATCTATACTCGATATTAACAAATTTCTCTTCTTCAGAAACGCTTTCCTTGCCATTGCCAGTCCACACTTTATATCCTCTCTACTTCGACCATCAATTATTTTGCTCCCCAAATAGCAAAACTCCTTTACTACTTTAAGCATCTCATTTCCTAATCTAATTCCCTCATAATGACATGACTTAATTCGACTACTTTCCATTATCCTCGTTTAGTTTTTGTTGATGTTCATATTACATCCTTCTTTCAAGACACTGTCCATTCCCTTCAACTGCTCTTCCAAGTCCTTTGCTGTCTCTGACAGAATTACAATGTCATCGGTGAACCTCAAAGTCTTTATTTCTTCTCCATGGATGCCCGAAAGAACAATCGCCATTTTGAATCCAGCAACCAATATGCATTAAGACAAAGGAATTACAGACATTGGTTGCGAGTGCGCATTGATTTAATTCATTGGGAAAAGTTGAAAATTTGTGCTGGACAGAGATCGAACCTCTGTCTCCTGCTTACTAGGTAGATGCTCTGACCACTAAGTCATCCATAGAGTGGCCACCGCAGCATCATGCTAGCACGCTTTCCATCAGACTCGAATTCTCAACTTATCCACACACTACTAATATAGTGCCCCTAGCCCATTGTCCTCATTACTCAAGGCTTCTCGCCGATTGCCGTAAGACTCCAAGCCTGGTGTGCATCCGCATTGACGAACACTGGCCGTCCTCACCTTAGTTGTATGTATATAATGACTGTTCTTTCGGACATGTGGATAAGTTGAGGATTTGGGTCTTACCTGAGGAGTGTCCGGATGGCTTAGTGGTCAGAGCATCTGCCTAGTAAGTGGGAGTTTCCGTTTAGAATCCCGCTCTGGCACTAATTTTCAACTTTCCCTATTGATTTAAATCAATTTACACTCGCAGCCAATGTCTGTAATTTCTTTGTGTCAGCATTTCTTGTTTTCTGTGTCCCCCAGAAGATGTGGTACACACGGCAATACCAGCCTCCAGAGATACGCAACATAGTCACAGGTAGATACCATAAAGAGTGCACACAACACGGACTATATTATACAGGGTGATCAAAAAGTCAGTATAAATTTGAAAACTTAATAAATCATGGAATAATGTAGATAGAGAGGTACAAATTGGCAAACATGCTTGGAATGACATGTGGTTTTATTAGAACCAAAAAAAAAAACAAAGTTCACAAAGTTCCTCAACAATAGCTGTAGTCGAGGAATAATGTTGTGAACAGCACTATAAAGCATGTCCGGAGTTATGGTGAGGCATTGGCGTCGAATGTTGTCTTTCAGCATCCCTAGAGATGTCTGTCGATCACGATACACTTGCGACTTCAAGTAACCCCACAGTCAATAATCACACGGACTGAGATCTGGGGACCTGGGAGGCCAAGCATGACGAAAGTGGCGGCTGAGCACACGATCATCACCAAACGACGCATGCAAGAGATCTTTCACGCGTCTAGCAATATGGGGTGGAGCACCATCGTGCATAAACATCGTACGTTCCAGCAGGTGTTTATCAGCCAGGCTGGGGATGATGCGACTCTGTAACATATCGGCGTACCTCTCACCCGTCACGGTAGCAGTTACAAAACCAGAATCACGCATTTCCTCGAAGAAAAAAGGCCCCATAACGGTAGATGTGGTAAATCGAACCCATACCGTGACTTTCTCCTCATGCAATGGAGTTTCCACGACAGTTCTAGGATTTGCGGTAGCCCAAATTCGTCTTGCTGTCCAGCGCCATCAGTCTGACGTTTTGTGAACTTTGTTTTTTTTTTTTTGTTCTAATAAAACCCCATGTCATTCCAAGCATGTGTGTCAATTTGTACCTCTCTATTTTCATTATTCCGTGATTTATTCAGTGTTCAAATTTATACTGACTTTTTGATCACCCTGTACTTCCAACTTAAGTCATACAAGTAGTTCTCAAGTTCAGTATTCAGATTTGTAGGGCATTCGGATGTGACAGTGGCCCTGTCTTGGATAGCTTTGGGACATGAGGGGCAGGCGTATTGGACATAAAGCTGACGCCATTCAAATACAACAAGGGGGTATCGCCGTATTGCACACGAAGCACATCCTGACCTCCGCCACCCACCACACCCCTCTCCACCACCGGCATCTGCGCCAGCCATCCAAGGTAAGCTAATCGTTTCCCTGCAACATTCTGTGTCATCTTGCACGTGTAGTCGGACTATGGAGTTATCTTCCAGTGAGTAGGCTGCCATTGACACTTTAACGCATACGGCTGGGTTTGGAGTGGTGCTGCTACTGGGAAACATGGACTATCGATTAATGGCGTCGTATTGTGTTCAGCGATGAATCAAGGTTCTGCGGTACTCCGGAAGGCCACCGTCGGCGTTAATGGCAGCGATCTCGGAAGAACTCTCATTCTTCCAATGCTTCGAAGAGGCACCCTGGTATTAGCCCTGGCGTCATTGGGTTTTAAACCTAACTAACCTAAGGACATCACGCACATCCATGCCCGAGGCAGGATTCGAACCTGCGACCGTAGCGGTCACGCGGTTCCAGACTGTAGCGCCTAGAACCGCTCGGCCACTACGGCCGGCAATTACTCATACCTTATGGCGCCAAAAGGTGCAGCAAAGTATACAGTGGGCAACAAGTTGGCTCACTGATCTTAGACTATGCGTCCGTTACTACTGACTGACACAACCAAACTCAGTCGGTAGCAACGGACGCATAGTCTAAGTTCAGTGAGCGAACTTGCCCACTGTATACTTTGCTGCACCTTATGGAGCCATATTACATGAATAATTGCGGCTAATAGCAAGGTGTGTGGTTTGAAAATGGTCGTGTCGGCTGAAATCGGTAACCACTACAACTGAATTTCATATGAGTGCAACTGAGACGGATGAAATAAAAAATTATCCAGTTTCCTCACAACAGATTTATGATACCCTTGTCAACCGAAACAACGTGTGCATCCAGCCTAGGCGGGGCGCAACGTAGTACTGACAAGTAGACTCAACTACCAAGACCTTTGTAAATCTGTTCTGAGTGCTTCACTCTGGCAGGGTAAGTATGTTTGCTCTTCATGTTGAACGGACACGTCTAGCTTCGTTGCTGTAATTGTCTGTGGGCAGAGAAACAGCTAACTATAGCAGCCTAGTGCTAGAGTAGCCGTGGAAAGGGTACGGGGCAGTATGCGTGTTGCTCGTGTCACGTAACCTGAGCCGTTACCCCGATGTGCAGAACGGTAAAATGGCGGCTCACGAGCGGTCTGCCAGTGTAATCTTTCGGCAAGAACTTTCGTGCAAACTGAAGTTCGCTTTTACGTGCACTGACTAGCGCCTCAGACTGTAAAAACGTTCAGCTCAAACTACGAGTACGTCAATAGACCATTCGTGACGGGCCAGTGTCGGCGGCTGGTGGACGAAAACTAGTCGCGTAACAGAGCTCGATCTCCGAGCCCGGCAGTTTTGGAGCGGAGGTTTTTACCAAAGATGAAGTTTCTAAGTTTGATCTACATACCTGAAAAGTCAACGCGTCGAACAGTGGCAGGGTTCTAGGGCGCTGACGCAGTTCACCGCAGAGAAACGCTGTTAACAAACGCCTTATGTTTTTCAGCTGTGGGGATGACCAGAAAAATTTCACAAGAACCATCTAGAACAGACAAGAGCTTTCGAAATTTGGAAACTAGAAACGCAAAGAAGCAGCTTTCATATGACTATTAAAGATCCGATCCGTCCTTTGTCTTTAAATGCAGTCTTTACATGTTAAGATCTCTTACTTCACATGTGAGACTGTCTGCAGTTATCAGTCGTTCCAGAACCTGAGAAGATCTCATAATGGCCGGCCGGCGTGGCCGAGCGGTTCTAGGCGCTACAGTCTGGTACCGCGCGGCCGCTACGGTCGCAGGTTCGAATCCTGCCTCGGGCATGGATGTGTGTGATGTCCTTAGGTTAGTTAGGTTTACGTAGTTCTAAGTTCTAGGGGACTGATGACCTCAGCAGTTAAGTCCCATAGTGCTCAGAGCCATTTGAACCATTTGATCTCATAATGAAACCTAGGAGAAGTGTTCAAAAATGGTTCAAATGGCTCTGAGCACTATGGGACTTAACTTCTGAGGTCATGAGTCCCCTAGAACTTAGAACTACTTAAACCTAACTAACCTAAGGACATCACACACATCCATGCCCGAGGCAGGATTCGAACCTGCGACCGGAGCGGTCGCGCAGTTCCAGACTGTAGCGCCTAGAACCGCTCGGCCACTTCGGCCGGCTAGGAGAACTGTGATTTGGAGCTTCTTCAGTGATGTCGACACCAATAATGCGAAGTGTAAAATTTGCGAAAAAAATCATATTAGAAAGACAAATATAACAACTTCTTTAATAGGACGTTCAAAATCTTTACAAAGTGCTATATATGAGGAAGGCAAAACTCGAACACGAAAGGAGGGTTACGCTACGGTCCTTCACTTCAGCGATAGAAGAAACTAAACAACAGGCAGCTCTGAAGGACTTACAAGCGGAAACAAAAACTGTGATGTACCGAACTTTAAATCAAAATAAACTGCAGTTTTGTGGAAAGTTTGAGTTTCAAAACCTGCCTTGCAATTTCGTCAGAGGTCTGGGAGTTAGAAACTGAATGCAGTTTGTAATGGCACACCATCAGGTAATCGGACGCCATTTATTTATATATTTTGTGACTGTTAACTGCGTAAGCAATTCTCTGACAAGCTACGTTCCTTATATAAATAAATAAGCTGAAAGCCTTACACAGATCTTATTCAGAAACGATAAATGCTTCAATACCGCCTCAGTTTCTGATTACGACTCCGGTTTCTATAAAACCACTTCCGTTACATCCCTAGGTAGAGATGCTGCAGGATGTCATCGCTAGAGCTCCCGATTCGTTTCCGTATGAAAAAAAAAAAACTGCAGAGGCAGAGTCGCACGCAATACAGTCTTTCTCACTGCTGCCCACAAGGTTTATATTGGTACAAGTAGATGCAAAGTGGACCGTAGAGGAAAAGAGAACGTCATGTGTTGAGACCGATGCCCTCTTTACTTTTAGTGAACGGGGTCCATTGCTGAAGTCATAATAGAGAACCAAGGTCAAGCGAGGTGGCTTAGCACGCTGGACGGTGATTTGCCTAATTCGTTTAAGGCAAATGCTGGAGTGGTTTTTTTGGAAAGAGCACGAACGAATTGTTTCCCTCAATGCGACTCTATACGATCTGTCTCTAAGGACGTCATTTTTGACAAGAAGTTAATTTTTTTTTTTTACTTTCATTATTCTTTTTCGCGAACACAGGATGATTTGCACGGCGATAGCATACAAGGAACAGTGCTGTCTACAAAGGGATTTTGCTAAATGGGGACAAAATGCAGGGTACGACCAGGAGCAAGAAAGGTTACATGGACGTATGATCGGAAATTAGCTCGAGGGATGGTACAAAACAATAGTTCAGGTGGCTCTGAGCACTATGGGAATTAACTTCTGAGGTCATCAGTCCGCTAGAACTAAGAACTACTTAAACCTAGCTAACCTAAGGACGTCACACACATCCATGCCCGAGAGAGGGTTCGAGCCTGCGACCGTAACGGTCGCGCGGTTCCAGACTGTAGCGCCTAGAACCGCTCGGCCACCCCGGCCGGCAACGGATGGTGCACCCACTTGTAAGTGGAGATAAAAGATCTTTGACAGTGTAGGTTTCAATGATTGAAAGCACACATGAGAACAAGCCAGGCAAATGAGAATGTTATGTCAGTATCAGAGTTTTGTGTCGACATTCGAGAGAGCAGCGGACTGGCGCGCCATTATGTAGCAGCCCCGTCACCCTTCCTGCCATCAAAAGCACGTTTCCAGCAGAGGACACAGAGTCACACGCAGGAGGTACAGATACACCTCGCCTGTGAGGTGTTCTGGAAGTACGGCTGGCCCACGACGCGGTAATCCCCGCCCATACATTGAGGCTAAGCCGGTGCTGGTGGTTCACTGCCATCATGCCACGTGCATTCTCCTTAGCCCACAGGTCGGTGTTACGATGGTTGACGATACTGCTCGTCGTGCAGGTGGCCTCGTCTTTGAACAGGATGGATGACAAAAATTCCACAGGTAAGTCCGTAGTGAATAAGACCTGCACGCATTGGAAATGATACGGTTAGTAGTAGCTGTGGAGAATCTTCTACTCGAAGATCCCATGATGGAGGGCTACTTTCCTTGTGTGCAAGCTACTTGAAGGTGTGTGGCGGAGGCTACTTCTGGTACCTCTAACTGATCCCCCCTTTCCTGCACCACTTCCTTGCTCCACTCGCGAGTTGATGTTTTACTTCCACTTTCCATTTGTAAGTAGGCTGTTTAGGTTTTCTTATTGGTAACGCCACGTAGCGCTCTGTATGAAAATCACTGGCTGTGCTGTGTGCAGTCTCTGGCTAGTTAGCATTGTTGTCTGCCATTGTAGTGTTGGGCAGTTGGCTGTGAACAGCGTATAGCGTTGGCAGGTGAGCCGCCAGCAGTGGTGGATGTGGGGAGAGAAATGGCGGAGTTTTGAAATTTGTAAAAATGGATGTCATGAACTGCTGTATATATTATGACTTTTGATGACTATTAAGGTAAATACATTGTTTGTTCTCTATCAAAATCTCTCATTTGCTAACTATGCCTATCAGTAGTTAGTGCCTTCCGTAGTTTGAATCTTTTATTTAGCTGGCAGTAGTGGCGCTCGCTGTATTGCAGTAGTTCGACTAACGAAGATTTTTGTGGGGTAAGTGATTTGTGAAAGGTATAGGTTAATGTTAGTCAGGGCCATTCTTTTGTAGGGATTTTTGAAAGTCAGATTGCGTTGCGCTAAAAAATATTGTGTGTCAGTTTAAGCACAGGTATAAATTTTTCTAAGGGGACGTTTCACATTGAGTGTACCTCCACTGGAACAAATAACCGGCCGTACGTCCATTTCAAGTCTCTCGCTCCTTATGATTTCAGGGAACGTTTCCTACACTGTGTCTCCGTTTGGGAAATTCACCCTGTACATTTCGCTGAAATACATTCTATGGACGCTCTAATTGGCGGAAATGATGTTTTTTTCTGTCTGTAGCTAATATGAGCCAAGCACATTGGACAAGCGACTTTACACTTTCATATCATAAAAAACATTGGAAGACAAGAGTTCAACATACCGTCGACGATGAAGTTATTAGAGTCGTAGCAGAAACTCGAACAGGACGAGAAAGATAAAGGAAATTTGCATGTTCTTATCAAAGCGACTTCGAAAGCAGCTCCTCCCAGCTGCCAGTCCTTGGCTTCCACCGCTGTGTCACTTCACTCGGCATTTTTTCGTCAACTGTGTGAAGACTGTAACGTAAGTGTTACACGCTGTTGCCGCGGGATTGGCGAAATGATTGCCCGCTGCGTCACTTGTCATACAGTAGACTTCGACGTATTACCACTGTAGCATAGAGCTGCCTGTTTCCAAACAACGATACAATATTATTAGGAATAACGTGTCAACGGATTACTCATAATTGATACAGATGACGTCACACTGTAATCAGTAAGAACGTAACGCACTATTCGACGTAGTACCGAAACAGGAAAGTTCGCTTTCAGGGTTTAGGTCTGTAGTCTTAACGGGGAACGGGTATAGACGTTTATTTTCTGCACAGTGCCGCTTTATTGCATATGCCACCAAATGTTTTCACTAGGACCCGAATATTTTGGTCTCAGTAAAACATAATATAATAAAAATTAAAGAAGCAATGTGGAATTATAATATTCTTTAGTTGTTGTATAAGTTTCAGGAAAGAACTGCCACTCCAAATAAACAACAAAGATTTTGTACAGCATTCATCGAGGTTGCCAAAATGTGTCGTCGACGGCAGTGTGATCTTTGTACACATGACTTTTATCTACCAAAGGGTCGAAGACTAACTGCAATAGCTGATAACTTCCATATCGAACAGGAAAAGAAAACTATGAACTACAAGCCGAAGGCCGAAAAGGATTACGGCTCCGCAATTTGGGTAATAAAATGGTTCAAATGGCTCTGAACACCATGGGACTTAACAGCTAGAACTTAGAACCACTTAAACCTAACTAACCTAAGGACATCACACACAGCCATGCCCGAGGCAGGATTCGAACCTGCGACCGTAGCAGTCGTGCGGTTCCGGACTGCGCGCCTAGAACCACGACACCACCGCGGCCGGCAATTTGGGTAATACACAAGAAGTAATTCAACGTGCTCTGAACTGACAGACTGCGGTGATTTAAATTTATTCATAACAAGTCGACCATATGGAACAGGAAAAGAAAACTATGAACTACATGCCGAAGGCCGAAAAGGATTACGGCTCCGAAATTTGGGAAATACACAAAAACTGAATTACGTAACTCCCAGTCGTGTATGAAGCGACGAATAAAAATTTGTTCGAAGGCCGAGATTCTAACCCGAGTCTCGAAGTTTGAGACTCGAAAAGGCCTGTGGAACCATATAGTTTCATCTGATAACTTACGTTATATTTAACTGTTAACTTGCAGCACATTCAGGCACATTTAGGAACTCGTAATATATGTTGTAAGGATAGCATATCTACAAAGTTAAGAAATGGAACCGTTCAATTACCACAATTACACAAGCAAATTAAAACAAACGCGAATGTCACAAGCGGATTATCTACAGGCATAAGCTTCACTTTAACGTCTTGTTTCTCCGATATCCTCCGCAAAATGCTCACATATCTAAACGCTGAAACTGAACAGTCCTGCTTTGTTACTAAATCAAAAGAAGGGTTAGGGCGTCATTGCAAGAACACTGTGTCCTACGGCTTCATGATCAATCCATCGACTCATTATTCCGAAGAACGTTGACTATTTTTAAAAATTTAAATTTAGTTAGATTCACTTTATGATGATAAAACTTCGTGCTCCGCAAGATGAAATGAAGAGCTAACTATCCCAGCGAACAGACATTTAACTACACTAAAGCGGCAAGGAAATTAGTATTGTGGGGCGGCGGGTGGAATAATGGAAGACTGATGTGAATTTTATAAGGCGTGAGTATGCTGCTTCCCTACAGTATAGGCATTCGTATTCAAATACAGGAATATGTAAACAGGCAGAATATACAGGGCAACAAATGTATGGCGCTTTTGTTAGATCGGTTACTGCTGCTACAATGGCAGATTATTAAGATTTGTCATTTTGAATGTGGTGTTACAGTCGGCGCACGAGCGATGGGACACTTCATCTCCGAGGTAGCAACGAAGTGGGGATTTACCCGTACGACCATTTCACGAGCGTACCGTGAATATCAAGAATCAGCTAAAACATCAAATCTCCTACGTCGCTGCAGCTGGAAAAAGACCCCGCAAGAACGAAACCACCGACGACTGAAGAGAATCGTTCAACGTAACGGAAGTGCAACCCATCCTCAAATTGCTGCAGATTTCAATGATGGGCCATCAACAAATGTCGGTGTGCAAACCATTCAACAAAACATTATCGACGTGGGCTTTCGGAGCCGATGGTCCACTCGTGTACCCTTGATGACTGCACGACACAAAACTTTACACCTCACATGGACCCGTCAACACCGAAATTGGACTGTCGAAGACTGGAAACATGTTGCCTGCCCGGACGAGTGCCGTTTCAAATTGTATCGAACGAATGGAGGTGTACGGTGTAATGGTCGCCTAGTCGTAGATATTGTTAATTGCTATAATCGCACTATTTTACTCCCATTTACGGAGCTTGTTAGCACTTGATGTTAGGTTGGCACCATTAAAATGCATTGTGTTGTGGCAATCGCTGCTACTTGCTGGATCGCTGCTGTGTTTCGATACTGATGCTGGCTCTAAATCTGGTTGTCTAGGGTTAAAAACATGAGGTCCCGTGTTTTTTATGTGCTTTTGATGATAAAGAACGAGCGAAACCAACAAATATGTAAACTTCATATATTTATTACTCTGGTGGGCATCTTAATTCCACTGTCCACCAAAGACCATGACACAACACAAAGTAGTACTTCCTTTACATGTTCTTTGCATTGTTTATCCACCTCAAACAATAACACACAAACACACTGTACCAAAGTGACATTCCGACTGCCTCCCGACCGTTCTTGCTGCTTGTATTTATAACATTGTCAAAGAACTACTAAAAAGAGATATAGTTTACAAGTCACATGTACATCTGTTATCATAATTTGTGCAGAAAAGTTATTAATTTGCATCGAGTGACATAATTAACATGTTATTAAAATGACAGACAGATTTGTTGACTTGACAGAATAATTCTTTGTTACAAAAAGGCCGTTTTTTAGAAGTTTGTCAATTGACTTCTCTAATTTGCATAAATAAGTAAATAACATGAATTATTAAGAATTACATTGGTTTTCGTCTAAAATAGGGTTGATTACGTGAATACTGAGTGAAAACGCTCCTAGTGAACAAATAGGTTTCACTGGGTGATTTTTATTTAAGGAGATCCAAAATACCTAAGTTGGACACTATTTTTCATACTTCATATTAATTATTTAAGATGAACTTAGTGTTTTTACATGATGACATTTGCTGTATCAGTGATCAAGTGATATCAACTTTTGTGTGGGTCAGTTACTCAGTATAATTTAATGGGTTGACTGTTTATGCAGACATGTTATGCCATCATTGTTAACATACACAATAACTTTTCTATATTCATAAATACTCGTTAAACTGGTTGCATTTGGAGGGTATCGCATACTTCGGTAAAGTAAAGCCTTTAATATGTTCCGTTACAACGGGTATGGAGATAAGTTCGTGAATCCATGGACCCTGCATGTCAGCAGGGGACTGTTCAAGCTGGTGGAGGCTAGGTAACGGTGTGGCGTGTGTGCAATGTGAGTGATACGGAACCTCTGACCTGTCCAGATACGACTCTAACAGGTGACACGTACGTAAGCACCCCGTCTGATCACCTGCGTTCATTCATGTCCATTGTGCATTTCGACGGATTTGCGTAATTCGAGCAGGACAATGCGTCACTCCACACGTCTAGAATTACTACAGAGTGGCTCCAGGGACACTCTGCTGAGTTTCAACACTTCCGCTGGCCACCGAACTCCCCAGACACGAACATTATTGGGCATGTCTGGGATGCCTTGCAACGTGCTGTTCGGAAGAGATCTCCACCTCCTCGTTCTCTTACGGATTTATGGGCAGCCCTGCAGGATTCGTGGTGTCAATTCCCTCCAGCACTAATTCAGACATTAGTCGCTTTCATGCCACTAGTGCTGCGACACTTCTGCGAGCTCGCGGGGGACTACGCGATATTAGGCAGATGTACCAGTTTCTGTGGCTCTTCCAGCCTAACAATACGTAACTATTCGCTGAGTGATAACAGGCAACGAACGAGCAGAGGTGGGCAGCACAGCGCACTTGTCTGACATCTCCGCTCCCAATCCCTCCTGGCACAACAAACCGCGCCAAGTCGACCCGATCTGCCCCCCCCCCCCCCCCCTCCTCGCGCTCGCCGCATTATACAAGACGGTCCCATGGACTTCCTTTCGGAGGGGAACGTTAATATTGTTTCGTAGAACCGCAGTGTGGATAAATATTCGAATTTAAGACAACAAATGCAACGATTTCTGCCCCGGTTTCTCACGGTGGTTGGGCTGCTGACCACGGTCACTGGAATATTTCGCCGTTTCTGGAAGCGGGCGCTTTGTGCCGTCACTTAAATGCCCCCCTGAGGGCGACCTGACTTCCGGTGTATTGACTCGCCCATCGGCGCTGATCAGGGGCGGACGGAGTTGTCACAACACGGCCGGACCACCTCGGGGTCGCCGGACTGCGGAAGCCATTGTCCTGTCCTCTTCCGCTGCGCACCGGACGCGTGGACGGCTTCCGGCCTCCCGCCAACCGAATAAACGCGGCGCACCTATCTTACATCTCGCTCCTTTTTCCTCTCTCTCTGCTCCAAATCTGCGTTTCTCTAACCACGATACGTCACCAGACGTGCAGAGCTTTGTGACAAAGTCCTTCGAGGTCACCTGCTCAAAGGAACTCACGAATAGCCTTCTCTGGTGGAACGAGACAGCGTGGGACACCAGAACGGGCCTTACCTACAGCTTTGAACGAGTAATACGTTCGGGGCTTTTGCTGCCCTGGGTAAATTCAACGCTGTTTTTATTGTTGATCGTGTCGAACGACGCATATCGATCGAAAACACACAATGCGTCTGAGTTTCAATAAAAAGTAAATACCCAATATATCTGAAAATGTCTAGATTAACTCAACTGCATATCACAATGTACACAAAGTAAATACAAGTGACATCTTTGACCTTGAACGCTCAGAACCACCGAAATCATGGTTCAAATGGCTCTGAGCACTATGGGACTTAACAGCGGAGGTCACCAGTCCCCTAGAACTTAGAACTACTTGAACCTAACTAACCTAAGGACATCACACCCACCCATGCCCGAGGCAGGATTCGAACCTGCGAACGTAGCGGTCGCGCGGTTCCAGACTGAAGCGCCTAGAACCGCTCGGCCACTCCGGCCGGCAGAACTCCTGAAGATACGTTGACTGTGGATATTGTATCAAAGACACAGTCCCTTTGACTGTTCAGAGATATCACTAAACCCACCCAAAGATGTAAACAACCATGCATGAGCAGCGCCTATTACACGGAGGAGGTCCGACAGCCGATCAGTTCCAATCAACCAGCAAGGAGGTATACGGCTTGTGTTGTCTGTACTTCAACCATGCCTAGACGGTCAATATCACGGTTCGATCGCGTACGCATTGTTACTTTGTGCCAGGAAGGGCTCTCGGCAAGGGAAGCATCCAGGCGTCTCTAAGTGAACCAAAGCGATGTTGTTCGGACATGGAGGAGATACAGAGAGACAGGAACTGTCGATGACATGCCTCGCTCAGGCCGCCAAAGGCCTACTGTTGCAGTGGATGACCCTACCTACGAATTATGGCTCGGCAACGCTACCATGTTGAATAATGCTTTTCGTGCAGTCACAGGACGTCGTGTTGCGCAATAGGCTGCATGTTGCGCAACTTCTCTCCAGACGTCCGTGGCGACATCCATCTTTGCAACCACGACACCATGCAACGCGGTACATATGGGCCCAACAACATGCCAAATGGACCGCTCAGTACTGGCATCACGTTCTCTTCACCGATGAGTGTCGCATATGCTTTCAACCAGTCAATCGTCAGAGACATGTTTGGAGGCAACCCGGTCAGGCTGAACGCCTTTGACACACTGTCCAGCGACTGCAGCAAGGCAGAGGTTCCCTGCTGTTTTGGGGTAGCATTATGTGGGGCCGACGTACGCCGCTGGTGGTCATGAAAGACGCAATAACGGCTGTAGATAAGTGAATGCCATCCTCAGACCGATAGTGCAACCATATCGGCAGCATATTGGCGAGGCATTCGTCTTCAAGGACGACAATTCGAGCCCCCATCATGCACATCTTGTAAATGACTTCCTTCTGGATAACGGCATCGCTCGACTAGAACTGAAAAGGGCTGTTTATGGACGACGTGACCCACCAACCACTCTGAGGGTCATACGCCGAATCGCCGTTGAGGAGTGGGGCAACCTAGACGAACAGTGCCTTGATGAACTTGTGGATAATATACCACGACGAATACAGGCATGTATCAATGCAAGAGGACGTGCTACTGGGTATTAGAGGTACCGGTGTGTACAGTAATCTGGACCACCACCTCTGATGGTCTCACTGTATGGTGGTACAACATGCAATGTGTGGTTTTCAAAATGGTTCAAATGGCTCTGAGCACTATGGGACTCAACATCTTAGGTCATCAGTCGCCTAGAACTTAGAACTACTTAAACCTAACTAACCTAAGGACATCACACACACCCATGCCCGAGGCAGGATTCGAACCTGCGACCGTAGCAGTCCCGCGGTTCCGGACTGCAGCGCCAGAACCGCTAGACCACCGCGGCCGGCCAATGTGTGGCTTTCATGAGTAATAAAAAGAGCGGAAATGGTGTTTATATTGACCTCAATTCCAATTTTCTGCATAGGTTCCGGAACTCTCGGAACCGAGGTGATGCAAAACTTTTTTTGATGTGTGTAGTTCAGACCCGTCTATTTGTTGTTTTCATTTCTGTGAGAGATGTATGCGGCATCTCGCCATCTCTCTCTATTCATTTACTTGAGATGGTTATATTCCTACCACATGACCCATACTCTATAACCAGTGACCGGACGGAAAGTTCATAATTTCGTGACGAAAAAAAAAAACAAGAAAAAAGAAAAAAAAACAGGGGCTGTGGGAGTTCTAAACAAGGATCTCTAGCTTCACTCCGCAACACCGTAACCACACAAGCACCACCTTATGATTCTTGACATTTGCACAATTTTGCATATGTTGAGCTTAGACCGTTCGCTGTTTCTATTTCGCTTCTTTTTTCACAGTTCAGTACACCTTCTTCCTGTTCTCATGCTTGATCTGTGTTCAGTTTTTGACAGGCTATCCACCGAGTCATTTTACCACTAAATATAAGAGGGGAGCAATGGAGAATTTCCCTTGTTAGAGTAACAGCCGATCATACGAGTAAAAAAGCCGTGGTCCGTGTTACTTCCTTGCAACCGTTGCATTTTATCTCAAGTGACATTTTAAGAAGAACCAAATTAACAAGATATCATTACCATAGGAGGAAAACTATGCGTAACTCAGTGACGTCAGTGTATCATTACATTTTCAATCAACAGTGCCAAAAGATCCTCTGCTTAACGTAGTTATAACAGCGCAAAACACACATATCCTACACACCTGACAGTGCTGATTTTAGTCCTCGTTGTGCATATGCGGGATCTAGATGAAGTCTTGAAAACAAAGTGAAAGAGAACAACGTGCACACCTCACTAAAGCCACGTTTTTACATTCAAAGTCACTTTCGCATCAAGCAGTCCAATGTCAATTTTTAAATGATGACATAGTTATTTGATCATTATAACCTGCCTTTCGCCAAGCGTACTGCAACATAGGCGTACGGTATGCTGCAGAAAATTGATTGTAAATCACAGAACGAAGTCTGATGATGAAATAACGGTCATTTATCTTCACATGTGATTTTGCACATTGTAGTCTCACAAAATTAGCAATACTTCTGATATAGAGCTTATATTGTCACCAGAAGTAAACATCAAGGGACCGGTAATATTTTGTTGTTTTCTGTGGCGCCGACCGGAGTGGCCGTGCGGTTCTAGGCGCTACAGTCTGGAACCGGCCTACCGCTACGGTCGCAAGTTCGAATCCTGCCTCGGGCATGGATGTGTGTGATGTCCTTAGGTTAGATAGGTTTAATTAGTTATAAGTTCTAGGCGACTGATGACCTCCGAAGTTAAGTCGCATAGTGCTCAGAGCCATTTGAACCATTTGTTTTCTGTGGCAATACATTTAACAAAACATCCTTTTTTGGGAAACTTGCACCTAGAAGGGTACGACTTTTACGTCCCGACATGGAATCACACGACAATAAGCTCTTTGCACTTGTTACACGTTCGTCAAGGAGTGAAGTTAGAAAACGTTTCATGTGTTCTTTAGTCATTTTCCGACTTTGCTTGCCTCTACAGGAATGTTTTGAGGGCAGGTTGTTTCAGGGCTCTTTGCAATATTTGCGCCGAAAGTGCCTTGTGCCTCTTGAAAACGGATGTACGACATGTTTGCTAGTCTTCCTGTCACTGATAAAGCCACATCGATCGTACTGGTGTGGTTAGCGCTACGCACAGGCTGCAACACACTAGCTGTAGTTGTCTCTCCTCTGTGAGGCAGTGTTGATGATGAACACATCTAGTATTGGAACTGGCTATGGTCACTGTTCAGATCATTTCCTTTCTCCTCATACTGCCGTGTCATAAACATGTTCAGTTCCTTCACAAACTGTTGTGTCCTGACATATACTAATATCGTGTTCCATGTCACTACGTGTAACAAATGCAGTAATATACCCGGATGAAATGTCATTTCAACCTCAAGATTGTCGATAAAAGAAATCGAATCCTTGAAACTGTCCAAGCCACGCTTCTAGTGCCCACACCTGCAGATACCGATAGCGAAATGTAGGTCCATACGACCTTTCTCTATCAAATTGCGATACTACACGTTCTTTTATAGTTTGTGATCGCGACAGTCTGCTTCCTTTGAAACGAGCTCCTGCTCGCCTTTTGATAGACACATAATTTAGAGTTAAGCTGCAATTTTATTTATATTTTAATGTACTTATAGTTCTCCTTTAGTTTCCTGTAAGAATAGTCGTCATAAATGTTCTCTAGTACGCTGCCATCAATAACCTTCCACACTACTGGGCATTAAAATTGCTACACCAGGAAGATGCAGTGCTACAGACGCGAAATTTAAGAAGATGCTGTGATGTGCAAATTATTAGCTTTTCAGAGCATTCACACAGGGTTGGCGCCGGTGGCGACACCTACAACGTGCTGACATGAGAAAAGTTTCCAACCGATTTCTCATACACAAACAACAGTTGACCGGCGTTGCCTTGTGAAACGTTGTTGTGATGCCTCGTGTAAGGATAAGAAATGCGTACCATCACGTTTCCGACTTTGATAAAGGTCGGATTGTAGCCTATCGCGATTGCGGTTTATCGTATCGCGACATTGCTGCTCCCGTTGGTCGAGATCCAATGACTGTTAGCAGAATTTGGAATCGGTGGGTTCAGGAGGGTAATACGGAACGCCGTGCTGGATCCCAACGGCCTCGTATCACTGGCAGTCGAGATGACAGGCATCTTATCCGCATGGCTGTAACGGATCGTGCAGCCACGTCTCGACCCCTGAGTCAATCAGTTGTAGAATTTTGGAACACGTATTATGTTCGAGTATAATGACTTTTCTGGAGACTAGAAATCTACTCTGTGGGAATCAGCATGGGTTACGAAAAAGACGATCGTGTGAGACCCAGCTCGCGCTATTCGTCCACGAGACTCAGAGGGCCATAGACACGGGTTCACAGGTGGATGCCGTGTTTCTTGACTTCCGCAAGGCGTTCGATACAGTTCCCCACAGTCGTTTAGTGAACAAAGTAAGAGCATATGGACTGTCATACCAATTGTGTGATTGGATTGAAGTGTTCCCAGATAACAGAACGCAGCATGTCATTCTCAATGGAGAGAAGTCTTCCGAAGTAAGAGTGATTTCAGTGTGCCGCAGGGGAGTGTCATATTTACAATATACATAAATGACCTTGTGGATGACATCGGAAGTTCACTGAGGCTTTTTGCAGATGATGCTGTGGTGTATCGAGAGGTTGTAACAATGTAAAATTGTACTGAAATGCAGGAGGATCTGCAGCGAACTGACGCATGGTGCAGGGAATGGCAATTGAATCTCAATGTAGACAAGTGTAATGTGCTGCGAATACATAGAAAGATAGATCCCTTATCATTTAGCTACAAAATAGCAGGTCAGCAAGTGGAAGCAGTTAATTCCATAAATTGTCTGGGAGTACGCATTAGGAGTGATTTAAAATGGAATGATCATATAAAGTTGATCGTCGGTAAAGCAGATTCCAGACAGATTCATTGGAAGAATCCTAAGGAAATGCAAACCGAAAACAAAGGAAGTAGGTTAAAGTACGCTCGTTCGCCCACTGCTTGAATACTGCTCAGCACTGTGGGATCCGTACCAGATAGGGCTGATAGTAGAGAAGATCCAACGGAGAGCAGCGCGCTTCGTTACAGGATCATTTAGTAATCGCGAAAGCGTTACGGAGATGATAGATAAACTGCAGTGGAAGACTCTGCACGAGAGACGCTCAGTAGCTCGGTACGGGCTTTTGTTAAAGTTTCGAGAACATACCTTCACCGAAGAGTCAAGCAGTATATTGCTCCCTCCTACGTATATCTCGCGAAGAGACCATGAGGATAAAATCAGAGAGATTAGAGCCCACACAGAAGCATACCGACAATCCTTCTTTCCACGAACAATACGAGACTGGAACAGAAGGGAGAACCAATAGAGGTACTCAGGGTACCCTCCGCCACACACCGTCAGGTGGCTTGCGGAGTATGGATGTAGATGTAGATGTAGATGTATTTTTGTGTCATCCCCATTATATTTCTGCATTACTATGTTGTATAATGTGTCCGCGAACTCTCTACCTTCGACTCTGATCTCTCTTCCATATTCAATATGCCACATCTTTGTCCCTAATATTAGGACCACATTTGTAGAATTAATTCTCTCCATGATGTCACTGTACACAGTTTACACAGTAATCCGCATGTGACTACTCGAGGAGACGCATTCGTACTACAGCCATACCATTCGCTTAACACAGGTACGTATTAGTGCCGCTACAAAATGCCACAGTCTGGTGGCGCTGGCAGCTAAGTGCGGAGTTTTGCAGGAAGTGACACAGACCACTCTTGTTTCTATGATCGAGTGTTAGTCTAAACATGGTTTCGCGCGGTCCCTAGCGTTGAGGTCAAACGTATCCCTCGACAGTAGGTCTTAACATGTCGGACTAACGTGACTAGGTAATACACAGGGACCCGTAGCCGAATCTCCTGTTGGGAAGACCACCCCCCTTAACCATTTCGGTTTCTGAGCTCGCCTCCGGGATCTACGGCTTGCTCCTTACTCCGTACGTACTGTAGCGCTGATACTGGAGTTCTGCCGTGTTACATTCAAAGAAACTGCAGGAAGTTCTCCCATCTGGAACAGGATCATACAAAAAACCCTCACTCGTACTAAACTTCCAGAAATGTCCCGGTTTAGCCGGTGAGTCCGTAGATCTACATCAACATCGATACTCTGCAAATCACATTTAAGTGACTGGCAGAGGGTTCATCGAACAACCTTCACAATTCTCTATTATTTCAATCTCGTATAGCGCGCGGAAAGAATGAACACCTGTATCTTTCAGTACGAGCTCTGATTTCCCTTATTTTATCGTCGTGGCCGTTCCGCCCTATGTAGGTCGGTGTCAAAAAATATTTTCGCATTCGGTGGAGAAAGTTGTTGATTGGAATTTCGTGAGAAGATTCCGTCGCAACAAAAAACGTCTTTCTTTTAATGATTTCCAGCCCAAATCCTGTATCATTTCTGTGACACTCTCTCCCAATATTTCGCGATAATACAAAACGTGCTGCCTTTCTTTGAACTTTTTCGATGTATTCAGTCAGTCCTACATGGTAAGGATCCCACACCGTGCAGCAGTATTCTAAAAGAGGACGGACAAACGTAGTGTAGGCAGTCTCCTTAGTAGGTCTGTTACATTTTCTAAGTGTGCTGCCAATAAAACGCAGCCTTTGGTTAGCCTTCCTCACAACATTTTCTATGTCTTCTTTCCAATTTAAGTTGTTCGTAATTGTAATACCTAGGTATTTAGTTGAATTTACGGCTTTTAGATTAGACTGATTTATCGTGAAACCGAAGTTTAACGACTTCCTTTTAACATTCATGTGGATGAACTCTCACTTTTCGTTATTTAGGGTCAACTGCCACTTTTCGCACCATTCAGATATTTTTTTCTAAATCGTTTTGCAGTTTGTTTTGATCTTTTGATGACTTTATTAGTCGATAACCGACAGCGTCATCTGCAAACAACCGAAGACGGCTGCTCAGATTGTCTCAAAAATCGTTTATATAGATAAGGAACTGCAAAGGGCCTATAACACTACCTTGGGAACGCCAGAAATCACTTCTGTTTTACTCGATGACTTTCCGTCAATTACTACGAACTATGACCTCTCTGATAGGAAATCGGAAATCCAGTCACACAACTAAGACGATATTTCATAAGCACGCAATTTTACTACGAGCCGCTTTTGTGGTACAGTGTCAAAAGCCTTCCGAAAATGCGGGAATACGGAATCGATCTGAAATCCCTTGTCAATAGCACTCAGCACTTCATGTGAATAAAGAGCTAGTTGTGTTTCACAAGAACGATGTTTTCTAAACCCATGCTGACTGTGTTTCAATAGACCGCTTCCTTCGAGGTAATTCATAATGTTTGAACACAATATATTGAAACGTCCCCTTAGAACAATTATACAAGACTGTGCTTAAACTGACACACAATATTTTTAGCGCAACGCAATCTGACTTTCAAAAATCCCTACAAAAGAATGGCCCTGACTAACATTAACCTATACGTTTCGCAAATCACTTACCTCAAAAAACTCTTCATTACTCGAACTACTGCAATACAGCGAGCGCCACTACTGCCAGCTAAATAAAAGATTCAAACTACGGAAGACACTAACTACTGATAGAGATAGTTAGCAAATGAAAGATATTAATAGAGAACAAACAATGTATTTACCTTAATAGTCATAATATATACAGCAGTTCATGACAAATTACAAAACTCCGCCATCTCTCTCCCCACATCCATCACTGCTGGAGGCTCACCTCCAACTGCGCAACGCTACGCGCTGTTCACATCCAGCTGCCCAATACTACAATGGCTGACAACAATGCAAACTGGCCACAGACTGCACACAGCACAGCCAGTGATTTTCATACAGAGCGCTACGTAACGTTGCCAATAAGAAAACATAAACAGCCTACTTACAATATGTTCTAAAATCCTGCTGCATATCGACGTTAATGGTATGGGCTTGTAATTTAGTGGATTACTTCTACTACCTTTCTTGAATATTAGTGTGACATGTGCAACTTTCCAGTATTTGGGTACGGATATTTCGTCGAGCAAAGGGTTGTATATGATTGTTAAGTATGGAGCTAATGCATCAGCATACTCGGAAAGGAACCTAATTGGTATATAGTCTGGACCAGGAGACTTGCTTTTATTAAGTGATTTAAGTTGCTTCACTACTCCGAGGATATTTGCTTCTCCAATACTCATGTTGGCAGCTGTTCTCGGATCGAATTCTGGAATATTTACTTCGTCTCCTTTTGTGAAGGCGTTTCGGAAGGTCGTATAAGGGGCGCACGGTGTAACTGGCCGCACTTCCCACCCGAGTTTTGCGATAATTAAGTCAGTCCGGCCTTGAACTGACTTAGTGTGGAATTCTTGTGGAGATGCTTTCATGGTTTTATGTCCTCTTGCAGAGCTGTAGCAGCGCCATCGGATTCTGAAAGTGCAAAACTACCCTCTGGGAAGAAGTTTTTTGTGCAAATAACCTTTACACGGGATGGCATTATGGTGTGTTTATTTAAGAAACACCGTAAAATGAATTTGTTCACACTGATTATAAGCTAACTATTAACGGCACGAGGGCATGATCTACCACGTAACTAGATCGAAAGGCATCCTATCGACAACTGCCGACTGTAGCGCACTGTCTGTAACTTCAGCGTAATTTCGGTATAGTTAGTGTACGATCGTACATCTTCGGTTATGCCAAAGCAAGTCATTAATTTATTAATATCAACATTGCCTGGCATTGTAAAATTACTGAAAGATAGTATTTATGATCCGTAGACACCTCCTAATGTCTGAAGTGGCAAAAGGCAACTTCTGTTAGCAAATACACTCCTGGAAATGGAAAAAAGATCACATTGACACCGGTGTGTCAGACCCACCATACTTGCTCCGGACACTGCGAGAGGGCTGTACAAGCAATGATCACACGCACGGCACAGCGGACACACCAGGAACCGCGGTGTTGGCCGTCGAATGGCGCTAGCTGCGCAGCATTTGTGCACCGCCGCCGTCAGTGTCAGCCAGTTTGCCGTGGCATACGGAGCTCCATCGCAGTCTTTAACACTGGTAGCATGCCGCGACAGCGTGGACGTGAACCGTATGTGCAGTTGACGGACTTTGAGCGAGGGCGTATAGTGGGCATGTGGGAGGCCGGGTGGACGTACCGCCGAATTGCTCAACACGTGGGGCGTGAGGTCTCCACAGTACATCGATGTTGTCACCAGTGGTCGGCGGAAGGTGCACGTGCCCGTCGACCTGGGACCGGACCGCAGCGACGCACGGATGCACGCCAAGACCGTAGGATCCTACGCAGTGCCGTAGGGGACCGCACCGCCACTTCCCAGCAAATTAGGGACACTGTTGCTCCTGGGGTATCGGCGAGGACCATTCGCAACCGTCTCCATGAAGCTGGGCTACGGTCCCGCACACCGTTAGGCCGTCTTCCGCTCACGCCCCAACATCGTGCAGCCCGCCTCCAGTGGTGTCGCGACAGGCGTGAATGGAGGGACGAATGGAGACGTGTCGTCTTCAGCGATGAGAGTCGCTTCTGCCTCGGTGCCAATGATGGTCGTATGCGTGTTTGGCGCCGTGCAGGTGAGCGCCACAATCAGGACTGCATACGACCGAGGCACACAGGGCCAACACCCGGCATCATGGTGTGGGGAGCGATCTCCTACACTGGCCGTACACCACTGGTGATCGTCGAGGGGACACTGAATAGTGCACGGTACATCCAAACCGTCATCAAACCCATCGTTCTACCATTCCTAGACCGGCAAGGGAACTTGCTGTTCCAACAGGACAATGCACGTCCGCATGTATCCCGTGCCACCCAACGTGCTCTAGAAGGTGTAAGTCAACTACCCTGGCCAGCAAGATCTCCGGATCTGTCCCCCATTGAGCATGTTTGGGACTGGATGAAGTGTCGTCTCACGCGGTCTGCACGTCCAGCACGAACGCTGGTCCAACTGAGGCGCCAGGTGGAAATGGCATGGCAAGCCGTTCCACAGGACTACATCCAGCATCTCTACGATCGTCTCCATGGGAGAATAGCAGCCTGCATTGCTGCGAAAGGTGGATATACACTGTACTAGTGCCGACATTGTGCATGCTCTGTTGCCTGTGTCTATGTGCCTGTGGTTCTGTCAGTGTGATCATGTGATGTATCTGACCCCAGGAATGTGTCAATAAAGTTTCCCCTTCCTGGGACAATGAATTCACGGTGTTCTTATTTCAATTTCCAGGAGTGTATTTGTTAATAACAATTACTTGATTCGTGCTAGAATAAATGCACTTTCCCTACGTCTCTTTTGTTGACGTCACGAGCGATTTCTGCACCGGCACCTCATCGCACTGGCTCTGGGAGCGCCACATGGCCAACCGCCTCCGCTGGCCAGCGTGGCAACCCACCGTTCGCTACTTACTCCGTACGTACTGCAGCGCTGATGCATTCACTTCATGTATATGAAATAGCAAAAGCGGAAATAAAGTAAAATGCCCTTTTATCAGCAAATAAGGGGCACCTTACAATTATTAGAGGAATCGTTACGACAAAGGACTGTGGTGTAGACTGCCACTGCGATGTATAGCACTTGAAGGAATCGATAAGCTGAGTGAAATAAACTGCATGATAAAAAAAGGGAAGCATCCATATTACATGGTAGAATGTCAGTTTAACTTCATAGACATACACACCTTAGGGCGGTTGTAAATGATTAGAGATGCAGTCTTCTGTGGCAGGCAAAATGGCCACCAGACTGCATTAATGTTGAAATTCCTGGCGGATTAAAACTGCGTGCCGGACCGAGACTCGAAATCAGGACCTTTGCCTCTCGCGGGCAACTGTTCTACCAACTAAGCTACCCAAGCACGACTCACGCCCCTTCCTCACAGCTTTACTTCCGCCAGTACCTCGTCTCCTACTTTCCAAACTTCACAGAAGCTCTCCTGCAAACCTTGCAGAACTAGCACCTTGGAACAAAGGATATTCCGGGGACATGGCTTACCCACAGCCTGGGGGATGTTTCCAGAATGAGATTTTCACTCTGCAGCGGAGTGTGCGCTGATATGAAACTTCCTAGCAGATTAAAACTGTGTGCCGGGCCGGGACTCGAACTTGGCCCGGCACACAGTTTTAATCCGCCAGGAAGTTTCATATCAGCGCACACTCCGCTGCAGAGAGAAATTCTCATTCTACATTAGTGTTGTTTGTGTTTAGTGTTGTTACCCGGCCACGTAGGGTGTATAATAGGTATGAAACGGGTCAAGTGCTGAGTCATCGCTGTGAAGGATACGGAGATGCCATGCACTCCTGTGAGGCAGTGTTACGCCACCTGACAGGTCTTGAAAGCGATCTCGCTGTAGGTCTCCATTTGGCCAAGTTGTCAGCTCGTGCAGTGTCCAGGGCACTCAGGATGTAACAGTGGTCGGATGTTGGACTGCCCGGGAACGTGAAGGCAGACATACTCGCTGTCAAGGTTTCCGGTCGATCATTTCTGACCACCACATGGGAAGATCGCCGTACTGTGCACCACATACACCATAACCAACGCACATCAGAGCCTCGCCCTCTGTCCGCGAAGGAGTAATGGATCTCCTGGAACGTTCAGTGGTACTCAGCACTGTAGGTCACAGACCAGCAGCAGCTGGACGAGAGTATTCCCGTCCTAGGCCTAACCTACTGTTAACCCGCCAACACAAATATCTGTGTCTGGAGAGGAACCATGAACGAGAAGTACAGACTCCTGATGAATGGCGTCGCATTGTATTCAGCAGTGAGTCGTGGTTCTGATCTATTGCGGTTGACTGTTGTCGGCGAATATGGCGGAGACCTGGGCAGAGCTCCACTCCTTCCAGTGTTTTGGGAGGCACGGCGGTGTGTTACCCACGGTGTCATGGTGTGAGGAGCCGTCGAGTACGACTCCAGGTCACAGCTGGTACTGACTGAGGGAGCTCTGAGTTGCCAACACTGCGTGACGGACATTCTGCGTCCTGAAGTGCTACATCTCACACGACAGTTTGGCGGTGCCATTTTCAACAGGACAGTGCGTTCCCACACGTGGCATGTGTCTTTATGAACTGTCTGCTTGATATTGAGATACTCCTGTGGCCAACAAATTCTCCAGATTCGTCCCCAATAGAGCGCGCCTTGGACCAACTCGGACGTCAAATCCATTCCAGTGCCATTATCCATGATATCAAGGAACAGTTACAATATTTGTGGGCCAGCAGCTGTGCGCAGGATTCTACTTCATCCTGACATGTTGTTTGTACATTTGACTCAATTTTGTAATCACTAAAATAAGGGCACGCACCCTCTGCAATCGTGAAGTTTCATTTCGTTTCATCCTGCCCTTCTGGTTGCTTCGCTGTTTCTGTCAGGCTGTTTACACTGATAGGATCTGATACGTTCCTCTGGTGGTCCTATTCAGAATGCAGAACGTGTTTGTTGAGGATGTCCGAAGAGACACTACTGTGAAGGTGTAATGTGCAGACTTTTCCGTGGAGCCCAAGACACTTCAATTACTTGTTCGCTTTCACATTTTTTGGATTAACCAACTCACAACCTGTCACATTCCAACCTAGCACAGAAATCGTCAGAAATCGGGTAAACCAGCCTGAAACTTGTAAAGGAAAATACATTATCATAAAAGAGTGACTGGTCGCAGTTTTTCAACATTTCAACACTGTAACTTGTTTAGCGTTTAATCTTTTGAACTGAAACAGGAGTAATCACTAAAATAAGGGCACGCACCCTCTCCAATCGTGAAGTTTCATTTCGTTTCATCCTGGCCTTCTGGTTTCTTCGCTGTTTCTGTCAGGCTGTTTACACTGATAGGATCTGATACGTTCCTCTGATGGTCCTATTCAGAATGCAGAACGTGTTTGTTGAGGATGTCCGAAGAGACACTACTGTGAAGATGTAATGTGCAGGCTTTTCCGTGGAGCCCAAGACACTTCAATTACTTGTTCGCTATCACATTTTTTGGATTAACCAACTCACAACCTGTCTCATTCCAACCTAGCACAGAAATCGTCAGAAATCGGGTAAACCAGCCTGAAACTTGCAAAGGAAAATACATTATCATAAAAGAGTGACTGGTCGCAGTTTTTCAACATTTCAACACTGTAACTTGTTTAGCGTTTAATCTTTTGAACTGAAACAGGAGTAAAATAAACTGCTAGTCTTTATACTCTTGTATGTCCGTGATGTAATGTTGAACAATGCAGGTGATGTAGTTACGAAAACTCTATCTGACAAACGAGTCACCTCAATTTAAATTTTATTACTGTATTTTTATTAACTTTGCCAAAGCAATTACAAAAGCAAAACTTTAAACTCAGTAAGCTATCCTGTGTAACTGTATTGTGGGGTACAGTGCACAGTGCTACAGCGCGTGACGTCACAATACTTGACTTGCAATTCCAACACACAAAGTAAACGGAATAAAAAGGCCGCATACATTTACAATGTAATTTTGGAAGAATAAATAACCAAACTTGTTTCTGCTAAAATGCCCCATAATTTTACGTGCGCGTGCTGACTAAATAAATTACGAAACGCTGAGTAACACACTCGCAAATGAAACACTGCTCTGCGAGAATAAGACTGTCTGCATATGAAATGAGATCTGAAATGCTCTTTACCCAAACTGACCCGATAATTCATTTTAAGAAACAAACCTAACTGAATTACCTAACTGTGACCTGACTGTAATGTAAGACTGGCCGTAACAATTTTTCTTGGCTTACCTGAGTCAACGGAAACCTGGTACTGCTCGAAGTGATAAACATAAAATATGCAGCGCAGCAGCAAGCAAGTTAAATGGGAAAGAAAAACCTTGCGTAGTCGAGTGCAAGGACATGCAACTACTCCAACGATGGAAACTCCTGAGCGCACTTGCCTCATATTTAGTGGTAGGATGGCCCAATGGATAACCCGGCAGCCGGCCGGTGTGGCCGAGCGGTTCTAGGCGCTTCAGTTTGGAACCGCGTGTCCGCTACGGTCGCAGGTTCGAATCCTGCCTCGGGCATGGATGTGTGTGATGTCCTTAGGTTAGTTAGATTTAAGTATTTCTAAGTTCTAGGGGACTGATGGCCTCAGAAGTTGAGTCCCATAGTGCTCAGAGCCATTTGAACCATTTCTTTTTATAACCCGGCAAAACTTAACACAGGTCAAGCATGAAAATAAGAAGACGGTGTGCTGGACTGTGGAAAAACAAGCAACATAGAAACGGTGAACTGTCGAATCTCAAGATTGCAACGTCGGGTGAACTGCAGGAACTACAGTGTTGTTGTGTAGTCACGATGTTTGAGTGCAAACCGGCGAATCCGTGTTCAAATCTCCCTCCCTCCTTCCTTTCTTCTTCTTCTTCTTCTTCTTTTTTTTCCCCCAAGAATTGTGAACTGTCCATCCGTTTATTGACGTGTCTGTTCTCGTTCTGGTCATACTATACAATGCTTATGGAATGTGGGACGTGTGATAAAAACACATTACCGTCACAAATAAGTGTGATGAATAGTGAGAGCAGGCAACATGCCGCATAAACCGCTCATAGAAATGAGAACAACAAATAAACGGATGTGTACTACACTACTGGCCATTAAAATTGTTACACCTCGAAGATGACGTGCTACAGACGCGAAATTTAACCATCAGGAACGATGCTGTGATATGCAAATGATTAGCTTTTCGGAGCATTCCCACAAGGTTGGCGCTGGTGGCGACACCTGCTATGTGCTGACATGAGGAAAGTTTCCAACCGATTTCTCATACACAAACAGCAGTTGGCCGGCGTTGCCTGGTGAAACGTTGTTGTGATGCCTCGTGAAAGGAGGAGAAATGCGTACCATCACGTTTCCGACTTTGATAAAGGTCGGATTGTTGCCTATCGCGATTGCCGTTTATCGTATCGCGACATTGCTGCTCGCGTTGGTCGAGATTCAATGACTGTTAGCAGAATATGGAATCGGTGGATTCAAGAGGGTAATACGGAGCGCCGTGCTGGATCCTAACGACCTCATATCACTAGCAGCCGAAATGACAGGCATCTTATCCGCATGGCTGTAACGGATCGTGCAGCCACGTCTCGATCCCTGAGTCAACAGATGGAGACGTTTGCAAGACAACAACCATCTGCACGAACAGTTCGACGACATTTACAGCAGCGTGGACTATCAACTCGGAGACAGTGCCAGCGGTTATCCTTGACGCTGCATCACAGACAGGGCACCTGCGATGGAGTACTCAACGACGAACCTGGCTGCACGAATAGCAAAACATTAATTTTTCAGATGAATCCAGGTTCTGTTTACAGCATCATGATGGTTGCATCCGTGTTTGGCCACATCGCGGTGAACGCACATTGGAAGCGTGTATTCGTCATCGCCATACTGGCGTATCACCCGGCGTGATGGTATGGCGTGCCATTGGTTACACGTCTCAGTCACGTCTTGTTCGCACTGACGTCACTTTGAACAGTGGACGCTACATTTCAGATGTGTTACGACCCGTGGCTCTACCCTTCATTCGATCCCTGCGAAACCCTACATTTCAGCACGATAATGCACGATCGCATGTTGCAGGTCCTGTACGGGCCTTTCTGTATACAGAAAATGTTCGACTGCTGCCCTGGCCAGCACATTCTCCAGATCTCTCACCAATTGAAAACGTCTGGTCAATGGTGGCCAAGCAACTGGCTCGTCACAATACGCCAGTCACTACTCTTGATGAACTGTGGTATCGTGTTGTAGCTGCATGGGCAGCTGTACCTGTACACGCCATCCAAACTCTGTTTGACTTAATGCCCAGGCGTACCAAGGCCGTTATTAGGGCCAGAGCTGGTTGTTCTGGGTAATGATTTCTTAGGATCTATGCACCCAAATTGCGTGAAAATGTAACCACATGTCAGTTCTAGTATAGTATATTTGTCCAATGAATACCCGATTTTCATCCGCATTTCTTCTTGGTGTAGCAATTTTAATGGCCAGTAGTGTATGTTACAACAAAGGAATTCAAGAGTCAAAACTTCCTAAATGGAACGCAGAAGTCATAACGTGTGGTACTTGTTTAGAACAAATAGGAGGTACGCACGTAAGTCCTTTCGTTGCACCGTGCTGTGGGAAACGGACGTTGCACAAGGACACAGATAAAAATTTGAATGCAGGGAAGAGACACGTCAATGACCTGTCGGACAGTTAACAATTCTGTGAGAAAAAAAATGAGACACGTGGTAGACTCCAGAATGAGATTTTCACTCTGCAGCGGAGTGTGCGCTGATATGAAACTTCCTGGCAGATTAAAACTGTGTGCCCGACCGAGACGCGAACTCGGGACCTTTGCCTTTCGCGGGCAAGTGCTCTACCAACTGAGCTACCGAAGCACGACTCACGCCTGGTACTCACACCTTTACTTCTGCCAGTACCTCGTCGCCTACCTTCCAAACTTTACAGAAGCTCTCCTGCGAACCTTGCAGAACTAGCACTCCTGACTCCTGAAAGAAAGGATATTGCGGAGACATGGCTTAGCCACAGCCTGGGGATGTTTCCAGAATGAGATTTTCACTCTGCAGCGGAGTGTGCGCTGATATGAAACTTCCTGGCAGATTAAAAGTGTGTGCCCGACCGAGACTCGAACTCGGGACCTTTGCCTTTTGCGGGCAAGTGGTAGAGCACTTGCCCGCGAAAGGCAAAGGTCCCGAGTTCGAGTCTCGGTCGGGCACACAGTTTTAATCTGCCAGGAAGTTTCACGTGGTAGACTCGTTTCGCAGCCCAGGACCATGACCACATAACCACGACACCAAGTCTCTTCAAGTTCGCTTGATGTTGCACGTCTTGACCTCAGATTGTTCACTGTTTATGTTCTTCTTTTTTCACATATCAGTACACCTTCTTCCTGTTTTCAAGCTTCATCTGCGTTCAGTTTTTGATCGGCTATCCACTGGACCAGCTTACCACTAAACCTGAGGAGGTGGGTTGGGGGACAGTGAGGAGTTCCCCTTGTAAGTAAATTATGCCTTGCTTCTACTTTGTACAGCCGTGTTCCGCTCCGTGCAGTGCGGCGATACACATAATCAGAAAATAAAATTCATTCGTGAGGAGACGGTGATAGAATTTGAATTTGCTAAATGATTGAAAGTAATTCAGCCTTTAAAAAACTGTATTACCAATACTGATACTTATTCCTCGACAACAATAAAGGTCTTTACAAAGATCATTATTCTATAACAGAAACTACTGTGACATGAATTTAATTATTAAATTGGTAAAGGAGCCGTAAAACTGTAACTTCTGAGGAATAGCCATGTGAACGGATAACTATACTTTATCACTTCTGAACAATGAATCTAACTAACCCAAAACGATAAAGAAAAGTTCCAAACACATCACAATTATGTGCGAATGAACAGTGCAGCAACAACTTTTACCTCACAATCTGCATTTGTCAAATTAATATTTACCAAACCATACTTCACAGTTCCTCCTTTTCTGCATATTTGTCTTTGTGCTTTCCAAGCTATTTGCATCCGCCCAATAGCACTGCCAACAACCCATTCTCTCGCTAGCTTAGCGTAGAATGCTTACTCCACCGACAATACTATTAACAATCAGAGATCACACTGCTTGCAATCAGAGCCTCTATGGCTTAACGTAACATATCGACTTTTGAAAATTACTGTTTGAAAAATATCCATTATTCACAAGTGAAATATGGTACATCGAACAAAAATAGAGCTTACATCACTTTTCTTCAATACCAAAAATAAACCAGAAACCTTACAACACATATTACAACTAATTCCTAGCAACATGTTTCGTAGAGTACGGCACGCTAAGCTACATTGGTATACAATAAACAAATTCTTAGTGACTGTATTCTGACTGCGAAAACCCGTTTAACCCAGCAAGAGCCCCAGGCTTCGCCGAAGTACCATTCGGCACAAGTGTTTCAACCTCATGAAGAACCTTCGTCCATTTGTGTAGTACTGATACAAAGAAACATAAGTAACCATGAAACTGTGTATCAGGGCCGGAGACGTGCTCAGACAGCATGATGGTTTAGGTTAGGAGGGAATCCGGTATCGAGTCCCGGCTTGTCACGACCTTCATCTGTCTCAGTACATTTCTTACACTGGAGTTCAACCTTTCTGAGCGAACAGCACTGATGTCATTCCATCCAGCTTATCATCGATTCCATTCCTTTCATGTCAGTAAATTTAATTGAACTGCAATACATTTGAGATGCCGGCCGGAGTGGCCGTGCGGTTCTGTGCACTACAGTCTAGAGCCGAGCGATCTCTACGGTCGTAAGTTCGAATCCTGCCTCGGGCATGGATGTGTGTGATGTCCTTAGGTTAGTTAGGTTTAATTAGTTCTACGTTCTAGGCGACTGATGACCTCAGAAGTTAAGTCGCATAGTGCTCAGAGCCATTTCATTAATTTGTCTGCCGGGAAATAGTTTCTGAGTACTTAATTAAAAATATTTACACTTCTCTCCTTCCCAGTCCCATCCCACCCGACACACTGCTTTTACCAAGGTTTTGTGAAAGTTTGCCGTGTTGTAAGGCGAATTGTGGACCTGGGATCCCCTCACAAATATTCTCAATAGGTACTCCCTCTGCTCCAGTGTCTACTCGCCTGCCATTCGGCTACAGAGTTCGTGATTCGGGTAAGAGCTCGAACAGCACTGTCTACCTCAGAGTAGTCAAAAAAGAACGAAAGAAACCACGAAGAGAGATATACCTAGCGATGCCCTATAGTCGTCGAGGAACTGGAACAAAGTCTGGCTATCCAGATTTGGGTTTGCAGCGATTGTCGTAAATCGATTGAAGCCAATATTGGGATCCTGGCTTTAGAGACATCTACACTTTTTCGAAGGGCCAAACAAACTGGTACACCTTCCTAATATGGTGTAGGGTCCCAGCGAGCACGCAGAAACGCCGCAATACGACGTGGCATGGGCCCGACTAATGTCTGAAATAGAGGGAACTGACACCATGAGTCCTGCAGGGCTGTCCATAAATCAGTCAATACGAGGGAGTGGAGATCTCTTCAGAAAAGCACGTTGCAAGGCATCCCAGATATACTCAATAATGTTCATGTCTGGAGAGTCTGGTGGCCAGCGGAAGTGTTTGAACTCAGAAGAGCGTTCGTGGAGCCACTCTGTAGAAATTCTGGACGTGTGGGGTTTCGCACTGCGCCGTTAGAATTGCCCAGGTCCGTCGGAATGCACAATGGACATGAATGGGTGCAGGTGATCAGAGAGGAAGCTTACGTGCGCGTCACTTGTCAGTCATATCTAGACGTATCAGGGGTCCAACATCACTCCAACCGCACACTCCCCACGCCATTACAGATATACCACCAGCTTGAACAGCCCCTGCTTACATGCATGGTCCATGGATTCATGAGGTTGTCTCCACACCCTACGCGTCCATCAGCTCCATATAATTTGAAACGAGACTCGTCTGACCAGGCACATGTTTCCCAGTCTTCAACAGTCCATTGTCCGTGTTTATGGGTCTAGGCGAGTCAGAAAGCTTTGTTTCGTGCAGTCATCAGGGGTACACGATGGACATTCGGCTCCCAAAGCCCACATCGATGATGTTTTGTTGAATGGTTCGCACGCCGACAGTTGTTGATGGCCCAGCATTGAAATCTGCAGTAATTTGCGGAAGGGTTGCACTTATGTCACGCTGAACGATTCTCTTCAGTCGTCGTTGACCCCGTTCTTGCATTATCTTTTTCAGGCTACAGCGATGTTGGAGATTTGATGTTTGTACCGGATTCCTGATATTCACGGTACACTCATGAAATGTACCGAGTGCGCCGACTATAACACCACGTTCAAAATCACTTTAATCTTGCTAACCTGCCATTGTAGCAGCACTAACCGATCTAACAACTGCGCCAGACACTTGTCTTAGTACGCAGCTCGTGGTCGTGCGGTAGCGTTCTCGCGTCCCGCGCCCAGGTTCCCGGGTTCGATTCCCGGCGGGGTCAGGGATTTTCTCTGCCTCGTGGATGACTGGGTGTTGTGTGATGTCCTTAGGTTTAAGTAGTTCTAAGTTCTAGGGGACTGATGACCATAGATGTTAAGTCTCATAGTGCTCAGAGCCAGCCACTTGTTGTCTTAGATAGGCGTTGCCGACCGCAGTGCCAAATTCTGCCTGTTTACATATCTCTGTATTTGAATACACATGCATAAACCAGTTTCTTTGACGCATCAGTGTATGATAATCTCAGCGTCGACTGTAATTTAATCCTATATGTCCCTTTCTTTTAGAGCTAACAGTAGTATAAGGGCCATTCAAACAGAAGCCATCCGGAGGCTGTAAAATGAAAAGCGCTTAATGGGCCATAATGCCATTGCCTGAGGAAGAAGGTGTGTTCCCTATAAGAGCGTTCAGGCCCCAAACTGAGGGACAGAATTGCACAGCCACGTAACGAAAGGGCGAGCACTTTGCACGCGTTGGCCGTCTTCTGCACTCATAAGGGAACCTCCCAATCGGACACCCTCCCCCCCCCCCCCCCCCTCAGATTTAGTTATAAGTTGGCACAGTGGATAGGCCTTGAAAAACTGAACACAGATCAATCGAGAAAACACGAAGAAGTTGTGTGGAACTATGAAAAAATAAGCAAAATATACAAACTGAGTAGTCCATGTGGAACATATGGAACATCAAGGAAACTGTGTGTTCAGCAGCGCCGTGGTCCCGTGGTTAGCGTGAGCGGCTGCGGAACGAGAGGTCCTTGGTTCAAGTCTTCCCTCGACTGAAAAGTTTACTTTCTTTATTTTCGCAAAGTTATGATCTGTCCGTTCGTTCATTGACGTCTCTGTTCACTATAATAAGTTTAGTGTCTGTGTATTGGGACCGCACCGCAAAACCGTGCGATTAGCAGACGAAAGGACGTGTCTCTCCAATGGGAACCGAAAACATTTGATCCCTAGGTCATAGGTCAACCGATTCCTCCACAGGAAAATACATCTGATATATTCAATACGTCACTGGTGACGGCATGTGCGTCACATGACAGGAGTTGTCGACCCACCTAACTTGTACACTTGGTGAATGGGTCAAAAGATTCTTCTACCTTGCCCGATTTAGATTTTCTTGTGGATGTGATAATCACTCCCAAAAAGTGATGAAAACCTAAGAATTTGTCACATAAATTGAAAATAAAAAATTAAACGTTTCACTCGAGGGAAGACTTGAACCAAGTACTCTTGTTCCGCAACTGCTCACGCTAACCACGGGACCACGACAATCCTGAGCTCAGACTATCCTTGATGTTGCCTGTCTTGCGCATGGACTACTCAGTTTGTATATTTTGCTTATTTTTTCATAGTTCCACACAACTTCTTCCTGTTTTCTCGATTGATCTGTGTTCAGTTTTTCAAGGCCTATCCACTGTGCCAACTTATAACTAAATCTGAGGGGGTGCGATGGGGAGGTTCCCTTGTCAGTAGCGCAGGAAATAGAAGAATGAAGGCTTCAAAAGGAGAGCAAAGGACTGTAGGGGACCGGAAATTCATCGAGTAATGTCACAAATGTACGGAGGCAACTGCATGTACGTGGAAATTCGGGCGCTCAATCCGATCTTTGAGGCAATGGCAGACACCTTAACACTAGTTTGTCCGTATCCGAATTTCACAAACTAAGAAGCAAAAAACTTTACCGGGATTTGTGAAAATGAAATTTGGATTTAAAGGTAGCGATGTTTCGTTTGGTACTGCTGCTTCCATTCAAGAGAATTGCTTTCAGATGTCGATTAGTCAATCTCGTTCAGTGTGCTGACTTCACATAAGTTACTTCATTTCTGAAAACTTATGCTCACAGACACTACTTGTTCCAAACAGTGATGCCGTACCATCCGCAAATTTCTTCAGTTTCGAAAAACCAACTTCAGGTGAATAGCGGTAAAATTCAACACGTTTTCCTTCTCTGTGCTTCAGTTTCAACAAGTTATTTGCTTGGAAGCCAGTGTGCTCCAACTGTAGTTCAAGTGACACATCATCAAGGATACACACAAAGAAATTCATGGAACAGAAGAACGTCACTCGCAGTTCTGTCAAGATCTTTAAACTTCAAAAATGTATGTTTAAGTCACGAATAATTTTTTCGAAAAGTCGTAATTGACATCTTCGGAGACAGTGGTACAAAACTCTTTGACACAGTGAAAATAATAAGAGTCTTTTTCTTTCCATTTGTGTTTCAAACAGTTACAGCTTTCTGCTACATTCTTTGATGATTCTGTAGATATTACAGACGGGGTTATCCCTCCCCTGATGTTTAGAGTACATTTCATTCATGTGAGATATGATGCCAACCAAGAATGACAGCCATGTAGGAACTCGCAGCTGTGGAGTGAGAAAATCATGCATTTTGTTTCGGACTTGTAAAAACGGAACACGACTTTACTGTTGCTGAAGCACCTCACTGGTGTGTGATGACACAAGCCACAAAAATCACGCTCAATATCTTGAATGAGTGCACGTCCCGAATTAAGTTCACAGCAGAAATAGAACAGAAGAAACACCTAAGTCTTTCCCACAGAGTGTCCGCTCACGTAATTAACAAATCTTCCAACTGAATCCTCCTCTGCACCACCAGACCCTTCCTCACTCCAGCCATATTTTTTCCTCCATCATCTGCAACGCCTCGAAACTGCCTCCATTGAGGACTGTTTTGCACTACCATGAAAATGTCATTTTTAGTTGTTGTACCATTCATGCTGCAAACAGATACCAAACTTCCGAAATCCTAAAGTATAAACTGAGTCACGAACGAGCGCGAGATCTTGTTACTTACTCGAGAGGTCAATAGACTCATCCAGCGCGAGAGAACACCACAGAAGCTCCTAGTTTTCCCGCGTGTTCTTTCCAATACCAGTTTCCTCTGTTCTCCACACAATTCAACCTGCTGAAATTTTCCAGAAATGAATATATTGATACGAGGGGCATTCAATAAGTAATGCAACATTTTTTTTCTGAAAGCAGGTTGGCTTTATTCAGGGTTTCAATACACCATCATCAATAACCTTAAAAAAAAAAGAGAGACAGACAGACAGAGAGAAAAAGAAAAAAGATTAAATTGCCACCGGTGAACGGTTTACCTTATTCTGCCCTCTTGTGCACTATTTTTAACTTCCACGACTGACAGAAAACTTTCTCGTGAAGAATTTTCTTTGGGTTTTAAATTGCGTTACATTGACTCATATTTTTCACACCGTAATTTTCTAGAAATGGACATAGTGATACGAGGGACGTTCCGTAACTAATGCAACACTTTTTTTTTTGAAATCAGGTTAGTTTTATTCAGGATTCCAATACACCATATTGTTCCCCGTTCTTGCGGCTACAAAATATTATTTATCAACGCAATCTCTGTTCAACGCGGTGGCCTTACTCCACCTTACTGGAAGGGTCTGCATGCCCTCACTGTACAGTACCACTCTTCTGGTCGACATGCATCAGCAAAGCCGCCATCATCCACGTACTACTTCCCACGGAGAGCATCTTTCAAGTCACGAATAAGGTGCGAGATTCGCTCTGAAGGGTGGATGTGGAATAACAATGCTATAAAGTTTTGTGAACTTATCTGGGGCAGAACTGCTTGTGTGAGGGCTTGCGTTGTCATGGAGGTGGATAAGTCCGTTTGCATGTTCGTGGCGACGGACACGCTGAAGCTGTTTCTTCAATTTTCTGAGGGTAGCACAGCTGTGTGTAACCGGCCGGCACTGGGGAGATCGGGCAGGTTTGCGCGATGTTGTTGCGATGATGACAGACGCCTCGCTCAACGATTCGCCGTGCTTTTGCTCACTGCCAGATCTCCGTAGGCATTCTGCAAGCGCCTATGAATAGCTCCGATCCCCTGGTTTTCTCCCGATAGAAACTCAGTGACAGCTCTTCTTTTTGGACAGCACCTCCGTCCCTCCCAGAACTTCAAGAAACTATGGAGGCTGAAGCGCGAATTTTCAGCGATGTCCCGCAACGAAATCCGAATTTTTTCAACCGAAATTTGCTGCGAAAAAATGTGTTGCATTTCTAGATGAACGATCCTCAGACGTCGTTAGCGCTGGAGGCACGACAACTGTGCGGGGATATACAGGGTGGAGAAAAATTGTGACATGAAATTTTAACCCTGGATAGCTGATGCCAGTAGGAACAAATACAGTCCTGGAAATTGAAATAAGAACACCGTGAATTCATTGTCCCAGGAAGGGGAAACTTTATTGACACATTCCTGGGGTCAGATACATCACATGATCACACTGACAGAACCACAGGCACATAGACACAGGCAAGAGAGCATGCACAATGTCGGCACTAGTACAGTGTATATCCACCTTTCGCAGCAATGCAGGCTGCTATTCTCCCATGGAGACGATCGTAGAGATGCTGGATGTAGTCCTGTGGAACGGCTTGCCATGCCATTTCCACCTGGCGCCTCAGTTAGACCAGCGTTCGTGCTGGACGTGCAGACCGCGTGAGACGACGCTTCATCCAGTCCCAAACATGCTCAATGGCGGACAGATCCGGAGATCTTGCTGGCCAGGGTAGTTGACTTACACCTTCTAGAGCACGTTGGGTGGCACGGGATACATGCGGACGTGCATTGTCCTGTTGGAACAGCAAGTTCCCTTGCCGGTCTAGGAATGGTAGAACGATGGGTTCGATGACGGTTTGGATGTACCGTGCACTATTCAGTGTCCCCTCGACGATCACAAGTGGTGTACGGCCAGTGTAGGAGATCGCTCCTCACACCATGAAGCCGGGTGTTGGCCCTTTGTGCCTCGGTCGTATGCAGTCCTGATTGTGGCGCTCACCTGCACGGCGCCAAACACGCATACGACCATCATTGGCACCAAGGCAGAAGCGACTCTCATCGCTGAAGACGACACGTCTCCATTCGTCCCTCCATTCACGCCTGTCGCGACACCACTGGAGGCGGGCTGCACGATGTTGGGGCGTGAGCGGAAGACGGCCTAACGGTGTGCGGGACCGTAGCCCAGCTTCATGGAGACGGTTGCGAATGGTCCTCGCCGATACCCCAGGAGCAACAGTGTCCCTAATTTGCTGGGAAGTGGCGGTGCGGTCCCCTACGGCACTGCGTAGGATCCTACGGTCTTGGCGTGCATCCGTGCGTCGCTGCGGTGCGGTCCCAGGTCGACGGGCACGTGCACCTTCCGCCGACCACTGGCGACAACATCGATGTACTGTGGAGACCTCACGCCCCACGTGTTGAGCAATTCGGCGGTACGTCCACCCGGCCTCCCGCATGCCCACTATACGCCCTCGCTCAAAGTCCGTCAACTGCACATAAGGTTCACGTCCACGCTGTCGCGGCATGCTACCAGTGTTAAAGACTGCGATGGAGCTCCGTATGCCACGGCAAACTGGCTGACACTGACGGCGGCGGTGCACAAATGCTGCGCAGCTAGCGCCATTCGAGGGCCAACACCGCGGTTCCTGGTGTGTCCGCTGTGCCGTGCGTGTGATCATTGCTTGTACAGCCCTCTCGCAGTGTCCGGAGCAAGTATGGTGGGTCTGACACACCGGTGTCAATGTGTTCTTTTTTCCATTTCCAGGAGTGTATTACTGATATTGTATAGGTCGACAACGTACCATTTTTAAACTACGGAAACTTGGCGCCACGCGCTTCGATTGGCCGTGGGATTGCCCTGTTGACGTTCGTCGGCTGACGGGCAGCGCTGTGGTTGTCGTTCCACACATACAATCGTCCCTCACCCCGTCACTGCCCCAACGTGATACGCACACGTGTCGCATAGATCTTGCTGTTTGTCTCCACCTCACGTCAGAGGCATTCACACGTCAGCTTCGCTTCGGAGCACACACACGTCACCTGCAATCTAGTCATACAGTAAGCATGGCGGTACAGTATTCGTTTGAAGAACAACGAGATATAGTTTTTGTTAATGGACTAGCTGACGGTAATGCGCATGAAGCTCGGAGGTTGTGTGAGGAACGGTACCCACAAGACGCCACCCACACCCACAGCAATTCACCGGTGGCTTGGTGAAATAGGCTAGTTAGCGGGATATCATGGTGATACTGGAAGACCTCGAATACGCCTTGGATGCTGTATTTGAATAGACTGTTCTCGAGCGCTTCGAGGAGACGCCTACGACAAGTACTCGAACGGTTGGACACGACATAGGGGTCACTCATCGGTTAGTCTGGGAGGTTTTGAGGGATGATGTCCAGCATCCATTTAGTTTCCACCCTGTCCAAGACCTAAATCCTGTGGTGGACTGTGTGGTGTCACCGCCAGACACCACACTTGCTAGGTGGTAGCCTTTAAATCGGCCGCGGTCCGTTAGTATACGTCGGACCCGCGTGTCGCCACTATCAGTGATTGCAGACCGAGCGCCGCCACACGGCAGGTCTAGGGAGACTTCCTAGCACTCGCCCCAGTTGTACAGACGACTTTGCTAGCGATGGTTCACTGCCTACTTATTTCTCATTTGCCGAGACGATAGTTTAGCATAGCCTTCACCTACGTCATTTGCTACGACCTAGCAAGGCGCCATTACCAGTTACTATTGATGCTGTAAAACATGTACCGTCAAGAGTGATGTTCACCAATTATGGATTAAAGTTAAGTATTTCAGCAGCTATTTTTGCTACTATAAATTCCTTGTCCTGTTCCAGACCTCACGCCAGCCTGCGTGAGCTTAAACGCGTGCCTTTCGGCTTCCTTCATAGTGGATTGGCTGTCTTGCCAAGCCACAACAGACTATGAACACTGGCTAGAGTTTTGCCGGTGGCTTCTGCGAAGTGTTGCACGAGATCCCGAGTTCCCCTCCATTGTATTGTTTTCCGACGAGTGCTCCTTCCATTGGAATGGCCTTTACAACACTCGACACGTTCATTACTGGGAACGTGGAAATCCTCACGCCACGTACGTCCACGGACACCAGGAACGATTTTCGCTCAACATTTGGGCAGGTATTGTGGGTGACCATCTACTTGGGCTGATCCGTCTGCCCCCTCGACTTACCGGGGCAAATTACCTTCACTTTTTGAAAGAAATTCTACCGTCTTGCTGGAAGATGTTCCTCTGGACATACGTCTACGCTTGTGGTTGCAGCATGATGCCCCCCCCCCTCCCTCCCCACATGACAGTCGTGCTGTGCGTGGATATTTCATTGAACTCTTCTACGGCCGGCTAATTGTCAGAGGTGCTCGTAGGACATGGCCCCCGCGATCACCAGACCTCACGCCACCGAACTTTTTCCTGTGGGGATTCTTCAAGGTTCTAGTTCACCCACCCGAATGCGAACCACTTAGAAACGAAGAGGAATTAATGGATCGCATTCAACACGCCGCCAGTCGCATCAGAGCAATGCGAGGAATCTTTGGAACAGTTCAGCAAAACATCGTTCGGCGTTACCAAGCGTGTGTCGCGTCAGAGGGTCGCCAGTTCGAGCACCTGCTTTAAGTAAACCATGTCCCAGCTACAAAAAAAGGCCTTTTACAGGACCGACATAATTTATAAAAGATTTTCTGTATGTGAACTAACAGCTGTTGACGGGCTTGTTCCCGGTACGTCTTGTCATGAAATTAAAACAGATGTGTCGTGACCCCAACGGATTCACCCCCAGGCCTCCAGAGTGGATGGCTGGCGCGCTACCTCCGAGCGTGTGGGCCGCCTTGGATACATCGCGATCTCCGGCAGGCAAAGCATTCCCGGTCATACGTTGTCCAGATCATCCGGCAACAGCAGGGCAATCGGAGCGCGTGGCGCCAAGCTTCTGTAGTTTAAGAATTGTGCATCGTCGACTTACACAACATTAGTAATTTTAAGTTTCCTTTAATTTACGTTTTATGATCACAAACTTTTTGTTAACAGATTACCTGTTTCGGTCTTTAACGACCATCATCAGATCTGTTTCATAAAAACAAAATCCTAGTGACCATCATCAGATCTGATGATAGTCATTAAAGACCGAAACCGGTAACCTGTTAACAAAAAGTTTGTGACCATAGACGTAAATTAAAGGAAACTTATTACATATACGGGTCACTGTTTTTTCGCGACGATGTCGCACCTTGTGATTAGTAATTTTGGTTCCTACTAGCATCATCTATCAAGGGTTACAATTTCGTGACACAGTTTTTCTCCACACTGTATACGTGATTAGCATTTAAAGGGACAAAGAAAATGGCGCAAAAGTCACTAGCACGACCAATTCTAGAATACTGTAATAGGAAAGAAGACTGATAATACTAGCACGATGTACTAATATTATTCGCAACCCACCAGGGTAGCCGAGCGCGCAAACGCGCTGCTTCCTGGACTCAGGTGGGCGCGCCGGCCCCGGATCGAATCCGCCCGGCGTATTAACGACGAGGGGCGGTGTGCCAGACACCCTGGATGTGGTGTTTAGGTGGTTTTCCACATCCTGCTAGGTGAATACTGGGCTGGTCCCCGCGTTCCACCTCCGTTACACGCGTCGCAGACACTTCAAACACGTCCGCACGATTTACACTCGACGCAGACAGTTGGGGTACACTGATTCCTTCCTGTGGGGTTACGGGGTGGCAGCAAGAAGGGCATCCGTCCACCCCTAACACTAACCTTGCCAAATCCGTTGTAACCACGCCGACCCTGCGATCGCTGCGGGACTATGCCGTAAGCGAAAGAAAGAAAGAAAGTACTAATATTATTTGCGGAGTGTATTTCTTGATATAGAATGAAATGGTAATTCTTTTTTATTTCGAAGACAAAAATTTTAGTTGTGGCCTTGTATCGTTGATGCCATAAATCATTTACGGAAAAAAATTAATAATTAATAAATGAACTGTCAATGTCACACAGTGGTGTTGTTATTCAGACATAATAATTACGAAAATACCAATCGCAAAACAATCGCATAGCTTCCTTCTCCGTCTCACTTTCAGGGGATAAGCAAAATAATGTCGACAGTGGTAGTAATGGGATGGTCGTGTTTGACGGTCAACATCGCAGGTAAGACACGTGTCGTGCTGGACTGTACGTGTTCAGTACGGACCAGGCATCAATGCAGGTTGTTTACCAGTATTGCTCACTTCGTATTTGAATTCAGAGGCCGAGGTCGACGTGCGATGAAAGACCTAACTGAGTTCCAAAGAGGGCAGATTGTGGGGGTCCTATTAGCTGGAGCATCAGTAACCAAGACAGCCAACTTATTGAATGTTTCAAGAGCAACTGTTTCAACAATCATGACGGCCTACACAAGACATGGAAAGACATCATCGTGTAAACCTTATAGTGGGCGCAAATCAAAACTAAATGACAGAGATCGTCGTACGCTAACACGAATTGTGTCAAAACAACATAAAACCACGGTGGATAAGCTGCCCGCTGGGGTCGATAGCCATCTTCGAGAGCCGGTATCTATCGACCCTGTCAGCCGAGAACTCCATAAAGCGAACAGTCAAGCACGAGATGTTATACCGAAACCATTAGTAACGGCAACCAATGCAAAGAAGCATAAAACATGTTGTCAGTAGTACATAAATCCTGGATGGCTGAGCAGTGGAAACACGTCATATGATCCTTATTTCCAATATGATCCTTATTTCCATATGATACTTATTTCCAATATCGGGCCGACTTTACGTCTGGAGAACGCCAAAAGAAGCCTACAAACCTGATTGATTGATTCCAACAGTTAAGCATGGAAGTAGAAGTGTGATGGTGTAGGCTGTATCATGGCATTCTGCTGTTCCCATCATTACTCTCGAAGGCCGTGTTACAGCCAAAGATTATGTGCACATTTTAGGTGATCAGGTGCACCCCATACTTCAAAGGTTGTTCCCCAACAATGATGCCCTATTTCAGGACGATAATGCACCCACTCACACAGCCAGGACAATCGTGGTATGAGGACCATGAAACCGAACTGCAGCGTCATCCCTGGTCAACATAGTCAGCGTACTTGAAAATTATCGAACCCTTGTGGGCGGTATTGGAGTGAAAACTTCGGAGCAGATTTCCGCCTCCGTGGTCACTATAGGAGTTAGAAGAGGTTCTGATCGAAGAGTGGCATAAGATTCCACTAGAGACTATCCAATCATAGACAGTATTCCAAGAAGAATGGCAGATGTATTACGGGCAAATAGAGGTCTAACCGCTCAGTAATAAACCAGTCCCAAGTAAGTACAGGTGTTCACATTATTTTTCCCGTCTGCAGTAGATACACTACTGGCCATTAAAATTACTACACCACGAAGATGACGTACTACAGACGCGAAATTTAACCGACAGGAAGAAGATGCTGTGATATGCAAGTGATTAGCTTTTCAGAGCATTCACACAAGGTTGGCGCCGATGCCGACACCTACAACGTGCTGACATGAGGACAGTTTCCAACCAATTTCTCATACACAAACAGCAGTTGACCAGCGTTGCCTGGTGAAACGTTGTTGTGATGCCTCATGTAAGGAGAAGAAATGCGTACCATCACGTTTCCGACTTTGATAAAGGTCGGATTGTAGCCTATCGCGATTGCGGTTTATCGTATCGCGACATTGCTGCTCGCGTTGGTCGAGAGCCAATGACTGGTAGCAGAATATGGAATCGGTGGGTTCAGGAGGATAATACGGAACGCCGTGCTGGATCCCAACGGCCTCGTATCACTAGCAGCCGAGATGACAGGCATCTTATCCGCATGGCTGTAACGGATCGTGCAGCCACGTCTCGATCACTGAGTCAACAGATGGGGACGTTTGCAAGTCAACAACCATCTGCACGAATAGTTCGAGGACGTTTCCAGCAGCATGGACTATCAGCTCGGAGACCGTGGCTGCAGTTACCCTTGACGCTACATCACAGACAGGAGCGCCTGCGATGGTGTACTCAACGACGAACCTGGGTGCACGAATGGCAAAACGTCATTTTTTCGGTTGAATCCAGGTTCTGCTTACAGCATCGTGGTGGTCGCATCCGTGTTTGGCGAAATCGCGGTGAACGCACATTGGAAGCGTGTATTTGTCATCGCCATACTGGCTTATCACCCGGCGTGATGGTATGGGATGGCATTGGTTACACGTCTCGGTGACCTTTTGTTCCCATTGACGGCACTTTGAATAGTGGACGTTACATTTCAGATGTGGCTCTACCCTTCATTCGATCCCTGTGAAACCCTACATTTCAGTAGGATAATGCACGACCGCATGTTACAGGTCCTGTACTGGCCTTTCTGAATACAAAAAATGTGTGACTGCTGCCCTGGCCAGCACATTCTCCAGAACTCTCACCAACTGAAAAAGTCTGGTCAATGGTGGCCGAGCAACTGACTCGTCACAATACGTCAGTCACTACTCTTCATGAACTGTGGTATCGTGTTGAAGCTGCATGGGCAGCTGTACCCGTACACGCCATCCAAGCTCTGTTTGACTCAATGCCCAGGCGTATCAAGGTCATTATTACGGCCAGAGGTGGTTGTTCTGGGTACTGATTTCTCAGGATCTATGCACCCAAATTGCGTGAAAATGTAATTGAGCCACTCTGCTGGTTTATCTTTACTGCCACGGTCAGGGCGGTAAGGAGCGCCCTCTGGGGCGTACGCGAGGAGTAACGAGGCGCGGTCCGGTGAGGGGGGGGGGGGGGGGTGCTCCGGGACGTGGTGGAAGACGGTTGTTGGTTGACGCAGCGAGTGTGGGACCGGACCTATCTCATGGAGATATACAAATTGGCTCTGAACGGAAGGCGCCGTAGCATGCAGCGGGAAGCGGGCGTCCTGTAATTTGTGTGAAGGAGTAACGATTTGCATTGGATCTCCTAGTGGTTCCCGAGAGTTGCGGTGGCTGCTTTCGGAGAAGAGAATTGTTTGTTTTAGGTCTGTACATGGAATGATGATATTTTGTCGATTGCGGCGATAACTTCCTGTATGGGGAGATCTTCTGAGGGACTTGTATTGTACCGTTGCAGTGCAGTCCATCTGAAACGTGCTGCTTGAAACTTGGGACTGCAGCTCTCTGATGTTATATATTACTGTTTAATCTTAAATGTCTTGGAGGTAATATGGTTGTTGAGGATTATGTAATTTTGATCGCTGGATCCTTAAAGGAAGTATTTCGTTTTAAAATATGTGCTCGATCAGAGCCTATTTAAATCTGATTTTAACTCATCATTCAAATTTTCTAGTCTTACTTTCTTAAAAGGGTTTCAGTTAAATGATTGCTATTTGCCTGTTTAAATGTTTGAGTGACTTAAAGGAAAAGAAAATTATTTTGTAATTTGTACTGATTGTTCCTTTTGGGTAGTACCTGACTTATGTGTTCAATAAACGTGTCTAGTCAATGGTGATGCACTGTTCTGTTGCTAGTCTACCCTTTCCACTCCACAGCCTATTGAGCTGCTTTGTGTCGAAATTGTGTTCAGAACACCCCTCTGACCTGACACCTCAGTAATCACATGTCAGTTGTAGTATAATATATCTGTCCAATGAATAGCCGTTTATCATCTGCATTTTTCTTGGTGTAGCAATACAGTAGAAGAAGAATGGGTAGCTTTGAGCGATGAAGTAGTGAAGGCAGCAGAGGATCAAGTAGGTAAAAAGACGAGGGCTAGTAGAAATCCTTGGGTAACAGAAGAAATATTGAATTTATGTGATGAAAGGAGAAAATATAAAAATGCAGTAAATGAAGCAGGCAAAAAGGAATACAAACGTCTCAGAAATGAGATCGACAGGAAGTGCAAAATGGCTAAGCAGGGATGGCTAGAGGACAAATGTAAGGATGTAGAGGCTTATCTCACTAGGGGTAAGATAGATACTGCCTACAGGAAAATTAAAGAGACCTTTGGAAATAAGAGAACCACTTGTATGAACATCAAGAGCTCAGATGGAACCCCAGTTCTAAACAAAGAAGGGATAGCAGAAAGGTGGAAGGAGTATATAGAGGGTCTATACAAGGGCGATGTACTTGAGGACAATATTAAGGAAATGGAAGAGGATGTAGATGAAGATGAAATGGGAGATACGATACTGCGTGAAGAGTTTGACAGAGCTATGAAAGACCTGAGTCTAAACAAGGCCCCAGGAGTAGACAACACTCCATTAGAACTACTGACGGCCTTGGGAGAGCCAGTCCTGACAAAACTCTACCATCTGGTGAGCAAGATGTACGAGACAGGTGAAATACCCTCAGACTTCAAGAAGAATATAATAATTCCAATCCCAAAGGAAGCAGGTGTGGACAGATGTGAAAATTACCGAGCAATCAGTTTAATAAGCCACAGCTGCAAAATACTAACGCGAATTCTTTACAGACGAATGGAAAAACTAGTAGAAGCTGACCTCGGGGAAGATCAGTTTGGATTCCGTAGAAATACTGGAACACGTGAGGCAATACTGACCTTACGACTTATCTTAGAAGAAAGATTAAGCAAAGGCAAACCTACGTTTGTAGCATTTGTAGACTTAGAGAAAGCTTTTGATAATGTTGACTGGAATACTCTTTTTCAAATTCTAAAGGTGGCAGGGGTAAAATACAGGGAGCGAAAGGCTATTTACAATTTGTACAGAAACCAGATGGCAGTTATAACAGTCGAGGGGCATGAAAGGGAAGCAGTGGTTGGGAAGGGAGTAAGACAGGGTTGTAGCCTCTCCCCGATGTTATTCAATCTGTATATTGAGCAAGCAGTAAAGGAAACAAAAGAAAAATTCGGAGTAGGTATTAAAATCCATGGAGAAGAAATAAAAACTTTGAGGTTCGCCGATGACATTGTAATTCTGTCAGAGACAGCGAAGGACTTGGAAGAGCAGTTGAACGGAATGGACAGTGTCTTGAAAGGAGGGTATAAGATGAACATCAACAAAAGCAAAACGAGGATAATGGAATGTAGTCGAACTAAGTCGGGTGATGTTGAGGGAATTAGATTAGGAAATGAGACACTTAAAGTAGTAAAGGAATTTTGCTATTTGGGGAGCAAAATAACTGATGATGGTCGAAGTAGAGAGGATATAAAATGTAGACTGGCAATGGCAAAAAAGCGTTTCTGAAGAAGAGAAATTTGTTAATATCGAGTATAGATTTAAGTGTCAAGAAGTCATTTCTGAAAGTATTTGCATGGAGTGTAGCCATGTATGGAAGTGAAACATGGACGATAAATAGTTTGGACAAGAAGAGAATAGAAGCTTTCGAAATGTGGTGCTACAGAAGAAAGCTGAAGATTAGATGGGTAGATCATATAACTAATGAGGAAGTATTGAATAGGATTGGGGAGAAGAGAAGTTTGTGGCACAACTTGACCAGAAGAAGGGATCGGTTGGTAGGACATGTTCTGAGGCATCAAGGGATCACCAATTTAGTATTGGAGGGCAGGGTGGAGGGTAAAAATCGTAGAGGGAGACCAAGAGATGAATACACTAAGCAGATTCAGAAGGATGTAGGTTTCAGTAGGTACTGGGAGATGAAGAAGCTTGCACAGGATAGAGTAGCATGGAGAGCTGCATCAAACCAGTCTCAGGACTGAAGACCACAACAACAACAACAGCAATTTTAATGGTCAGTAGTGTAGTCCATGCCGTGCCTGGCCTGGCGAGCAGATTCGCGGCGGTCGTGTCTCTGGCCTCCCCCGGCAGCGCCGCCGGGTTCCGGCGTGTGCGGTGACAGGAGCAGAGCAACAGGCCGGCCGGCGGCCAGCAGCCAGCAGCCGGCACCTGCCCTGCCCCTGCGGCCTCCCTGGTGGCCAGATAGCCATCTGCTGACAGCTGCGGATTTGCGGCCGCCTCCCCCCCCCCCCCCCCGGCCCCTGGGGACGCAGGCCCTCCGCCTCCAGCTCCAGCTCCACGGCTGTCACCACTGTGACGCCTGGCGCTCTGACAGCGCCTCCCCACACCTAATCACTCCGCCATTATTCTTCCCTTTATGCACCCTCTTTGCTCGCTCCATTCGCAGCCAATCTCTCCGCTCTTCCGTCTCGAGTTAATTCCCGCAACTTAACTACTTTCACAGTCACCTCCCGTCCCCTATACCACTACATATCTGTTCTTTATTTCGTATACACTTTCAACATCTGCTGGTTGCCTGCTAACACCGTTATTTTAGCGTTGTTTTCTTGCCTTCACCTAGATCACTTGAGATGATGGGTTAGTGCTTTTACTTCTACGTTTAGCGTCTCTTTCCGTCTTGACGATTCTGATTCCCTTTTTTGCATCAGCTGTTCGAATTTGTCTGACACTGATTTCTCTTTCTTTAATACCAAATTGTCTGAGATTCTTTTGTATTCTTTACAATTCCAAATTCCAGATTTCTCGGTCATATGTTCATTAACACTTCTGAATATGTGGTAGTACAACAGAAAATACTTCATGCCGAACAGTATTATTATTTCTATTTATGCGTTCTCATCGAATCTAAGTCGCGTCTTTTTTGTGTGAATACACCTGGTTAGATCACCTACTTAATCTACTTCTTTACTTATAATGTCGTTTCGGCTACCTCCATCATCATATCAGAGCTCAGAACTTATAAAAAACAATGTTCAGAGTGTCAGTTTTAATAAAACTTATGCGTAAGGGGGCAACAACTCCCTTCATTAATAAATCATGTCTGTACACTAACCCACTAACCCCCAAAATACTTTCTCCACAGTTCTTCATTTTTTATTTTTATTTTTATTTATTTATTTATTTATTTATTTACTGTGTATTACTATTCCTGTCTTCTGTAGTAATTAGATTTCGACTGTCATGCCCTTATCAAGTACAGTGCTAAAGGTTGTTAGACCTTCATAATAGTCTAACAACTTTTAGCATTGTATGTGATAATGGCATAAAAGCCGAAATCTAGATAGTACAGAAGATAAATATAGTAATACACACTCAAATCGCGGTTTACTCTCTTGAAAAATATTGCATGACTGTGCCTCAATACCATCGAAAACTTTCTCCATATGTGAGTGCGTCGATACGTACCGTCGTCTTCGTCATCACCGATGTTTCTGTCGTCTTCATTGTTGATGGTCTTCAGTCCGAAGAGTAGTTTTTTACAGCTCCCCACAGTGATTAACTTGCACAAGCCTCTCCATCGCTGCATAACTATTGGAACCTACATGCAGTTGAATCTGATTACTGTTGTCAGTCCCCCACCATTGCCGCAATACACACACACACACACACACACACACACACACTTCCCTCCATTATCAAAATGGCTATTCCATGATGCCTCAGGACGTGCCCTATTACCTGATCACCTCTTTTAGTCAGTACACGTCATAAATAGCTTTTCTCCTCGATTTTCTTCAGTACTCATCTGATCTATTCATCTAATCTTCGGAATTCTCCTGAAGTTCCATTTCTCTCTTCTTGTCCGAACATGGCTTCACTGTTGACAGATACTTTATATTAGAAGTTAAAATATTTCGCTCAAATAGTAATGCTTTTCTTACTCTTACCAGCCTGCATTTAGTGTCATCTGCACTTCAGCCGCTGTCACTTACTTTCCTCTCCAAATTCCAAAACTTAGCGTCTTCTGATTTGATTTAGTTATATTCCATTACCCTTGTTTTAGTTTTCTTGGTCTTCATCTGATAACGTCTTTTCTGGACACCATCCATTCAATTCGACTGATATCCCAAGTATTTTCCTGTCTCTCACAGAACTGCAATTTCATCGACAAACTTCCCAAATTTCTCTTTGATTTCCTCCACTGTTTGCTTATTATACAGAATTAATAACCTGAGGAGGAGGGTACCCCACTATCTCGCTTCCCTCTGAACCACTCCCTCTCTTTCATGTCTTTCGAATCTTTAAACTACGGTCTGGCTTCTGTACAACTTTTACGAAAGTTTTCGCTTCCTCTGTTTTACCCCAGATAAATTCAAAATGTCAAAGAGTGTTTTTTTTTTCAACATAATCAAATAAGTTTTCAAAATCAGCAAAAACAAAAATTTCTGCATTCCTTATTGTAGTTTACCCTAATTGATTTCCTTAATCCTCACTAACGATAAAATGTAGCTAACTTCCCGCCCTAAAGATCTGAGGTAGTTCACTTTTCGCTGTGCAACTGACGTTAAAACTTCTGATTTTCCTCTCACTGGTTTGGTGTATTATCCTGTGCAGCACCACAATGTTCATCTTCTCTTGTTGACACACACATACCCGATATCTGTACGAGTTAACACTGAATGCAGACGTTACGTTAGGATTTCAAGGACTATCGTATTTTACATGATACAGTAATTGTAACAAAGACTGAACCACAGACTGCATACAATGTGCCGACAGACCTTTTCAACAAGATTTGCAGTTCCCTCCTCTTAATATCCCCGTCATCTCCTATTGTCACCTACATTCACCAAATGCTAGACAAAGAAGTGAATATCGCGTTTAAAGTTCCGTCAGTGTCGGAACAAGCCCATTTTGGTGACACTGGATGTATTGGCATCCATCCATGGCGTTTCAAAGCACAATCCCGGCTATCACCGGAACTGACTCGTTGATACACCAGAAAAATTAAATGTGGGTGGTCCAATGGAGATCTGAAACCAGAGCTCCCAGGTAAGAGTATCGTGCCTTAACCACAGTGTCACCGAGCTCTTTTGGTTTTGTAACACAGTATTTCATTTCTAGGTGTCATAGGATTACTACTTGCTACTAATTTCAAACGTAGTTGATTGAATGTTATAACTTAACATCACGTGAACCTCAGATTGTCTCTGGCTGCCCAAAAATGCAGCACGCCAGTTATAATATCTGTGGTGCCTATTGAGAAGTTTTAATCTTTGTTGGTTGAAATGTAGCATCATTCAAAAGAGATTCAGCTAATAGTAGAAGATTCCGTCGTCTTGAACTTCGTTAGCAAGTGTCTGGCCAATGAGCTTTCAAAATGGCGTCAAGGCCAATAATTCGGAGAGCTTATTACATCAAATGGTGACAAAATGGTTCAAATGGCTCTGAGCACTATGGGACTCAACATCTGAGGTCATCAGTCCCCTAGAACTTAGAACTACTTATAGAACTACTTAAACCTAACTAACCTAAGGACATCACACATATCCATGCCCGAGGCAGGATTCGAACCTGCGACCGTAGCGGTCACGCGGTTCCAAACTGAAGCGCCTAGAACCGCACGGCCACACAGGCCGGCCAAATGGTGACAATTTTCAGTGTTTTAAGTTCCCGGCTGTAAAGTTACTGATTGTTAACAAAGTTGAGAGTCCATTTAAAACAAGCAAATGTAACAGCATTAGATCACGCCGAATTTACGTATATGAACTAGGTATACTGCTTGCAAACATGTTTGCCAGTTCCTCCTTACTGCTGACATCAAAAGTTTCAAAGACAAGAGACTGAAAATGATGTCTCCCGTGTACGGAGTGTATAACAGTAGGTCATCTTCCGCCTTCAGAATTCGTTCCAGTCATCGTAATGACCCCTTATGAAGTACTACCACAATGGCGGATATGGACGAAACCAAAACGTTTAGTACATTATGACTATGAATTCAAAGAATAAAGTCAGGCAATTGGAAAGACGGGAATGCAGTGTATGAGAATGAAGCGCTGATTTTGGTTTGAGAAATTTCATTGGAATAGCGGGCAATTTTTGAAAACAGTGTAAACATTAGCGAGAGTGATTCTTGGAAATTTCTAACAAACATACGTGCAGTTATTTTTTGATAACTATGCAGATGGTTAGAGACAAATGTCGTGCCTGGACTCCTAAGTTCAGCTGAGCTTAGGCTAGCTGGTGTTTTGTAAGTTTTCTAATTTGTGCTGCTGCATTTTCTGTGCTCTGTTGTAGATAGGTGCTACATGTAATTTTCTTCACTTGATGTGTTCTTTGTTGTGACTAATTTGGTCCGATGTTTAAGTGAGAGACAATAAAACAAATGTACTTCTAGAGCATTTGTTAGTCTTCTTTGTAAGCACTTGACATGTTCTAGAAATCCTCTGTGTCTGTTCGTGTGTCCAGTCTGTCCACCCTGCCCATGAGGGTTATGATAGTTCACAGTACTGACGTCCACAAGCCCACATTAGCACCATATAAACGCCTGTAATAACTGTGGGCGTAATGTACGTTTTCTTTCAATCCTTCTAGGTAAATTTAGAGACCTTGTATTTGAAGAAAACTGCGTGACCATTATGCTGCCAACATATCTCATGTAGAAATCATTCAGATAAGATACAATAGACTCTGTACAGGGACATACAGACAATGTTTTTCCTTCGTTTAACATACGAATAGAATAGGACAGGAAATCGATACTATTCGTACCAAATACCCTCCATACACAATTCAGAGGCTTGCTGAGTATGTAATCTCTGCGATTCACCGAATCATTTTTTGTGTAGATTTCATCATATGCGTAAAAAGGTCCTCTAAGATTTTGTACCACGTTGCACAAAACCATATTATTTTATTTATGTCACACCGTTCCTTGTTTATGGCACTCCCTTTCTTCACGAAAGATTTGCTGTATCCTGGGGCTTAGGCCAAATGCAAAACAGCCAAGTGTGTCGGGTTACATAACCCAGCACACACCAAAAACTTGTAATTAACAATACACTCCTGGAAATGGAAAAAAAAACACATTGACACCGGTGTGTCAGACCCACCATACTTGCTCCGGACACTGCGAGAGGGCAGTACAAGCAATGATCACACGCACGGCACAGCGGACACACCAGGAACCGCGGTGTTGGCCGTCGAATGGCGCTAGCTGCGCAGCATTTGTGCACCGCCGCCGTCAGTGTCAGCCAGTTTGCCGTGGCATACGGAGCTCCATCGCAGTCTTTAACACTGGTAGCATGCCGCGACAGCGTGGACGTGAACCGTATGTGCAGTTGACGGACTTTGAGCGAGGGCGTATAGTGGGCATGCGGGAGGCCGGGTGGACGTACCGCCGAATTGCTCAACACGTGGGGCGTGAGGTCTCCACAGTACATCGATGTTGTCGCCAGTGGTCGGCGGAAGGTGCACGTGCCCGTCGACCTGGGACCGGACCGCAGCGACGCACGGATGCACGCCAAGACCGTAGGATCCTACGCAGTGCCGTAGAGGACCGCACCGCCACTTCCCAGCAAATTAGGGACACTGTTGCTCCTGGGGTATCGGCGAGGACCATTCGCAACCGTCTCCATGAAGCTGGGCTACGGTCCCGCACACCGTTAGGCCGTCTTCCGCTCACGCCCCAACATCGTGCAGCCCGCCTCCAGTGGTGTCGCGACAGGCGTGAATGGAGGGACGAATGGAGACGTGTCGTCTTCAGCGATGAGATTCGCTTCTGCCTTGGTGCCAATGATGGTCGTATGCGTGTTTGGCGCCGTGCAGGTGAGCGCCACAATCAGGACTGCATACGACCGAGGCACACAGGGCCAACACCCGGCATCATGGTGTGGGGAGCGATCTCCTACACTGGCCGTACACCACTGGTGATCGTCGAGGGGACACTGAATAGTGCACGGTACATCCAAACCGTCATCGAACCCATCGTTCTACCATTCCTAGACCGGCAAGGGAACTTGCTGTTCCAACAGGACAATGCACGTCCGCATGTATCCCGTGCCACCCAACGTGCTCTAGAAGGTGTAAGTCAACTACCCTGGCCAGCAAGATCTCCGGATCTGTCCCCCATTGAGCATGTTTGGGACTGGATGAAGCGTCGTCTCACGCGGTCTGCACGTCCAGCACGAACGCTGGTCCAACTGAGGCGCCAGGTGGAAATGGCATGGCAAGCCGTTCCACAGGACTACATCCAGCATCTCTACGATCGTCTCCATGGGAGAATAGCAGCCTGCATTGCTGCGAAAAGTGGATATACACTGTACTAGTGCTGACATTGTGCATGCTCTGTTGCCTGTGTCTATGTGCCTGTGGTTCTGTCAGTGTGATCATGTGATGTATCTGACCCCAGGAATGTGTCAATAAAGTTTCCCCTTCCTGGGACAATGAATTCACGGTGTTCTTATTTCAATTTCCAGGAGTGTATGTTTAGCGGCTGGTTCGTTTGAGGAAGACTTCTCTCAGTGTGGCAGCGCAAGATTCGCCACAAGCAGCGCCAAAATCACTACACTATTTTTGCTCTGTTGACGACGTGTCTGAAAGTGAGTGGGATATAGTTCCTCTGCTCCACCAGTACTTAAGAGGCTGCATGGCTTCCATCCAGTGAGTTCCGGTTACAGGGCCTGTGTCACAGTCCAGCTCCAGTCACAGTTGCAGTTCCGGTTGCAGTGACGGTTCTGGTTGCACTTCACATCACAGAATTCAGCATACTGCCAGGCCGCGGTCATCAGGAAGCCATTGATCAGCCACTCAACTTTCAACAACTGTTTGTTTAGGGATTTGCGTCTAAGTGAACAGTTTGGCTTTCATGACTGTGTGAAGGTTCTTGACTTGAAAAGTTCAAATTCACGCTCTTCCCTAGTTAATCTGTACGCACTGTGACTTAAATAAATATTTTCGTTGTAGAGAAACTGACATTGGTATCTATGTAGTCTCATTTGGAGACACCGGAGATTTAGAACGCGCAGTCCAGCACTAGGTGATTTAGCTGAAGGCAAACCTTTCGGGATGTAAGGTCGTGGTCAAGAAACTCTTCTGTTCCTGATGTTTAGTCCAGGGCTGCACTGAACATCCTCATAGGCGCTCCTCCATGGAGTCTTGCCGACTGACCAGCTGGACGTTCGAGTGCAACATAACGACTGTAGAAAAGGGAGCGTGCTCGAAGCAGCACGTGATGAGCAGAGATAATCCTTGTCAGAGATAAAACTTAACTATCGATCATCGTCGTCTCAAAGATAAGACTGTCTAGCGATTCTGTAGAGTTTCTGTCCACATGTCGCCAAGTTTCATTGCCTCCTCTTTCCTATTAAATTTACTGTGATGCATACAAATTTCAGTGGCTTCTCTACATAATCGTGGATAATAATTTGACGTAGATACAATTTCTGTTTCAGAAAACATCACTTCGTGGTTTCCTGCCTGAAGAGCATACTCCGCTACAGCAGATTTCTCTATTTTTCCTAGTCTGCAAAGACTTTTGCGCTATTTTAGTCGTGTATTTACGCTCTTCTTGGTAGTCGCAGTATAAACTTCACCACACGTACAGGGAATTATGTGTGCACTACAAGTTGACAGAGGAGGGTGTTTATGATTCACAGACTGGAGTGCTTGACTTGTTTTTTCTTTTTTTTTTTTTGTTGGTCTAAAGACCGGTCTGACGTCATGTTTCAGTAAATTATTACCGATCTGATCCGTTACTTTTTTTAATAAAAGAGAGAGAAACTGTATTTTTCCGTCGTAGTGGTTCATCATTGTCCTTCGGTCTTCTGTTCCTTGGTCCCAAAATTCTCTTTACCTCTTTCCCTGATTAGCCATTTTTCTTGAAAGCCTGCTTCAGATGTTTTATTTCAGCGTCCAGGTGTTCCGACGTGCGTATCCGTTCGGCTATATCGACAAGACTTTTAATGACACCTCTCCTTTGACGTGGAGGGTGATTGGAGTTGTTGTGGACATACCTGTCTGTATGTATCACTTTCTGAAAACTTTTATGTTCCAAACTTCCATCGGACTGTCTCATAACTGAAACATCCAAGAAAGAGATTCTGTTATCATTTTCCATTTCCATGGTTGTAATGTTGATACATTAATTTGTTCTGAAAGCGCTCCTGATATTCTAGACCATAAAAGTGGGTTAAAAGCTGTGAGCTATCTGAGGAAGTTAACCTTGCATTGCTGCGCAACTGTTTCACCAGGTATCCAGTCTAGCTTACCAAATTCCCAACCAGACTAACATGAATTATAATCTTTTAGTACTCATCTTACGATAACCGGTGATTATATATATATATATATATATATATATATATATATATATATATATATATATATATATAAAGACAATTTAAATAAAAAGAAATAAATCAGTTTATATTTGGACTATTATTTTAACATTGATCATTGTTCCGTTAAAATTTCAGCATATCAAACTTGATTCATAACTAGACTGGTGCCTTATTTAGGATTGTGAAAATGTGAGTTTGTAATCTTACGGAACACATCAAATAGGGAGCCAAGATTGGGAGACTACATACAACACTGCATTCATAAAATAACACACGAAGAACGTTGAAACATATCCAAGAGGAAATCAACCACAACCAACCGATTCAATTTTCACCCAAAGAAGTTACATTCGTAGCGCAATCCTGTCCGTCATGAAATTACCACACACTGGTATACTAAATTCATACTAACTCTCTGTGAAATCTTCCCGAAAAGAATAGCTGAGGGCTACTTTGATGCTTACACCACATGCTTCACGTGGTCAACTTGGTTTACACAAAGAGTGTAACTCCACAATAATTTTGATAATTAAAATAAATTACATCGAAACGCAATTTACAAAAGAAAAACCTCGAACTGGTAACTATCGTCTTACTATTAACCTGATGCGTCAAACAATTGTATAAGCACGTGGTACTGGTCTCACAAAGTAACCCCATGTGGGTTGAACATAAAGAAAAGCTGCTATATAAAAAAATATTGTCAAGACAAGACGTTATAATCTCACGCACATTCGCATTAAAGATTGATAATCTTAATTAGAGTTACTGATCAACACGTGGTTCCACTTTACTCACAAAGTAGTGACAAAGCAACTACCAGAAGATATTCTGAACTTCAAGCTCGAATTACACTGCGTTGCAATTTAAGATAACATTAGATATTTTAGAACTAAACCTGAAATAAAGGTGATTAAATTTTCAGTTAGGCTTAACTTAAGAAATCCATTGTCCTACAGACTTAGCAGACACGCGCTTAGCCGGAGATCTTACCACTTCAGACGCTTGCTGCGGACAGACTGACCTGGGCTCCTACCGAGCGTGCTTAACAGATACAAACGGAAGTGACCAGAGAGGCAGCTTCCTATACCAACATGACAAGGGACGGACAGGACCATACCAAGAATAGAAACCTCTCTGCTTTTAGAAAGCGTAGCTACCTGTTCCGACGTTGGTCCTACTGTTCTCTAGCAGACAGGCTTGTCTGCTACCATCAAGCATGCAACTAGAAATACATTTGCTCATTCATCCTCTCACACAGAAGGGAAGGGGGATGACAGTATCTTATCATATACAGTATATAAAAGAAAGCGGATGTAGGTTCCGTATGAGACTGTGTGACATGAATTACATACAAACTGTGTTTTAAAGTGTAGTAGTGTGACAGATCGTTCTTGTTTATGTGTAAAAGTAACACGTTTCACTGCTCAGTCTCCTCCCAGCTAGTCAGAAACATCACAGTAAATTTAGAAGAGGAATTTATGCCGTAAATGACAACAGATTTAAGAAATTAACACGAAAGGAATCCAACAGAGACCTTCCATAGTGAACTGGATTTTTTGATTAATTTTATTTAGATGATCAAAGAATTCATCCAAAGCCTTTCTACCATGGGACCAGTCACAAATGTGTCATCTACAAACCGGTACCAGCGAAATTGTTCCTTACTTGCTTTGTCCAGAGGCCATTTTTTCGGATATCTCCATACAGAAATTACCTGGATGTTTACGTACATTTTGGGGTTACACAAAAATTTTCGATTATTAGCCGACTCAACTACACTAAAGCATTGGAAGAAGTCATAAACGTTTAACAGCACTACTTTGCTTGGAAGACGACTTCTGCTTTCATATTTATTTTCACAGTAATATATGTACTTGTAATTCCAACTTTATACACTACTGGCCATTAAAATTGCTACACCACGAAAATGACGAGCTGCAGACTCGAAATTTAACCGACAGGAAGAAGATACTGTGATATGCCAATGAATAGCTTTTCAAAGCATTCACACAAGGTTGGCGCCGCTGGCGACACCTACAAGGTGCTGACATGAGGAAAGTTTCCAACCAATTTCTCATACACAAACAGCAGTTGACCGGCGTTGCCTGGTGAAACATTGTGGTGCCTCGCGTAAGGAGAAGAAATGCGAACCATCACGTTTTCGACTTTGATAAAGGTCGGATTGTAACCTATCGCGATTGCGGTTTATCGTATCGCGACATTGCTGCTCGTGGTGGTCGAGATCCAATGACTGTTAGCCGAATATGGAATCGATGGGTTCATGAGGATAATACGGAACGCCGTGCTGGATCCCAACGGCCTCGTATCACTAGCAGTCGAGATGACAGGCATCTTATCCTCATGGCTGTAACGGATCGTGGAGCCACGTCTCGATCCCTGAGTCAACAGATGGGGACGTTTGCAATACAACACCCATCTACACGAACAGTTCGACGACGTTTGCAGTAGCATGGACTATCAGCTCGGAGGCTATGGCTGCGGTTACCCTTGACGCTACATCACAGACAGGAGCGCCTGCGATGGTGTACTCGACGACGAACCTGGGTGCACGAATGGCAAAACGTCATTTTTTCGGATGAATCCATGTTCAGTATCATGATGGTCGCATCCGTGTTTGGCGACATCGCGGTGAACGCAGATTGGAAGCGTGTATTCGTCATCGCCATACTGGCGTATCACCCTGCGTGGTGGTATGGGGTGGCATTGGTTACACGTGTCGGTCACCTCTTGTTCGCATTGACGGCACTTTGAACAGTGGACGTTACATTTCAGGTGTGTTACGACCCGTGGCTCTACCCTTCATTCGATCCCTGCGAAACCCTACATTTCAGCAGGATAATGCACGACCGCATGTTGCAGGTCCTGTACGGGCATTTCTGGATACAGAAAATGTTCGACTGCTGCCCTGGCCAGCAGATTCTCCAGATCTCTCACCAACTGAAAACTTCTGGTCAGTGGTGGCCGAGCAACTGGCTCGTCACAACTTCCTGGCTGCATGGGCAGCTGTACCTGTACAAGCCATCCAACCTCTGTTTGACTCAATGCCCAGGCGTATCAAGGCCGTTCAGAGGTGGTTGTTCTGGGTACTGATTTCTCAGGATCTATGCATCCAAACTGTGTGAAAATGTAATCACATGTCAGTTCTAGTATAATATATTTGTCGAATAAATACCCGTTTATCATCTGCATTTCTTCTTGGTGTAGCAACTTTAATGGCCAGTAGTGTAATCTAACAGTTGGTAGGTTCACAGAGGACACCACAAAACTGCCTACTCCATCGTCTTTCGCTCACAGCTACCCTCTGCTGTGCGCCAAGCGGTTTCTTACTGCAACACTACAATCTCAGAGCAGAAGCAGTATCTTCGGCTCTGCGGTCGTGCACTCGGCAATACGCTTTGTAGAGACCATCGGAGACATACATCGTTTATAATATAAAAGTTTCATCCTTGTTTAATTTCAATATTTGGGTGCCACATGTAAGTGCACCGCAGTAGAGTCCTTCCTGCGGTATCTAATGTCCTACACAAAAGCTCATATTTGTCTATGGCCTACACAACAGCTCATATTCGTCTATTCTCTAGAACCAATAGTTACCTCATTGCAGTGGATCGAAAAAATGGAACATTATTAAAAATAGTGTTTTAATGGTATAAAATTGAAGTTAATTGTTAAATAAAGTAGGTTAAGAACAAATTTTAAATAGGTGTACTACATTTAAGTGCTGTAGAACAGCATTAAGGGATAAATCGTGTTGCGTGAGTGTGACAGGGTAGAACGGCGGAGTGGACGTCAGAAGTGTGAGGGAATAAAGGTCGACGGTTTGTGCGCATAAACTTCCTTCCTTCATGGATCTGCAGGATGAAGAGCGAGCGAGCAGTCCCAATTCTTTCTTCCGCACTACGTCACAACAAGCAACTACAGGGCATTTCACTGAGTTGCTAATAACACCAATCAGCATTTTAAATTTTTTGTCAGATGATTTGTTGAATGTAGGTGTTTTTGGATAATTTTTTTATGCTGATTTTAGAAATAACTTCCGTTTTTGTCTATCACGTCAGGTTTGTACACAAAATAAGAAGTAATGTTTCGATGATTTTAACTTCTGAAGTCACAAATATATTCAAACACCATTTCACTCACGGTGAGTTTGTAACGAAAACACGTTTAAAAAATAATATACATTTGAAAAATACTCTACAGGGCTCCCCAAATTTATCTCGTGACTATATCGTGTAAAAACAAGAATTCAGCGCTGTGCCATTAATTTTTAAACTTTCTCTTCTTTGACTTCCTTTCCAGATGCCTGTATATGGTGACTATCCTTCTTCAGCATCCAACAGCAGTCGGCCGTCATAGTTCCTCGCCTTCTCCTTTCTATGTTAGTGAAAATTATAACCTCTTTTTCACTGTAATGTCCCAAATTTTCCGTGAAGTTATCGATACTTGAGTGTTGATAGTGGACTTTGAAACTCATCTCACAACCCATCTTCTTGAAATTTTGCAACGTTTTTTCAAAAATGTCCCTGAAATTAGGATCTTTGTCATTCCCTTGAAAGTTCTCAGTAACTGATTGGAAGGCGGTACTGCGTCTTTTTCTGTCTTCTTCATAGTCTTATCGAAATCTTCAACCCTCGTCAGTTTCTTTATTTGCAGACCAACGAAAATTCCAGCTTTCAATTTGTCTTGTGTGGTGAAGGGAGATTTCTTGGAAAGGTACTTGAAGCAGGATCGACCGTCTAGTAGAGCCCTTACAGACTGCTTCATCAAGTCCAATTTTATATATAGCGGTGGAAGCTAGATTTTTTTGTTCTACAAGCGGTTCGTGCACAATCTTCTTTGTTCCAGGCACAAAATTTCTCCTCTTTCGCCAATCTCTCACACTCTAATGCCTTGCGCGACTGTCCCATTCACACTGAAAGCAAACATTTTTGTAAACTCATCTTGTCGTCCTAATAGCATTCCGATAACCTTGAAGTTACAGCAGATAATCCATTTGTGTTCCTCATACTGGATACTTCTTAAGAGTATCCTCATGTTCTCATACATCTCTTTCATTTGAATTGAATGGGGCACGGGACTGAACCCACGCACGTTCCCATTATGCAGCAATGCGTCTTTGAGGCTACTCGCCGATGAGTCTAGAAGAAGTCTGCACTGAATAGGATCATGTTCAATGTCGTAGAAGTGCATGAACTTGTCTTTGTTATTGTAGTAAGCTAAAGATTCGTTCTGTAAGAATAAAGGAACCATTTCTTTCTCTCTATGCGTGCATCATGAGTAATGAGTTCTCTGATCCAGAAGATTCTTACTTTTTAACCGGGAGCCAAGTAGTTCTGCAGATAACTTAGGCAAATTCGAATCTCATACGGGATCATTAGTTTCACTCTGAGAGAACAGTTGTGGAGTGAAGCCGCAGGCTGTTATACATCACTGTAGTCGTCGGTAATTGCATCATCTTCATTTTCATCAACGACTTCTGCCACGCTCTCCGAAACGGCTCGAGGAACATGAGCAACCAGAAGGCTGAATCAATACGTGGATACACAATTTGTATCCTATTTTTCGAATTGTACTCCTGAACATTAATTAACTAAACAGGAAACAGTCATTAAGGTGAAAAAAAAATTCAAATGCGTCTGAATTCTTAAAGAGACCAAACTGAAGAGGTCATCGGTCCCTAGGCTTGCACACTATTTAAACCAACTTAAACTAACCTACACTAAGAACAACACACACACACCCATGCCCGAGGGAGGACTCGAACCTCCGTTGGGAGTGGCCGCTCATTAAGGTGACTTTCAGGCTCCTCTACACCATCGCAGATGACATGCATGTTTTATTTCCCTTTATCCACAATTTTAACCTTCCAACACAATAGTGACAAACTGTCTATGGCGTCCATCCCTTGTCCTGGCCGCCAAGTTCCATTTTAAAATAAGCATTGTAAGCTTTTTTCAGTGCTTAAGCACTGTATAATTTCTACAAATATAACAGAAAATATTTAGGTTATTCACACACTTGCGTGTAGACATTGTCGTAACTGCAAACGTCAGGTGAAATGTTTTATTAATTATGTCTTAAATATACAGGATAATCACAACATAACACTGTAAATGAGATAAACAACTCTTCTACGTGTGACAATAACTGAAAGTTCTCTGTTGGATTCCTTTCATGTTATCTTAAATCTGTTGTCATTTACGGCATAAATTCCTCTTCTAAATTTACTGTGGTGTTTCTGACTATCTGGGAGGAGACTGAGTAGTGAAACGTGTTACTTTTACGCATAAACAAGAACGATCTGTCACACTACTACACTTTAAAACACAGTTTATATATAATTCATGTCACACAGTCTCATATGGAACCTACATCCGCTTTCTTTTATATACTGTATATGATAAGATACTGTCATCCCCCTTCCCTTCTGTGTGAGACGATGAATGAGCAAATGTATTTCTAGTTGCATGCTTGATGGTAGCAGACAAGCCTGTCTGCTAGAGAACAGTAGGACCCCAACGTCGGAACAGGTAGCTACGCTTTCTAAAAGCAGAGAGGTTTCTATTCTTGGTATGGTCCGGTCCGTCCCTTGTCATGTTGGTATAGGAAGCTGCCTCTTTGGTCACTTCCATTTGTATCTGTTAAGCACGCTCGGTAGGAGCCCAGGTCAGTCTGTCCGCGGCGAACATCTGAAGTGGTAAGATCTCCGGCTAAGTGCGTGTCTGCTAAGCCCGTAGGACAATGGATTTCTTAAGTTAAGCCTAACTGAAAATTTAATCACCTTTATTTCAGGTCTTGCTCTCAAATATCTAATGTTATCTTAAATTGCAACGCAGTGTAATTCGAGTGTGAAGTTCAGAATATCTTCCGGTAGTTGCTTTGTCACTACTTTGTGAGTAAAGTGGAACCACGTGTTGATCAGTATCTCTAACTAAGATCATCAATCTTAAATGAGAATGTGCGTGAGATTATAACTTCTCGTCTTGATAATATTTTTCAATATAGCAAGTTTTCTTTATGTTCAACCCACGTGGGGTGTACTTTGTGAGACCAGTACCACGTGCTTATACAATTGTTTGTCCCATCAGGTTAATAGTAAGACGATAGTAACCAGTTCGAGGTTTTTCTTTTGTAAATTGCGTTTCGATGTAATTATCAAAATTATTGTGGAGTTACACTCTTCGTGTAAACCAAGTTGACCACGTGAAGCATGTGGTGTAAGCGTCAAAGTAGCCCTCAGCTATTTTTTTTGGGAAGATTTCACAGAGAGTTAGTATGAATTTAGTATACCAGTGTGTGGTAATTTCATGACGGACAGGATTGCGCTACAAACGTAACTTCTTTGGGTGAAAATTGATTCGGTAGGTTGTGGTTAATTTCCTCTTGGATATGTTTCAACGTTCTTCGTATGTTATTTTATGAATGCAGTGTTGGATGTAGTCTCCCAATCTTGGCTCCCTATTTGATGTGTTCCGTAAGATTACAAACTCACATTTTCACAATCCTCAATAAGGCACCAGTTTAGTTATGAATCAAGTTTGATATGCTGAAATTTTAACGGAACAATGATCAATGTTAAAATAAATGTCCAAATATAAACTGATTTATGTCTTTTTATTTAAATTGTCTTTATATACACTCCTGGAAATTGAAATAAGAACACCGTGAATTCATTGTCCCAGGAAGGGGAAACTTTATTGACACATTCCTGGGGTCAGATACATCACATGATCACACTGACAGAACCACAGGCACATAGACACAGGCAACAGAGCATGCACAATGTCGGCACTAGTACAGTGTATATCCACCTTTCGCAGCAATGCAGGCTGCTATTCTCCCATGGAGACGATCGTAGACATGCTGGATGTAGTCCTGTGGAACGGCTTGCCATGCCATTTCCACCTGGCGCCTCAGTTGGACCAGCGGTCGTGCTGGACGTGCAGACCGCGTGAGACGACGCTTCATCCAGTCCCAAACATGCTCAATGGGGGACAGATCCGGAGATCTTGCTGGCCAGGGTAGTTGACTTACACCTTCTAGAGCACGTTGGGTGGCACGGGATACATGCGGACGTGCATTGTCCTGTTGGAACAGCAAGTTCCCTTGCCGGTCTAGGAATGGTAGAACGATGGGTTCGATGACGGTTTGGATGCACCGTGCACTATTCAGTGCCCCCTCGACGATCACCAGTGGTGTACGGCCAGTGTAGGAGATCGCTTCCCACACCATGATGCCGGGTGTTGGCCCTGTGTGCCTCGGTCGTATGCAGTCCTGATTGTGGCGCTCACCTGCACGGCGCCAAACACGCATACGACCATCATTGGCACCAGAAGCGACTCTCATCGCTGAAGACGACACGTCTCCATTCGTCCCTCCATTCACGCCTGTCGCGACACCACTGGAGGCGGGCTGCACGATGTTGGGGCGTGAGCGGAAGACGGCCTAACGGTGTTCGGGACCGTAGTCCAGCTTTATGGAGACGGTTGCGAATGGTCCTCGCCGATACCCCAGGAGCAACAGTGTCCCTAATTTGCTGGGAAGTGGCGGTGCGGTCCCCTACGGCACTGCGTAGGATCCTACGGTCTTGGCGTGCATCCGTGCGTCGCTGCGGTCCGGTCCCAGGTCGACGGGCACGTGCACCTTCCGCCGACCACTGGCGACAACATCGATGTACTGTGGAGACCTCACGCCCCACGTGTTGAGCAATTCGGCGGTACGTCCACCCGGCCTCCCGCATGCCCACTACACGCCCTCGCTCAAAGTCCGTCAACTGCACATACGGTTCACGTCCACGCTGTCGCGGCATGCTACCAGTGTTAAAGACTGCGATGGAGCTCCGTATGCCACGGCAAACTGGCTGACACTGACGGCGGCGGTGCACAAATGCTGCGCAGCTAGCGCCATTCGACGGCCAACACCGCGGTTCCTGGTGTGTCCGCTGTGCCGTGCGTGTGATCATTGCTTGTACAGCCCTCTCGCAGTGTCCGGAGCAAGTATGGTGGGTATGACACACCGGTGTCAATGTGTTCTTTTTTCCATTTCCAGGAGTGTATATATATATCACCAGTTATCGTAAGATGAGTACTAAAAGATTATAATTAATGTTAGTCTGGTTGGGAATTTGGTAAGCTAGACTGGATACCCGGTGAAACAGTTGTGCAGTAATGCAAGGTTAACTTCCTCAGATAGCTCACAGCTTTTAACCCACTTTTATGGTCTTGAATATCAGCACCGCTTTCAGAATAAGTTACTGCAAGAACATTACACATAACAACATTACATAACAAGTAGTATCAAAAAGTGTAACAGCCTAAAGGTGTACAGGGCCGTACTAAGAAAGTTCCCTACAACAATACGCGTAACCTTCAGACACAGACACATATCATTGAAGTCAAGCTGCTGCAAAGCTGTGCGTGACAGAAAAAAACTGAAAACACATTTGGAATGAGCATATAAATTTGAGGTATTATCACATAATAATTATCAGCCATCTGATACCATGCAGACTAGTGTGATAGAAACTCAATTAAACACTGGTAGAGGGGAAATTTATCCTTATCGAACCTGTGCGGCGGTTGCAGCGATGTTACGGGAAAGGCGACTTCCTCCACCACGAGCGCTGCTTTCTTATCACTTTACAGACTGACGTTATCTTCCCAGCATTTCCTGCCCTGTTCTCTTATGTGAGCAGACAAAATAAACGTTCAAATGTGTGTGAATTCCTAAGGGACCAAACTGGTTAGGTTATGTCCCTAGACTTAATACACTACTTAAACTAGCTTATACTAAGAACAACACACGCACCCATGCCCGAGGGGGACTCGAACCTCCGGCGGGAGAGGCAGCGCAATCCGTGACATGGCGCCTCAAACCGCGCGGCAACTCCGCACGGCTACACATAAGAGCTTGTGTTTATATAGTGGAGCTATGTTCAATTTATTAAGTGAGTAGGCTAATTATTTGCAGTTGTTAAGGGAGTTTTTTTGTAAAATACGATCCTTTGAAAAATTGCTGAGAAAAGTTTAATTTGTAAGACTGATGTTATCAGGTACCTACGAAGTGTTGCTGGAAATGGAATAGGATAGGTAACAGTGACATCTTGCAGTCCTTTGTAGTTGACAGCGATTGTAAAGCTGTGTAGCCGTGTAGTAGTCACTTGGTGAATTAACTGTCATACTCACAGACTGCATGAATCCCTCCCATTAAGGAATTGCTGGCACTTGTAGAGTTGGCTGCACTGATTGGAACCACTTACCACATATCCACAGTATATCTTGCAAGACGGGTGCCAATATGTCATAGAAAAGAGCTGATTATGTTTAAATCCAGAACAGCAATCCGCTGTAATACATTGCTTGACTTGTGTAAAAAATCTAAAGTTCCATAACACAGAGGTGACCTGTTTCTGTTGTGGACGGAGCCAATTTAACCCTCCGGGCCTCTTCAGATCTTGTGAGAGGTGAGGGTTGATACCCTTCGTGCTGTGAAAAGCATTTCAGGCAGTAATAGTGGATACAATGAAACGGGAGCTGTGAAGTCCATATTGATAGGGCGTTACACTTGGGGCAGGCTCTTCAATGTTGGAGACAGTTTATGGGTGCAGCTATTGAGCTTTTTTTTTTACATAACAGCTCTTTTATCGAGTACAAATAAATACTCATTTAAATAACTGGAAACGTCCCCTTTGAAAATTTATATTTTACTGTGCTGGAAAACCTCTACGTTATTTGATTTTCAAGCAGCTGAGCAGAACTGAACGTACTCAGACTTTTCGCTCTTTACTTATTCTGATCAACACTAAACTGACACACAATATTTTTAGCGCAACGCAATCTGACTTTCAATAATCCCTACAAAAGAATGGCCCTGACTAACGATAACCTATACCTTTCATGAATCATTTCCCTCACAAAAATCTTCGTTACTCGAGCTACTGCAATACAGCGAGCGCTAACACTGCCAGCTAAATAAAAGATTCTAACTACTGAAGGCACTAACTACTGATAGGCATAGTCAGCAAATGAAAGATTTCGATAGAGAACAAACAATGTATTTACCTTAATAATGTTCAGAAGTCATCATGTATACATCAGTTCATGATATCCAGTATTACAAATTTACTCTTTCTGATGGACACACGTCCAGATCGTCCGCTCTCAAAATTCTGCCATCTCTCTTCCCACATCCACCACTGCTGGCGGCTCACCTCCAACTGCGCAACGCTACGCGCTGTTTACATCCAACTGCCCAACGCTACAATAGCAAATATTCCAACAATGCAAACCAGCCACAGACTTCACATAGCACAGTCAGTGATTTTGATATAGAGCGCTACGTGGCGTTACCAACATAAAAACCTAAACAGCCTACTTACAAACTTCACTATATACATTCCAGCTCAGTGAAGTTACTTTGACTGCTCACATGAGAGAACTGGAAAGGGAGTACTTGAGAGGTATAGTCTTTTTGTAAACTGAAAAGCGGGCTGCACTCGTAGTGGGGAAAGTTGTCTTTCTTGGATGAACACTGCCTTAGCACAAGATGACTAAGAATCGGTTTTCTCCTCGAGCAGCGAAGAACAGTGTACAGAGTCCTACAAGTATTTTGTCCACCTGCATTTCTTGCATTAGTACTGTTAGTAATTCTTATCTGTGCTCCATGTAGTGCTAACGCACTTAGTAGATAATAAACACCCCTGGGCATGTCTGCACACTGCGTCACCAGTAATTCATAAGGGGAGCTGATCTACGAAGGAGGAAAGTGCCTCACCACATCTGACGACCTGCCTTCCCTCGTGCTACTACCCTCTACGCCCGCTGTTCCATCCTGGTACACCCTCACAACACAGTTTATTCCTTAATATAGTTCTACTGCACTTAGATGTGTTACAAACATTTAATATTTGTTCTTAACCTATTTCAGCTAGCAATAGGCGTTAGTTTTACGCCGCTAAAACACTGTTTTTAATACTCTATGATTTTTCCATCCCCTGCGGCGAGGAAGCTATTAGAAAAAGGAGTAGAATCTTTCTTGTAAGAAATTTAATGCAGTTTAATTTTGTAAAGACAATCATTTTCGCTAGAAGCTGCGGTTTTCTAGTTATTCAAGAAAAACATAAAAAAATACTTTTAAAGGCTCCCCCTCATCATCCCCAAGCTCACACCCCACCAGTCACGATTTTTAGTGTGTTATTCATTACACTCCCTCCTACCATAACACAAAAATTTGTGACAACACGAATTTTTCCCCTACTTTTCCTTCGTTGACAGGACTATCGGTAACACAATCCTGACCACTTTTTAGCACGTCTGAGGTAAGTATGCGAAGCAGGTTGGCGGCGATGTTAATCTCCGTTGCTATACTAATCATTAGTTCAGCCGCTGTTTTTGTGGACCTTCGTTCACGGTAGCCCCACAGGAAGTAGTGTGAAGACGTTAAATGAAGAGACGATTCAATCACCAAAAAATTCGATGAAGAAACGAATTGTTTTATTAGATATGTGACAAAAGACCGTCCTGTCACACCAACTATAACGTTCATCTGCCTTAAGAAGCGAAATATTGTAAATATTTCTTACAGTTCCACACTGACAATGTAATTATATTGAAATAGGTACATATAATGAATATTGTAAATTTTAACGTATTATCCGAAAGCATAAGCGATATATCGATTACAAAGATGTACGTGTGAAAGAACGCCGCGAGTCAGATACCGCTGAGGCAGAGTATGTATAACAACGAGCTTGTGTTAGGTAGTGCAGTAGTACGAGTTGTTTGTTGCTCAGTAGTAGCAGGGGTAGCGCGCCAGGCGCTGACAGTGCCTGTATCAATGCTCAGGAGTGGGCAGTCACTTAGTATTAAATATTTAGTGTAATAATTTCTGTGTTATGTATTAATGATTTATGGAAGAAATAAGATTTGAAGTAAAATTAAAATTCCAACTCACAAAATGATTACTCTTGTGGTGTAGTCGCCTTGTTGCTACAAACAACGCCGCAGATGTGTAAACATGAAATTTTAATTTTTGTAACGGTTTCTGAGCACTGCCACACGAATTCTGAAATAGGATAGATAATCTCCCCAGCCTTTTTCAAGGCGGTCGCAGCATCACCTCCCTCAACTCACAAGAGAACCATACTGAGGTAGCCTCATAGATTTTATTAATATTGATATGTTGTATAGGGCACGATTCAGACTTCATGGTGCCGGCCGCGGTGGTCTAGCGGTTCTGGCGCTGCAGTCCGGAACCGCGGGACTGCTACGGTCGCAGTTCGAATCCTGCCTCGGGCATGGGTGTGTGTGATGTCCTTAGGTTAGTTCGGTTTAAGTAGTTCTAAGTTCTAGGGGACTTATGACCTAAGATGTTGAGTCCCATAGTGCTCAGAGCCATTTCTTAGACTTCATGGTATGTAAACAGAGTGATTTAACTCCTAAACGTTTCCAAGAAAATTGCGGTTGAACGTTTTAGGCCTCCTTATATACTTCGTATAATGGTCATTCGTGTTCAACAAGTTCGAGTAAGCTCCTAGTTTCTTAATCGCGAGGTCTCTGGATGGGATCTCGCTTTCTGTATATCTTTTTTTCCTCGTTCCCTGTGATTGTAATGACGGATATTCTTTGTACTCGGCGAAATTGTATGATGCCATAATGAAATTTTCACTCTGCAATGGAGTGGGCGCTGATGTGAAACTTCCTGACAGATTAAAATTGTGTGCCGAAGAGGGACTGGAACTCGGGACCTCTGCGTTTCTCGGACAAGTGCACTAACAGCTGAGCACCCCAAGCGCCTGGAGGAAAGGATATACGGAGACGTGGCTTAGCCACAACCTAAGGGATGTTTCCAACCCAGGCTGTGTCTAAGCCACGTCTCCGCATATCCTTTCTTCCAGGAAAGCTAGTTCTGCAAGGTCTGCAGGAGAGCTTCTGTCAAGTTTGGAAGCTAGGAGACGAGGTACTGGCAGAATTAAAGCTGTGATGACGAGTCGTGAGTCGTGCTTGGCTAGCTCAGATGGTGGCTGAGCATGTTCGGTCAGAGGGTTGGCTGCCTTTTCTAATAAAATAATTTAAAAAAAAAACCTGAGTGAACGGATCGACGACGAACTTCAACGGATGTCATGGGACGTCCACTCCGAACAAATACAACGAACAATAACGAAAGAAAATGGGATTTAAAAAAAAAGAAAAAGATGGTAGAGATCTTGCCCGTGAAAGGCAAAGGTCTCGAGTTTGAGTCTCCGTCCGGCACACAGTTCTAATCTGCCAGGAAGTTTCAAATTGTATGATGACTGAGGACCGTTTACGAATGTAAACAAAGTTTGTTTTGAAATAGACATATTGGATACAAAAATTCCGCTTTAATTACATGTGGCGTACGTCGCAATAATGATTGTTTTCCATGTTCCTATGATCAGTACCATCCTGATTGGTGCGGTACTCCACAGATTAACATTATGCTTTCCACAAATGTAGATACAACCAGTAAATAAAATTTGCTGCATAGATTTGACTGAAAGATCATGTGTATGCAATTTTTACGAAAAAATTATCTCCTTTTTTTCGATATATATATTAGGAAAATAATAAATAATTATTATATTATTATTATATTAATTATTGTAATAAATAAGATCAGAAGATCCATATCCCCCACCTTTCACCTTTACATTTAAAACAGGCTTACGACAGGGAGACGCTCTTTCATGTGTCGTCTTCAACCTTGCATTAGAGAAACTGGTTCGGGAGAGTAATTTACATCTATACATCTATATAGTGTTGCTGAGTGAAACTGAAGAAGAACTGAAAGACATGTACAGATCTCTCAGGCACAGTGCCAGCAAAATCGGGCTTTTGGTTAACCAAGAGAAAACCGAATATGTGGAAATAGGTCGAGTCATAAACCCAAATCCTCACTTGGAAATTGACCAACATTCTAAATTTAGAAAAGTTCTGCAGTTTAAGTGCCTTGGATCACGTTTCAACAGTAAAAATATCATAACAATGGATATAAATGAAAGAATAGCCTCAGGGTCAAGATTTCTGTACTCACTAAGCAACCCACTCAAAAGTAAAGCTTTGTCAATCACCAGAAAGATAAAGATATACAACACTATTATCTGCCCTATGGTACTGTACGGTTCAGAAAGCTGGACGCTTACAAAGAATGAAAGAGAAAAACTGAATGTTTTCGAAAGAAAAGTAATGAGAAAAATCTGGGGACCTGTGTTGGAGAATGGCGCATGGGGATTTCGAAATAACAATGAAATTTATCAGTTAATGAAGCAATCCACTATCATCCAGAAATTAAAAAGTAGGAGACTGTAATGGGCTGGACATGTGGCCAGAATGGAAAACAACAGAATCACCAAGAAAGCATTTGAAGGAACTCTCCAGGCAACAAGACCATTGGGCCGACCTCGTACAAGGTGGAAAGATGACACAGAGAAGGACATTGCAGCATTAGGAATTTCCGCAGGGTGGAGAGAGGCTGCGAGAGATAGAGGGCGGTGGAAGCAGATCGTTGATACAGCGCGTGGTCTACATGGCCTCTGATCGCTGAGAAGAGAGAGAGAATATTAAATAATGATAATTTACACAGTCATAATAAATCTGTTGGTATAATTACGTGACAGTTTTTAAAAAAATGTACTGGCAGCGAGTTTCTAGCCAGAGGTTTCGTGCTTGTGAACCTAAGCGCTTACTCGTTCGGCTGCGAATTTCTTGATTAACAGCGACCATAAATAACATATAAGAACGCTTAAAATTTACAAACCCGATTTTCTCCAAAGCGGTTGAGAGTTGCGTTTGCCTCTTTGCCTATATTAACGTCCTATTCTTGCCCTACACAGCTTGTCAGTATGAATCAAATCGCTGAGGAAGTTCGTACGGTCCCCTTGTCAGTTGAGCGCCCGCCAAAACGACAGGACTCTCGTCTTTCATCTTCTCTGTAACTGAGCCGCATTCCCGGAAACGAGCGATTAATCTAATTGTTGAACAGTTCGGCACTGCGGCATCTCGGTAGTTCCCTTGAAATACGCCAAGAACACGACCATACGAACGACTGGCAAAATACTGTTAAACAATCAAAACTCGTTACTGTTGGGAAAACGACATGTTCACCGAACAATGAGCTGCAGAATACTACAGAGGTCACGTGACCTCTTCCTGACTGATAGGCGTCTTTGTTCGTTATCAATAATACATGTGGTGCCATCTAGCGCTAGAGAATCGAATGAATTCAATGAACTCCTATTTACAGACGTATTTATTTTCACGAGCGCGACTTTTCTCTGAATAACATGCCAACTTTTGTTGGTGGAAGATGGGGGTCATTCTGTTTAGGGGAAGCTGGGGCATAATGCGGTAGCGAAGGAGAAACCTCGACCACAATGACAATTTTCGCTGTTGGACCAACAAATTTATTTTTGTGAAAGATAAAAAAGGATGAACAACATATATGAACTGTGAGGAAACATTTTGAATGGTTTAAATTATATTTAATATAATTCAACACCGTGCGATATAGGTTTATACGCCGTACCCTGTGGTAAAACAGGCACTTTGTATGGCACGAACGGACAATGTTATATATTCCGTCTGCTGCATGGGACACAACGGTGCTCATGCAAGTCATATTCTGTCCACGCTTTACAATTCTCATGGATACACTTCTCACACTTTAAATACCTTACCCAATCATCTGATTTGCTTGTTGACGAGTAGGTCCCTCTGCAAAGAAGTCAGGGCGTTTCATTCTCATCTTCAGAAGAACTGTTTTTCTTGCATGTCTTCAGACTCTACTGACGCTTCTCCGTGGTTTAGATCTGGTCACAAAACTCCGTGCATTCTCATGTTAGAAGCTGGGGGACACTGCAGGAGCCTCCACGAAGAGTGCGTTCACCACACGAACAACAAGCAATCGGGCGTCCCCTGGAAACGACCTAGTCGGCCAATCCTGCAAACACCGGAGCCCCAAAACCCAAGATGCCAAAACAGCTCTTCGAAGAGCCCCAAAAAAGGCCTTTATCAAGACCATCACTAGTGACAACCTCCTGCAATATTGAAGACTTATCTGTAAATAAAGACATTTTATTATCTGAAATTTGCAAACGAAACAACTGTGATGTTTTAGTGTTACAAGAAACACACAGAGCACCAACTAGCCATAGAACAAAAATACAGGGCATGAAATTAGTTCTTGAGAGACCACACGAAAGGTACGGAAGTGCTATATTTGTGAAACCGAACTTAGACGTATGCTCCTGTGCTCTGACCTGCGAAAAAAATATAGAAATTTTAACTATTGAGCTACATTCATGTACTGTAACATCCGTGTACAAACCACCCAGTGCGAGGTTCAAATTTACAGAGCCTGGAAATTTCCATTCAAAAAACATTAAAGTTGTACTAGGAGATTTTAACTGTCACGGTCTCGCATGGGGCTATAAAGAGACAAATGACGATGGTGAAATGCTGGAGATCTGGGCAGACCAGGCTAAACTGAAACTGATACATGACCCAAAGTTTCCTGCATCATTTAACAGCGGAAGATGGAAACGAGGATATAACCCAGATAACATCTTTGTCTCCGAGAAGGTATCCCTGCAAACTGTAAAGCAAATCGACGATCCAATTCCAAGATCGCAACACAGAGCAATAACTTGCTGCATTACGGCAATAATCAAATCAGATGTAATGCCCTTCAGGAGACGCTTCAACTTCAAAAAAGCTCATTGGGAACTCTTCACAGAGGACCTTGATAAGGAGATCATAGAAATTAAACCAGAAGTACAATCATATGAAACTTTTATAGATCTCGTCAAGAAAATCTCTCGACAGCGCATATCTAGAGGGTGCCGCACTCAGTATATTGCTGGACTCAATGGTAGCAGCAAGGAAGCTCTGAAAAAGTATGAAGAATTTTACAATAAGGACCCCTTCTCAGAGGAAACGATCCAGGCAGGTGAGGTACTGATGTCTGGTATCTCCGAAGCGAGAAAGGAAAAGTGGTGTAACGTCCTACAAGAGACGGACATGAAGCACAGCAGCAGGAAGGCATGGAAACTGCTCAAAAATCTCAGCAACGACCCAACAGAACCACAAGCAAATTACAGTCAAGTTACACCTTATCAGATAGCTCACCAACTGCTGATGAACGGAAAAACTAAAAGGAAGATCAGGATTGGCAAAATCAAAAGAAAATTGAACGAGGAGATTAGTTTCCTAGCTCTCCCGTTCTTCATTCGGGAGCTACAAGACGCCATCAACGATTTGAAGAACAAAAGGCCGCTGGCCTCGACGATCTGAGATGTGAGCAAATTAAACATTTTGGACCGAGAGTACAATCTTGGATCCTAGAGCTAATGAATAACTGTACTATAACAATGCAAATTCCTAAACTGTGGAGGAAAGCTCAGGTTGTTGCGTTACTAAAACCAGGGAAAGACCTAGCTGAAGCTAAAAATTTCCGGCCTGTCTCACTGCTTTGTCATCTATTTAAAGTGCTGGAGCGAATGATCCTCAAACGCATAACTGATTATGTGGACAAAGCCCTCATTGACGAACAAGCTGGATTTCGACCAGGAAAATCATGCTGTGGCCAAATCCTTAATCTCACACAGTACATCGAAGACGGCTGTCAGAGAGGAGAAGTAACTGGGGTCGCATTCCTGGATCTCAGTGCCGCATATGACACAGTTAACCATAAGTTGCTTACCCAGAAAGTGTATAATGTCACTAAGGACTACACCCTTTCTATGTTCGTGCAATGCATGCTACAGAACAGACGCTACTATGTAACCTTACAATCTAAAAACAGCCGATGGAAGACACAGAAAAATGGACCTGCACAGGGTAGTGTCTTGGCTCAAAAATTATTTAACATATATACGAATGACCTTCCCATCAGCCACCAGACACGAATGTTCATTTGTGCCGATGATGCAGCAGTGGCCACACAGGATAAAACCTTTGAACAAGTGGAGGAGAATCTCACAGGAGCCGTAACAGAACTTGCTACCTATTACGAAGGCAATAATCTCAAACCAAACCCTAGTAAATCTCAAGTATCCGCCTTCCATCTTAGGAACAAACAAGCCAAACGGAAACTCCGTGTCATGTGGCAAGGGGAAGAGCTGAAGCATACAAACAGCCCAAAATGCCTGGGATTAACATTGGACAGAGCGCTTACTTTTAAGGAGCACTGTCACAACACCAAAAAAAAAAAAAGGTCTGTGCCAGGAACAACATACTGCGGAAGCTAACGGGTTCATCGTGGGGAGCTCAAGCACACGTTTTGCACACCACGCGTCTGGCGCTGAGTATCTCAGCAGCGGAATACGCGGCGCCAGTTTGCAGGAACTCTGCTCACACTAAACATGTTGACGTCGCCGTAAACGAAACGGTACGTATTGCCACAGGAAGCCTCAAACCAACTCCCAAAGACAAAATGTATCCCTTCATAGGCATAGCACCGCCCACTATCCGCAGACAAGTAGCAGCCGAGATCGAAAGATCAAAACAAAAGAATGATCCTCGACACCCGATGCATATGCACCGAAAACAACGTGTCCGGCTGAAATCCCGCAGGAGTTTCATTGAAACTGCTGAAGAGCTCACCACCAAGCACGTCGCAAGGCGGCTGTCTCTTTGGGAAGAAATGGTGCCACATTCCCCAGTGGAACTACTTGAGGAGGGATCTACAGGATGTCTGTGGTGTCGCCGCCAGACACCACACTTGCTAGGTGGTAGCCTTTAAATCGGCCGCGGTCCGTTAGTATACGTCGGACCCGCGTGTCGCCACTATGAGTGATTGCAGACCGAGAGGCGCCACACGGCAGGTCTAGTCTAGAGAGACTCCCTAACACTCGCCCCAGTTGTACAGCCGACTTTTCTAGCGATGGTTCCCTGACTACATACGCTCTCATTTTCAGAGTCGACACTTTAGCGTAGCCTTCAGCTACGTCATTTGCTACGACCTAGCAAGGCGCCAAATTCAGTTACAATGAATGTATTCTGAACAGATAACATTGTGAATCATGTACCGTCAAGAGCGACGTTCATCATTAATGGATTAAAGTGAAATATCAAACTAATTACGTCCGCTTTCTGAATTCGAATTCCTTGTCATGGTCCAGACCTCACGTCAGTATAGTTCTTCCCTCCTCACGCCAGCCTGCGTGAGCTAAAACGCATGCATTTCGGCCTCCACTAGTAACCCGGTGTTGGCTCCTATGCCAACACAACAATTTCAACCACCTTTTAACAACTTGGAGGTCATAAACGGGCTGCGCACTGGAGTAACTGGGTGCAAATCAAACCTATTGAAATGGGGCTACAGTGATAGGGACAGGTGTGAATGCGGAGCAATACAGGGCTTGGACCACCTACTGATTTGCCCAGACATGTCTATAACATGCACTAAAGACGATATTTTGAAAGTCAATCACAAAGCAACCTACGTTGCTAATTACTGGGAAGGGAGGATATAATTGTTGCATCCGAATACGGAAGAAGAAGAAGAATGTTGGAAGCTGGGACGATATGGACAGAGTGGCTGGCGTATGTGTCTACTGGAGGGATGACTGTAACCTCCACCTCCCCGACATCATGAGGTCGCCAGATATTTTAGTGAGTGGTAAAAACATATATTTCACAGGCACGACTGTCTGGGAAGCTTAACAGCCTTCTTTCAGAAAGTGGAAATTGTTGGCACGATAAGATGAGGCTTCTCGGTCCCTTCCATTTGCATGCTACTTATTACTCAAAATCTTGTCTCGAGAGCTCGAAATATTAACGTAACACCAGTGGTCGGAGCGATTAGCGACGTTCGTGAAAAACACAGTGGAGGCCACTCGGCACACAGCCCGCCCTGAGCTTCCAGCTCGGTAGCCGCCCGCCGCGCCGCGCCGCCACCATCCATCAGGCGGGCGGCTGCTATCGGGCGCCGGCAGGCTGCAGAATATGGGCCGGGGACACGTGTCACGGCGCAGGTCACGTGTCCGCCACGCGGCGGCCAGGGTCGCGCTGGGTCACGCGGGCTCCTGTCGCCCCCGTTAAGTACGAGGCGCCGATCACATCGCACTTTTATCCTCGCGTCCGCCCGCCGGCGCAGGGAAACAGCGTCGCCCCGTCCCCACACTCTCTGCCGCCACTAGGTGCGGCTAAACTGACAGCGCCGACCGCCCGCCACCACCACCCCAGCGCTGGCGAGGCCTCTGCACGTATTTTATGACTGCCAGCGAGCAGACAGAGATGTACCCTGGAGCAGAAGGGTAAAAGTTTGCTTGCGCGGCCTGACATTCACAGCTGTAGATTGAACGAACAAGCATCTCTTCAACCCCCCCCCCCCCACCCCCCAAAGCATTGTAAACAGAACTGGCGTCCTGCCCGTCTGAAAGACAGACGTACCTGTTCAGCAGTTTTAAGAATGCCAGAACACGTCACAGTTATTGAATAGTATCAAATGTACCCAGAGCCATTTCTCTTGTAATTTATCGTCATTCACCACGAAATCAAGGCGAGTCCTTCTCGCCCCCCTCCCTCCCCCGCTCCAAATTCCCTTTTCCCCTCGTCGTCCTCTCTCCCTCCCTACCACCGCTCTGTTCCTGGGTGCGCTCTTGTTGTAAACCAATAACATCTTGGTTACTGTACGCCGGAAATGCATATCCTCCTATTTCCATCTATTGTACTATAAATTTTTTTCCTTATTTTGTTACCTGAAGATATGATATTTCTGTGTCTTTATATATTGTAATTGTTCTACTATATATATATATATATATATATATATATATATATATATATACACTCCTGGAAATGGAAAAAAGAACACATTGACACCAGTGTGTCAGACCCACCATACTTGCTCCGGACACTGCGAGAGGGCTGTACAAGCAATGATCACACGCACGGCACAGCGGACACACCAGGAACCGCAGTGTTGGCCGTCGAATGGCGCTAGCTGCGCAGCATTTGTGCACCGCCGCCGTCAGTGTCAGCCAGTTCGCCGTGGCATACGGAGCTCCATCGCAGTCTTCAACACTGGTAGCATGCCGCGACAGCGTGGACGTGAACCGTATGTGCAGTTGACGGACTTTGAGCGAGGGCGTATAGTGGGCATGCGGGAGGCCGGGTGGACGTACCGCCGAATTGCTCAACACGTGGGGCGTGAGGTCTCCACAGTACATCGATGTTGTCGCCAGTGGTCGGCGGAAGGTGCACGTGCCCGTCGACCTGGGACCGGACCGCAGCGACGCACGGATGCACGCCAAGACCGTAGGATCCTACGCAGTGCCGTAGGGGACCGCACCGCCACTTCCCAGCAAATTAGGGACACTGTTGCTCCTGGGGTATCGGCGAGGACCATTCGCAACCGTCTCCATGAAGCTGGGCTACGGTCCCGCACACCGTTAGGCCGACTTCCGCTCACGCACCAACATCGTGCAGCCCGCCTCCAGTGGTGTCGCGACAGGCGTGAATGGAGGGACGAATGGAGACGTGTCGTCTTCAGCGATGAGAGTCGCTTCTGCCTTGGTGCCAATGATGGTCGTATGCGTGTTTGGCGCCGTGCAGGTGAGCGCCACAATCAGGACTGCATACGGCCGAGGCACACAGGGCCAACACCCGGCATCATGGTGTGGGGAGCGATCTCCTACACTGGCCGTACACCACTGGTGATCGTCGAGGGGACACTGAATAGTGCACGGTACATCCAAACCGTCATCGAACCCATCGTTCTACCATTCCTAGACCGGCAAGGGAACTTGCTGTTCCAACAGGACAATGCACGTCCGCATGTATCCCGTGCCACCCAACGTGCTCTAGAAGGTGTAAGTCAACTACCCTGGCCAGCAAGATCTCCGGATCTGTCCCCCATTGAGCATGTTTGGGACTGGATGAAGCGTCGTCTCACGCGGTCTGCACGTCCAGCACGAACGCTGGTCCAACTGAGGCGCCAGGTGGAAATGGCATGGCAAGCCGTTCCACAGGACTACATCCAGCATCTCTACGATCGTCTCCATGGGAGAATAGCAGCGTGCATTGCTGCGAAAGGTGGATATACACTGTACTAGTGCCGACATTGTGCATGCTCTGTTGCCTGTGTCTATGTGCCTGTGGTTCCGTCAGTGTGATCATGTGATGTATCTGACCCCAGGAATGTGTCAATAAAGTTTCCCCTTCCTGGGACAATGAATTCACGGTGTTCTTATTTCAATTTCCAGGAGTGTATATGCATTTATGTCGATGTATAATTGGTTTGTTTTGTAATTATTATTTGTATTTTTACGCTGAGTCTGACCTAGGGAAAACTATGCTATCGAACGATTACATCGATAGGTCGTGTGGAGAACCAAAGTGTTTAGGATCTTTGGCAGTGTTAACTCTGCCGCATGGAGCGCGGGCAGAGCGGAGTCTGGCTGGAGTAGGGCGGTTGAGCAGGTGTCTTGTGTGGCGCTCCCGTGAGTTGGCGCGCTTTCGGGGTTTGGCAGCATGTAATTGCGCTCGACTTGCTGTGATCGTTTCTGACACGGTGTCGCGGACGGGAAGCATTAGCTGGCGCACATCAAGAGCCCGTTTCGCCTGGCGACCGTGTCGAGAAGAAGGCGCGCCAACATCCAGCTTCTGCAACAGCGACGGCCGACAATGAGTGACTGTCGCCACCTCCCCGATCGACGACTGCAAACCTTCAATCAACCAACAACGAAGATTAAAAGCACGAAAAGTTTTAGAACTGTATGGCAGACCTCAGATTTTCAAACTGTTCCATTTGCATCACTAAAATACAGCAACTTAGCATGAACCTTTGTTGCTCATTGTCCCAATTGCATTACCAAGCGGGGTCCCTTCCTTTTCCGAAATGAACCCGAGTGTCGTTGAAATTCAACCGCCAGCATTAAAGGAATATCATTCCATTTCACTGCTTTAATTTCAAAGTTCAGTTAAAGTATTGATAGCTGGCTACAATATTTGGATTACACAAGCACAAATTAAGAGGAGTTTTGTTACCATATTTTAGCTTACCTGTGACTGCAGCTGAGCTTGGTACGTACTAAATTTTACTATTGTTAATTGTTCAGAATCATTTAATTCAAGTTCAAAGTTAAATCTCTTATTTCTAAATTGCGTAGATTCAAGTAGCTTTTGAAATGATTGTTGAGATAGCCCAAGACTAACCTTATTTTATTGAATTTCGTAGTGCTTCAGAAACAAAGTTCACTATTAATTTCAGTCACTAAATTAACTTTCAATTTTCAGGTTTTATTAATTCTTTTGCTAAATTAAGTCAGAGTGTAGCGAAATTTATTACTTCTGACAAACATTCAGTTTTCACACAACACCTGTCAACCTTCAGTTGCCACCCTTTTAGTGCTAATTATATGTGCATTAACCTTTCTTTTTCAGTTATTATAGTAATTGTCCATAGGACTGGCGACCATAATTTTCCCCAAATCTCAAATATCTAGTTAACGTCAATTAATTCTTAACGTAACGTCCGCCCATTTACTTTCTTTATTAATTTTACCCTTTTCTCGAAATTAATTTCCACTAATTTCATTTGCATTTTTCGTTTCATTAAGATGTAACCCTTTCCTCCATCTTTACCGACTAATTAACCTCGGTGTCGATTGCTTTTCCCAAATTTCCATTGGGTGCACGCGGTTTAATTTTTCACTGTCATTAAGGTCGATAAGTGAGGGGAAGGTTACAAGTGGAATTAAAATTCAAGGCGAAACGATATCAATGATATGATCCACTGAGGACATTGCTGTCCTTAGTGAAAGTGAAGAAGAATTACAGGATTTGCTGAACGAAATGAACAGTCTAATGAGTACAGAATATGGATTTAAAGTGAATCGAAGGAAGTGAACAGTAATGAGAAGTAGCAAAAATGAGAACAGTGCAACACTTAATATCAGGATTGGTGATTACGAAGGAGATGAAGTTAAGGAATACTGCTGCCTAGGCAGCAAAATAACCTATGACAGACGGAGCAAGGAGGACATCAAAAACAGACAAGTACTGGCAAAAAGGGCGTTCTTCGCCAAGAGAAGTCTATTAGTACCAAACATAGGGCTTAATTTGAGGAATAAATTTCTAAGAATGTACGTTTGGAGCTCAGTGCGTTATTACTTTTTTATTTCATCCTGTTTCGTAAGTGTGCATTATTTGTGAAATAAATCTGTAAACGATGCACCTGCGTTCTTACTACGCATCGTGAGTGTATCGACTCCTAAAATGTCATATCTAATCTCTGGACTAATTTCGTTCGTCTGATATTTTTGTACTTCGGATGGTTTTTTTTTTTATCTATTGTGAGTTTTTGTGTTTCGTTGTCTTGCTCTCGTAAGGTACGGACGCCATTCTGCTGCGCTCTTTGTAAAGATTATTATCTAAATGATAATTAGGATTTCTTAATATAGTATAAAGTTAAACTTATTCTGCCTTTTATTTCTAACAAAAAGCCATGTCACTTTTATCATGTTCAGTGATTACTTTTCATTGCGTCTTACGCTATACATCCCTGAAATACTTGGGCCGGTCACTTTATTTGTATCTTGCAGGATTTTCACGGAAGCCATGCAAAGTACTATTCGGTCATTTGTCTGACTATAGTGACATCTTTATGCGGGCTACGCAAGTCGCACACAGGCCCCTCGACAATTTAAATGTTTTGATGGTGATTAATTTCCTTTATACGCTGCATTTTCAGCTTCACGGCGAACTCGGTACGAAGCAGTGGCTGCATTACCGCGCTGAGCCGTACGTATTGTGGACGACGATACGCGCAACCACCACCCGGTGACACCTATCCTTTTTTAAATTTTATATTAAGTCACTGAAACTACTGCTTTTGAATCTATTTAAGGGTCGTAACATGTCAAGACCGTTGTATAGTAATGAATCATGGACCATGCGAAAACCGGAAAAGCCCACATCTCGTGGTCGTGCGGTAGCGTTCTCGCTTCCCACGCCCGGGTTCCCGGGTTCGATTCCCGGTGGGAGTCAGGGATTTTCTCTGCCTCGTGATGGCTGGGTGTTGTGTGCTGTCCTTAGGTTAGTTAGGTTTAAGTAGTTCTAAGTTCTAGGGGACTCATGACCATAGATGTTAAGTCCCATAGTGCTCACAGCCATTTGAACCATTTGAAACCGGAAAAGAAGAGAATTGAAGCATTTGAGACGTGGTGCTACGGAAGAACGTTGAAAACTAGCTGGACCGATAAGGTAGGCAAGTTTTCCGCAAAAACGGTGAGGAAATGAATATATAGAAAACACTGACAACCAGAAGGGACAGTATGGTGGGACATATGTTAAGACAGCAAGCAATAATTTACGTGGTACAAGTGGGAACTGTAGAGGATGAAAACTGTAGAGAAAAGCAGAGACTGGAATACATCCAGCAAATAATTCAGGACATAGTTTTCATGTGCAAGTCTGAGATGAAGAGGTTGGCACTGAAAAGGAATTTGTGGCGTACTGCATTAGACCAGTCAGAAGACTCATGACTCATCTTTGCAGAACCCTCTCACAACTGACTTCTTACATCACTCCGTCCTATTCTCCCAGACGCTGGTGTGGCGTTTAGTGGGGCCCCTTAGGGATATGGCTGCAAGGGAGGGGAAGAAAACCGATCTGCACTCCGTGTGCATACCGGAGGGAGTCATTCCAGATGTGGAAAGGGTCCTCCCGGATGCCATGAAGGGTACATTGTGCAACCATCTGCAGGTCGTCGCTCATGTCGCCACAAATGATGTGTGTCGCTATGGATCGGAGGAAATCCTCTCTGGCTTCCGGCGGCTATCTGATTTGGTGAAGACTGCCAGTCTCGCTAGCGGGATGAAAGCAGAGCTCACCACCTGCAGCATCGTCGACAGGACTGACTGCGGACCTTTGGTACAGAGCCGAGTCGAGGGTCTGAATCAGAGGCTGAGACGGTCCTGCGACGGTGTGGGCTGCAGATTCCTCGACTTGAAGCATAGGGTGGTGGGGTTTCGGGTTCCGATGGATAGGTCAGGAGTCCACTACACCCAGCAGGCAGCTACACGGGTAGCAGGGGTTGTATAGCGTGGACTGGGCGGTTTTTTAGGTTAGATGGCCTCGGGCAAGTACAAAAGGGCAACAGCCTCAAAGGGTGCGGGGCATAGTCAGGACATGCGGGGACCAAGCAGCAATCGGTATTGTAATTGTAAACTGTCGAAGCTGCATTGGTAAAGTACCGGAACATCAAGCGTTGATAGAAAGCACCGAAGCTGAAATCGTTAGAGGTACAGAAAGCTGGCTGAAGCCAGAAATAAATTCTACCGAAATTTTTACGAAGTCACAGCCGGTGTTTAGAAAGGATAGATTGCATGCAACCGGTGCTGGCGTGTTTGTCGCTGTTAGTAGTAATTTATCCTGTAGTGAAACAGAAGTGGATAGTTCCTGTGAATTATTATGCGTAGAGGCTATACTCAACAAACGAGCTAGGTTAATAATTGGCTCCTTTTACCGACCTCCCGACTCAGCAGCATTACTCGCAGAACAACTGAGAGAAAATCTGAAATACATTTCACATAAATTTCCTCAGCATGTTATCGTCTTAGGTGGAGATTTCAATTTACCAGATATAGACTGGGACACTCAGATGTTTAGGACGGGTGGTAGGGACAGAGCATCGAGTGACATTATACTGAGTGCACTATCCGAAAATGACCTCGAGCAATTAAACAGAGAACCGACTCGTGGAGATAACATCTTGGACCTACTGATAACAAACAGACCCGAACTTTTCGACTCTGTAAGAGCAGAACAGGGAATCAGTGATCATAAGGCCGTTGCAGCATCCCTGAATATTGAAGTAAATAGGAATATAAAAAAAGGGAGGAAGGTTTATCTGTTTAGCAAGAGTAATAGAAGGCAGATTTCAGACTACCTAACAGATCAAAACGAAAATTTTTGTTTCGACACTGACAATGTTGAGTGTTTATGGAAAAAGTTCAAGGCAATCGTAAAACGGGTTTTAGACAGGTACGTGCTGAGTAAAACTGTGAGGGAATGGAAAAACCCACCGTGGTACAACAACAAAGTTAGGAAACTACTGCGAAAGCAAAGAAAGCTTCACTGCAAGTTTAAACGCAGCCAAAACCTCTCAGACAAACAGAAGCTAAACGATGTCAAAGTTAGCGTAAGGAGGGCTATGCGTGAAGCGTTCAGTGAATTCGAAAGTAAAATTCTATATTCCGACTTGACAGAAAATCCTAGGAAGTTCTGGTCTTACGTTAAATCAGTAAGTTGATCGAAACAGCATATCCAGACACTCTGGGATGATGATGGCATTGAAACAGAGGATGACACGCGTAAAGCTGAAATATTAAACACCTTTTTCCAAAGCTGTTTCACGGAGGAAGACTGCACTGCAGTTCCTTCTCTAAACCCTCGTACAAACGACAAAATGGCTGACATCGAAATAAGTGTCCAAGGAATAGAAAAGCAACTGAAATCACTCAACAGAGGAAAGTCCACTGGACATGACGGGATACCAATTCGATTCTACACAGAGTACGCGAAAGAACTTGCCCCCCTTCTAACAGCCGTATATCGCAAGTCTCTATAGGAACGGAAGGTTCCAAATGATTGGAAAAGAGCACAGGTAGTCCCAGTTTTCAGGAAGAGTCGTCGAGCAGATGCGCAAAACTATAGGCCTATATCTCTGACATCGATCTGTTGTAGAATTTTAGAACATGGTTTTTGCTCGCGTATCATGTCATTTCTGGAAACCCAGGAATCAACATGGATTTCGGAAACAGCGATGGTGTGAGACCCAATTCGCTTTATTTGTTCATGAGAGCCAGAAAATATTAGATACAGGCTCCCAGGTAGATGCCATTTTCCTTGACTTCCGGAAGGCGTTCGATACAGTTCCGCACTGTCGCCTGATAAACAAAGTAAGAGCCTACGGAATATCAGACCAGCTGTGTTGCTGGATTGAAGAGTTTTTAGCAAACAGAACACAGCATGTTGTTCTCAATGGAGAGACGTCTACAGACGTTAAAGTAACCTCTGGCGTGCCACAGGGGAGTGTTATGGGACCATTGCTTTTCACAATATATATAAATGACCTAGTAGATAGTGACGGAAGTTCCATGCGGCTTTTCGCGGATGATGCTGCAGAGAAGTTGCAGCATTAGAAAATTGCAGCGAAATGCAGGAAGATCTGCAGCGGATAGGCACTTGGTGCAGGGAATGGCAACTGACCCTTAACATAGACAAATGTAATGTATTGCGAAGAGATAGAAAGAAGGAGGCTTTATTGTAGGATTATATGATAGCGGAACCAACACTGGTAGCAGTTACTTCTGTAAAATATCTGGGACTATACGTACGGAACGATTTGAAGTGGACTGATCATATAAAATTAATCGTTGGGAAGTCGGGTGCCAGGTTGAGAGTCATTGGGGGAGTCCTTAGAAAATGCAGTCCACCAACAAAGGAGGTGGCTTACAAAACACTCGTTCGGCCTATCCTTGAGTATTGCTCATCAGTGTGGGATCCGTACCAGGTCGGGTTGGCAGAGGAGATAGAGAAGATCCAAAGAAGAGCGGCGCGTTTCGTCACAGGGTTATTTGGTAAGCGTGATAGCTTTACGGAGATGTTTAGCAAACTCAAGTGGCAGACTCTGCAAGAGAGGCGCTCTGCATCGCGGTGTAGCTTGCTGTCGAGGTTTCGAGAGGCTGCGTTTCTGGATGAGGTATCGAATATATTGCTTCCCCCTACTTATACCTCCCGAGGAGATCACGAATGTAAAATTAGAGAGATTCGAGCGCGCACGGAGGCTCTCCGGCAGTCGTTCTTCCCGCGAACCATACGCGACTGGAACAGGAAAGGGAGGTAATGACAGTGGCACGTAAAGTGCTCTCGGCCACACACCGTTGGGTGTGTATAAAATGTATAAATGTAGATATAGATGTAGAACCTTGCATCATGTAAAGTACTGCTTTACAAAGCTTTTCAAGTCAATCTTCGCGCTCCCCATACGTGAGTGGAACGCGATGAAACCATATGTAACACAATCATAAGTACCCTGTGCCATGCACTTCACACTGCTTCTCAGACTATGTAGCCTACGTAGGTGTAGAAATATGTGGAAGTCATAGGATGTGAGTCCTGGGGGATACGGACGATATTCCGTTATGATAGATACATTAAGATCCCTGTTTTCCAATGCCAAAGCACTTTCTAAGAAGGTGTGTCTGCCTAATGAAGGGGGCTTTTATTTTCAATGCAGGTCTTTTCTTACTTTCTTTGTCAACTAGTTACTCCATAAGACTTCCGCATTCTTTTACCTCTGACAAGGTAATAACAAAAAGAATTCCCTTGAATCCTCGGGAACACTGTTAGCTACCGACGTGCACACAAACGTTTAAATATTGCTTCGTTTCCAATGTAACGTGGCGGATCCCAAATCAGTGCACAAGGGTGTTTAGGAGACTCCTTTTAAAACGATCTAATTAGAAATGAGATACTCGTCCTCCCATTGTTTATTAGTCAGCATTAATAAGAGCGACATCCACTTCGCACAGTGCATACACATGGTTAACTTTCCGGTATAATGTGCCGTAGTCTTGTGATATGCCTTTGGTATCAACTACTTTACAAATCTTTTATCGCTGATTGTCGAATTCTCATCAGTATGCACGTGACAGCATGTGTACCTCATACGTTCCTAAACGCACCGCACAAAATCGGGATTTCTCGGTGCTCATACCCCATGTTCTGTTGGTTATAAAAGGTAGGGCCAGGTGTTTTGTATAGCTCTTAGGCCAGGGATCATTTGTGTGTCCAGGAGAAGGATCATCTTAATGTCAATATCCTACAGCACAGCGTCAAAGTATAAATATTCTAAACTTCCCCCTGCTTAGGCAAATGGAACAAATCGGTTGGTTCTTTTTGCATTTGATGTGGACTGCGGTGAACTTGGTGGGACTTACGGAGGCACCATTAGTTCATGGACTGTTCCTCGGAAACCCACAAGGAAAGAGCTACTTACTATATTTTCGTCGTCAGCAGCAGTAGTAGGCTAGAGGGGTTTGTAGTGAAATTTGGATATCGAATTGATACGCAAATTAATTAAATTGATCAACAAATCACCCCCGCCCACATTCGCCCCCGACCACTCCCACCCCCGCCCCCGGATGACGTCATGTGTTTTCTTAACTACATGTGTGCCCCAGCCCATACTGCCCCTCCCCCCCACCCCCAAACCCCATCCCCCAACCTACCCTATTGGCGAGAATTTCGAATTTTGGCGGGAATTTCTAATTTTGGTGGGAATTTCGAATTTTAGCGGGAATTTCTTTGTCCCAGGGCTGTGCTGACATCCCACGCCGGCCCCCACTCGGGAATTGACGGGAAATTAAAAATGGCGGTGCCATTTCCGGGGGACTCGAACCCTGGTGCTCCTGGATGGAAAGCCCAAGTGCACCTCCTAACATATAGAAACTGTCCCAGGGAGAGGAAGGTTAGGTTAGTGTACTTTATTTATTTTGGTCGGGAAAATGACGCAAAGGTCGATCCTAATTACACAACTATATGCATAGCGCTACAAAAGGACGGCATAAAAGCGCAGTGCAGCATAAAACTGACGATACCTGCTGGGAGAATATTTCGCAATACCACTCGAAACTAGCGGACCAAAACCCGATGATTGCAAGAGGGCCATGCACAGCAAATGGCCAAAATTTTTACGATATATTCCTAAGATCTCGATCACGAGCAGCCTGCTGGTAGTACTCTGCTTGGGTGTATGTAGCAAGGGCTGCCATTTCTACGTGGAGAAGCGCTGTTTACCCACCATCAGACTTGAAGACTACATAAGACAGAAGAGCAAGACGCCAGTGGGAAGACGAATATTAGTCACTGATACATAGTAAAAAGTAATATCGCGCACCTCCTCTCGATGCCCTGGTTTCACCCAATTAAGGCAAATAAAGTTTCGTAGTTCCAAAATTGATATGACTTTTGATCAGGGATCATTCCGCGACCATCTTCACTGAATACACGTTCGAGGTATTTCTAAGTGTGAATGTAATGGAGTAAAATTGGAAATATCAGACACAACTGTGTGCGAACTAGCAAACTGATTTCGTTCAACAGTTAATCGCATACTATCATCCATTACCAATTGATACATAAGCTTTCCTTCATCAAAATAAGTTGAGATGTGTCGTTGCAAAGCGTGTACCAACAAAGAAAACATAATTTCAATTATATCAACTTCAGATCTGTACCACACTCGGAAATTTTCTCCTGGACCTTACACATACGGGTGCAATGTTATATATAGGTATCTCATACAAAGATACTATTAGTATCACGGCGCCGTATGTAAGTTTTTCTCTGTACTGTGTTGTTTCAGATTCTTACAAGAATTAGCACCAGGGAAAATTAGATATACATATTCTGTAACCAAGTTTTGGAAAAAGAATTCTTGTTGTGTTATGATCCATTCTATTCCATGATTGCCATCTGTCTGTTGACACTAATGAGGTACTGGACGTGATTACTACTCTTTCCCAGACATTATTCAGCCCTCCTCCTCAAAGAAACAAGAACCAGTGTGAACACATCTGGCTGCCTTCGGATTAGATTGCCGGCCGGAGTGGCGTGCGGTTCTAGGCGCTACAGTCTGGAGCCGAGCGACCGCTACGGCCGCAGGTCCGAATCCTGCCTCGGGCATGGATGTGTGTGATGTCCTTAGGTTAGTTAGGTTTAATTAGTTCTAAGTTCTAGGCGACTGATGACCTCAGAAGTTAAGTCGCATAGTGCTCAGAGCCATTTGAACCAACCGGATTAGATTACATGCAAGCGAAACACGCTGCTACAGCGCGTATACGTTGTCGGTAGGTGTGAACTACACCAATACTTTTAAATTTCCGTACAACCAGATATCTAAGGGTCAATAAAACAGAGAGGACATGCTACTGTATGTCCTTGACAAAGCTATCACTTACTAAACGTTTGTGTTAGGTACTGCCATAGAACGTAAGACGGTACCCTGTCGAGCATAAACCACAACCGTGGGCTTTTTCCGAGGGTAACTTTCTCCAATAGCGCGTTAATTTGTAGGGCGGAAATTAGTGCTGTTCATTTGCCACTTAAAGTACACGGCCCTTTGAGTTTGTGACATCCAGTTCCTGCCCACTTAGCCGGCCGCTGTGGCCGAGCGGTTCTAGGCGCTTCAGTACGGAACCGCAGTGCTGCTACGGTTGCAGGTTCGAATCCTGCCTCGGGCATGGATGTGTGTGATGTCCTTAGTTTAGTTAGGTTTAAGTAGTTCTAAGTCTAGGGCACTGATGACCTCAGATGTTAAGTCCCATAGTGCTTAGTGTCATTTGAACCTGCCCACGTATTCACAACAAAACAAAGTAGATACCTTGATTCCTTGTTCAGTCGACGATTTTTACCTCGTTATTGTGGTGATTTATAATCGCACTCTGTGTGAATCCCACCTCATCCCCAAATAAGGTACGATGTGTGAAATGCGGATCTTCAGAGCTCCGTCTTATAATCCATTGTTAAAACTATAATCGAACACCGTGGTTTTGCAGTCTGAGAACTTGTACACGAACTCAGTCTGATACTGATAAAATAACTGCTCGTGCAGAATTCATCTTCCCTGATGGTATGAGGAGCTGAGGCTGTTGTTCGGCTTACACCCCGTCGGTCTAAAACGTTTAGAGATTGAATTAATAAAAAGGAGAGAAAACTTAAGATAGTTCTAATGCTTTAGGTGTATGTAGTCTGCGCCTACTTGAGTACAATGCACAGAGCGTTCCTACAACCATGTGAAACTGTCAGAAATATCCTTCTTTGGGATATTGCTTAATTTGTCTACTATATTTGCTTTAATGTTGGTTATGTCCTCAGAGCGTTGACACCTGATGCGAATTTCTTCGTTTTACGGTAAATTCCACTCTAATTCTCGGCACCTGTGATGATTTTTTGTTTGTTTCAGAAAAACATTGTCCGCATTTTGCTTTTCAATCGAGTTGCAGTAGGCGTCCATGTGTCGTTGTTTCTGTTCAGAAGGCAAGATGTGCAGGACAAACTTTCACAACACCTGTTCTGTTCTTCGGAACATTCTGGAGAATATCTTAACACATGGTTTACAGATGTCGCTTCATTGCGATGTGCGACACAACATTTTTCACACGCTACGGCCGTACGTTCACTATTTAACGTCGCCTGCTCACAACGGATTCGACGAATGCACGTCTGTTGCTTACAGTCGTTATGAGAGATATTTTTTCTCTTCAGGCACTGATCGTTCGCCAAATTAAAACCAACAGCGAAAATCCGTGGAAACTTTACACGCGTGCGTCGCGTAATGTCTCTGGTATGCCCCTCTCTCGCGTCACGTCCCGTTTTCCCGTTCTGAGCGCACAGTGAGCAGAAAAATATGCCTGGAGCAACGGGGTCTCCCATCAAGTGTGAAGCGTGTTCTGTCATTCTCTGGGAGTTTCCGGCTGGTTTCACGCAGCCCAGATAGCGTAACTATCTCGCGTGACTGCACGATCCTCTGGTTATGAGGACGGCGTTTTGGCACAGACAACGAGCTGCAAAGTGACATAGACAATGAGCGGAAAGCACCGGCGGCTGTATCACGAGTGTATTCGAAAATTAGTTATGATAGATGTCAAAGTCGGATAGACGAATAAAAAAAAACACTCGTAGTTCAAGGTGCCACAGTAGTTCCTGCGATGAGATCGCTTGTACACCAGGAACAACATCAGTCTCTGAACATTTTAGACGAAGCCGTATGTCACGTACCTGTCCCTTAACGCCTTTGACTTAACCACAGTAGAACGCCATTTCTATCATTTCTCACGAAGAATAAGAGGACTCCATTTCACTCTATACGTTGTTCTAATACCAGCACAACTTCAGAATGGCATGTATGGAATGGCACTTGTAGAATACGTTTATGAGTGCCATGTGTGAGAACAGCAACATAGTGAAGTTGGAGTACAAAGAGAAACCACTAAAAATGAGCAATGAAAGTCATCAGGAAGACAGACTGCGCCACTCAATACTAACGATTCTCGACACAACCCCTAAAATGTTGCTTATCTCAATAAGTGTTTCCAGACATGTTTATATGACAGGAAAGGTAAAGGCAACGAGCATTGAGGAGAGCAAAGTATTAGTATGGCATTGCTTTACACGAAACAAATCAGACGTTACAAACAGAGTGCAAAAAGTTGTGCTGAACATTTCTAGTAAAGTTGGAAAGGCAGAAAGTTTTCCTGACGATGTGGAAATCATCAGGGGAACGCCACAGGTTTCAATTTTGGGCCGACTGTTATTCCTCACAGATGTGAATGACTTTCCACGTAACATCTATAATTGGTACTTTTAGCAGGCGATTATTTTTCCGAAGAATTATTAAGAGCTTCTCTGAAAATTTATTCTCCCGAAATATTGAGATAATACACCTTACTCAAATTAGTACAACAAATAGTCATACCAAGAACTGGTGTTGCACTGTACATATTTACGAAAACTTGAACTGAAAGAAACACATTATTGAGCTTTTACAACAGTTAAGTTCATCTGCTTTTGCTTTTCCTATAATTGCTAGTCTTGGAAACAAACGTATCAGTCTGTTCGCATATTTGTGTCTACTCAGTAATCTTATGGAATAATTTTAGAAAAGAAGTACTGATTACACAAAAGCGAGCAGTAAGAAGAACATGTGGTGTTCATCGGCAGTCGTCACGTAGGTACCTCTTGAAAGAGTTGCCATTTTAACTGCACCTTTGCGATACATATACTCGCTAATGAAAATAGTCGTAAATAATCCATCACATTTTGAAAAGAATAGTGATGCACATGCCTACAACAATAGAAGTAAAATGACCTACATTACCCCGTATTAAAACTGGCAGTTGTTCAGAAAAGAGTTCAATATGAGACAACAAATATTTTTGATGATTCGCTAAATAACACAAAATGTCTGAGAGGTAGCAAAGCTACATTTAAATCTAACCTAAAATATTTTAAACATTTTGTACCTGTGAGCTCAGCAACAGTGTATGCAATTACATAAAATGTAATAGTCAGCCAATCGGTTGCACACAATTTTTTAAAAAATACGTTAACCAGGTTTCGATAGGTCTTCATCAGTACGGTAAAAGTTACACGAACTCACACAACAACGTTAAAATTTCAGCAAAAATGCTCTCGTCAAGTAACCGCGGCTCTGATTTCTTTTTGGAAAAACAGGATTCTTATGTCATTCGGAAATATCGTTTTCCTGGAAAAAAACTCCCAAGGTTTTCCTTAACATATTCTTCCTTTTTAGCAATGACGATGACATTCCGTTTATCAGACTTCGTTATTAAAGCATCATTACTTTAAGTTTATTATTAATGGCTTTAATTATTATAATATCATTACTAACAGGATTATTGGAAATAGTTAAGTTTTTGCTAACAGTATTGCACACATCATGTGCTATTCTGGTCTGACGAGAGCTGTATATTTTTGCATTGTTAACGTCAGTTTTCAAATCTATATCCATGTTTCCTATTACATTTTTGTGAGACAGTTGTAGCATAACATTATATTTTAAACATTTAAGCAAAGAGACATCGTCTTTTGTAAAATTTATGTCTGCCTTATTTAAAATACTATCATAAAATTTGTGATCACTCACCTACAATCATTTCTCCTGGACAACTTCTATTCCCTGGATGAATTTCTGTTTATGAAATAGGAGCTCGTTAAAAATACCTATCTTTAAGTGTGGTTGCATGACTAGGAAAAAAATTCGTTAGTTAATTTTAACAGTAATTGTTTATATATATCCTTGAAACTGAAACGTTCCACACCGTTTCGATAAAATAATCATTGAAATGATGTTGTTGTTGTAGTCTTCTGTCCAGAGACTGGTTTGATGCAGCTCTCCATACTACTCTATCCTGTGCAAGCCTCTTCATCTCCCAGTACCTACTGCAACCTACATCCTTCTGAATCTGCTTAGTGTATTCATCTCTTGGTCTCCCTCTACGATTTTTAACCTCCACACTGCCCTCCGATACCAAATTGGTGATCTCTTGATGCCTCAGAATATGCCCTACCAACCGATCCATTCTTATAGTCAATTTGTGCCACAAATTTCTCTCCTCTCCAATTCTATTCAGTACCTCCTCATTAGTTAAGTGATCTAACCATCTAATCTTCAGCATTCTTCTCTAGAACCACATTTCGAAAGCTTCTATTCTCTTCTTGTGTAAACTATTTATCGTCCATGTTTCACTTCCATACATGGCTAGACTCCATACAAATACTTACAGAAACGACTTCCTGACACTTAAATCTATACTCGATGTTAACAAATTGCTCTTCTTCAGAAAGGCTGTCCTTGCCATTGCCTGCCTACATTTTATATCCTCTCTACTTCGACCATCATCAGTTATTTTGCTTCCCAAATAGCAAAACTCATTTACTACTTTAAGCGTCTCATTTCCTAATCTAAGTCCCTCAGCAACACCCGATATAATTCAACTACATTCCATTATCCTCGATTTGCTTTTGTTGATTTTCATCTTATTTCCTCCTCTCAAGACACTGTCCATTCCGTTAAACTGCTCTTGCAGGTCCTTTGCTGTCTCTGACAGAATTACAATGTCCTCGGCGAAACTCAAACGTTTTTATTTCTTCTCCACGGATTTTATTTCGTACTCCGAATTTTGTTTTTGTTTCCTTTACTGATTGCTCAATATACAGATTGAATAACGTCGTGGAGAGGCTACAACCCTGTCTCACTCCCTTCCCAACCACTGTTTCCCTTTCATGCCCCTCGACTCTTATAACTGCCATCTGTTTTCTGTACAAATTGTAAATAGCCTTCTGCTCCCTGTATTTTACCCCTTCAGAATTTGAAAGAGAGTATTCCATTCAACATTGTCAAATGCTTTCTCTAAGTCTACAAATGCTAGAAACGTCGGTTTGCCTTTCCTTAATCTATTTTCTAAGATGAGTCGTAGGGTCAGTACTGCCTCATGTGTTCCAACATTTCTACGGAATCCAAACTGATTTTCCCTGAGGTCGGCTTCTACCAGTTTTTCCATTCGTCTGTAAATAATTCGCGTTAGTATTTTGCAGCCGTGTCTTATGAAACTGAAATGATGTATGGAACATTTATCTAACTAATTAACTTAGTAACATAAGTTAGTGTCCACCTCGTTTCTTTTATCGTGCAGTATCGGGTTGGACACGTGCGTAATTCTCATGTGTAACAGGCGCTCTTTTCTCTCAAGTTGGTAGGGAGACGTATATGGAGGGGTGGGGTTCTTTGAGGATAAGATAATGAAGTTGTGCAGCGACCTCAGCGCTATCTGCGATCGACACCGTGACGGGCTACGCTGTTATCTTATGAGCTGTCACTCTTGCAGATACGCTACACTAGCGGTGGTGCAAAATAGAGCAGCACGACCGGGCGTTGGCGCTCCCAACATCGCGCAAATCACTTGTGGGAATAGCGGCCTCCCGAGTCGTGGGATTCGTGGCGGGCGGCGACAACTCGATAACAATCTGCGGCGTAATGGGGCGGGGGGGAGCCGCCGTGGCTGCAGGACCTCCAGCCGGGGGACGCGCAGAGAGCGCTCTCAGGGACCTCCAGCAGTGGCCGCGGCTCTCTGCGCTGACAGCCTGCGCAGCTGTGCGGAGGCCACGGTGTCCAGCTGGTCGTGCACCGGTAAATGAGCACTTATAAAGCTTTAATCAGGTGCTGGTGTCGGTGCTGGTGTCTAACTTGGTGGCGGTGTTAGTTGTTCTCTGCAATTCCTCCTGTTAATTCGACACGTTTTCCCCAAAAACGGATGACTTGATGGAGACCTTGCACTTTGGCTGTTTAGGAAACGACCCAACTCGAAAATCACCTCGTCGTCTTGCATGGGGGCTAATTAAAAAGAAAAGACTAATATTAATGAATAAATGCAATAAGTTTACTAGCTTTGTGACCGGTTACGAAGTCTCGTAACCGGTTGGCCCTGTCTATTATTAGCACGCCATCTGACTGCATAAAATAAAAATAAAGAATGACAAGGAATTTCCATTAACACAATTGATTAATTAAGTCGCCTGCAACTATAAAAGCTACGAAACAGCAAAGCACAAGTGTAACTATTCTGTGTGTGGTAGTGTGACTGAACGTACATGTATCTGGCTCGTTTCTATCTCAATACCACAAAATATTTTAAACACCATTTACAATGAACTAATTGAAAAACCAGAAATACTATAATCGCACATAGAAACCAGAATTACAAGTGTAATAAATCAACACGAACCAGATGCTTTGTTGACTGTACCTGTGAGCAAGAGGGATTGTTATTAAAGAAAACTTTAATACCTTTTTACCTCATTATATATTGCCGAAAATATTCCATTACACTAGCATCATAAATCAAAAGCCCATCTCCTTTCTCAAATATATTCTGACAATTGCATCTTCTTCCATCTATACATTACACCAAACGAACAGTACAACATTTCAGTCAACACTGAGATCGTCTACTCTCTCGCCCAACAGAACAGCGACTACTCTCGACATCCTCTGAACTACTACTGCACCAGTGGAGGCGGCGCAATAATAATCTTTCGCGCAATCTCTGGCGCTGTGACTCAGTGTAGCCACCTTTCAGTCATTCCGGAAATGCCTGCCACCCAAAGGTTTCTTGATCCGAGAAAAGGAGAATACGGTGGGTGTGGCAAAATTTGATAGCCCAGAGAAGGAGTGAAGCAGCTTGTCTGATACCAGTATAGAGTGCGCTGGAACGTTGTCGTGGATCGAAATCATCGCCTTGGACAATTTCCCACTACGTTTCGTCTTGACAGCTTGCTATAACATTGCCGGGAGATTTCGGTTATATTGTCCCTTGAAGATTTGCACTATCGGAGGATCGGAGGATAATCTTTTGACCTTACGATGGTATTAAAAAAAACACTCAGCATCACCTTCCACGAAGATGGCTCGCCTTTTTTGGCGATGGTAAATCCGCTGCACTGTGTGCTGCCGTGTCTCGGGGTCATTGCGATTCACCAAGCATTAGCCCATGATAATTTGGCTGACACATATGCAATATTTCCTCTGTTGTCTCGGTTGAGCGGGCTTTTTTAATGACTGTGAGCAGACGCGGAACCCATTGGGCGGCGTCCTTTGTCGTATTCAAAATGTTGTGTAATTTATTGGAAACCGATGGACGACTGATCTCCACTTTTTCGGTTATCGCCTGGTTTGTGATAACGCCTTTTTTGGAGTACCTGAGCGTCCTCTTGCGGTCCCCAGTTCATCACAGAGAGATTATCTTCCAGTTCGTTCTTCATCTTCCATACATGTTTGAACACACTGGAAGTGTCTGTCACTCCTAACCATTGAGTCATATGATGGTGCATTGTTTCGGTACACTTGCAGCAACTCGGCATGGTTTGTTGCAGCGTTGTTTTGTCTCAAATTCACGATATGAATAACCGCACGATGCTCTGCTTCATCAGTGAACTATGTCACGTCATTTTGTTTTGGCTGTGATACTGAGGCGTGGAGATTTCACTATGTAATAGGACTGCAGACACGTACCTACAAACAAACAAAAAACTAATTATGTAATTTTAACTTTTTCGTTGTGATTATTAAAACTTTATGACCAACCCTCGTATATTTAGACGTTTCTCAGGTTAATTACACACGTACACTCTAAGACAATAAAAACGAATCACCATGAAAAAGTTTTCCGAATGAGACGGATGTCGGTAGATGTGATGTGTATGTACAGACAAACAAATGACTACAATTTCAGAAAAACTGGTTCAAAATGGTTCAAATGGCTCTGAGCACTATGGGACTTAACATCTGACGTCATCAGTCCCCTAGAACTACTCAAACCTAACTAACCTAAGGACATCACACACATCCATGCCCGAGGCAGGATTCGAACCTGCGACCGTAGCGGTGGCGCGGTTCCGGACTGAAGCGCCTAGAACCTCTCGGCCACAGGGCCAGCTCAGAAAAACTGGATAATTTATTTAAGAGAAAGAGCTTCATAAATTTAGCAAGTTCCTAGATAACAGGACGCAGCATGTCATTCTCAATGGAGAGAAGTCTTCCGAAGTAAGAGTGATTTCAGGTGTGCCGCAGGGGAGTGTCATAGGACCGTTGCTATTCACAATATACATAAATGACCTGGTGGATGACATCGGAAGTTCACTGAGGAGTTTTGCAGATGATGCTGTGGTGTATCGAGAGATTGTAACAATGGAAAATTGTACTGAAATGCAGGAAGATCTGCAGCGAATTGACGCATGGTGCAGAGAATGGCAATTGAATCTCAATGTAGACAAGTGTAATGTGCTGCGAATACATAGAAAGATAGATCCCTTATCATTTAGCTACAAAATAGCAGGTCAGCAACTGGAAGCAATTAATTCCATAAATTATCTGGGAGGAGGCATTAGGAGTGATTTAAAATGGAATGACCATATAAAGTTGATCGTCGGTAACGCAGATGCCAGACTGAGATTCATTGGAAGAATCCTAAGGAAATGCAATCCGAAAACAAAGGAAGTAGGTTACAGTACGCTTGTTCGCCCACTGCTTGAATACTGCTCAGCAGTGTGGGATCCGTACCAGATAGGGTTGAGAGAAGATCCAACGGAGAGCAGCGCGCTTCGTTACAGGATCATTTAGTAATCGCGAAAGCGTTACGGAGATGATAGATAAACTCCAGTGGAAGACTCTGCAGGAGAGACACTCAGTAGCTCGGTACGGGCTTTTGTCAAAGTTTCGAGAACATACCTTCACCGAAGAGTCAAGCAGTATATTGCTCCCTCCTACGTATATCTCGCGAAGAGACCATGAGGATAAAATCAGAGAGATTAGAGCCCACACAGAGGCATACCGACAATCCTTCTTTCCACGAACAATACGAGACTGGAATAGAAGGGAGAACCGATAGAGGTACTCAAGGTACCCTCCGCCACACACCGTCGGGTGGCTTGCGGAGTATGGATGTAGATGTAGAAGTCAATAAAGCGCTGGTCCGCCTCTGCCATAATGAAAACAATTGCCCGACTTGGCATTGGCTCGTAGAATTGTTGGATCTCCTCCCGAAGGATATAGAGCCAAATTCCGTCCATTTTATTTCACAGCAGCACCCTTTAGTTGTCATCCACGGCACCTTTGCACACAGCGGTACGTCTGCGGTATTATACGCCCCGGTTTGCTGCTCCTCGTGGCAAACCATCCTGGGCTTACCTTCAAGCAAGATAATGTCTGCCCGCATACGGCGAGAGTTTCTACTGCTCCTCTTCGTGCTTTCCAAACCCTACCTTGGCGAGCAAAGTGGCCAGATTTCATCCATATTGAGGACGTTTGTAGCATTATGGGGATGGCCCTTCAAGGCACCTAGGGATTTTGACTATCTAACGTACCAGTTGGACAGAATTTGGCACGGTATTCCTCAGGAGCGACACCTTTTGACTTACTCCAATTGTGAAGCTCTTTCTCTTGAATACATCATAATTTTCCTAAAATTTTAATTCATGTACATCACATCTATCGATATCCATTCCATTCAGACAATTTCTTCGTGGTGCGCCTTTTTTCTGTTTTTTTTTTTTTATTTATGTTATACAAAAAAACGCTATTCGATTCTAATGACGTTTCTAGTGTTTGCTTTTGATGTTGCCGAGGATTTAAATAATCGACTATACTGTTCCGATTACACTTGCATGTTTTTATAAACTTCTTGGTTTTGTTTTCTGTAACGATAAACCATATGCGAATTAGTGGATAAGAAAAGCATCTGGCTGAGCGTTGAAACTAGAACTTAAGATTAGCAAAGGCTTGGCAGTGTTTTCTAGCAGATAGGTGCTAATGTACCGAAGTTTTCACTCATAAATTGCCTTTCAATTCATCGCTCAGTTAACCTAATATTGGAAAACATTCGTTGCACCCGTTGGATTCGTATAGTGCTACTGGTTCTGCTACAGCTTTCCCAGTAGACTAACATCATTCGTTTGTAACATGGAAGGCGTGTGAACATGACTGCAGAATGTGGCGAAATAAATTAAAAAAAAAAACATTTGAATTTATTGTGTTTTTTAACTTTAGAATTTTTGAAAGGCTTTTTTACGGATTGTATTGACCGGCTTGAATGCGGACAAATACAGTGCTGCGAGAAATATGCCTGTAATATAATTTACCATTCCGATTAATTACATTTTGAATTCTACGTCATTGTTGATTTAATCAGAGTTCTCACCTTAGACGTAGAATTAGCCCTTCTGCCACAATATTAATTCATCAGTCGCCATCGAAGTTCTTCTCTTTGTTGACCGTGTGTATCTTCCTAAGTCGGCATCGGTTCACTTCACGAAGACGGTGGAAACCAAGGAATACAATGCTACGTTGCTTTAAATAATTTTCGTAACACTTCGATACTTCGCACTATTTTTTTATTCACAAGACAATAAGACTTGCTCTGCTCGTCGCACAAACCATAATTACTAACAATATGGCTGCCTTTCCGCAGATACCAAAAGTTACGTCCATCCTCCACGAGGCAACAATCGAAAGTGTCCCTTAGCTCCTTGGAGTATGAAACAAAAGAGAATCCAATGTGAACATTACAAAGATTATAATCTACATGCCTCTCAATTTAATCTTTAGCGCAGCTTTTAAGGTATTGTATGTCTCTGCGTCGGAATGTGTCATTACAAGAAGAAGAAATCACCGCAGGGTGAGTGAACTTCATGTCTGTAGGACGAGCACATAGAAACCATCATGTTGCAACGACTTAGCATGGGACACTGAACGTACAGAAAAAAGATCAGCACGAGTGGAGACAGACTTGTTTCAACCGCGGAAGAGTGTCACAGAGATGTGGAGGGAACTCAACTGGCAATCTCTTGAAGACGGGAACTATCCCGAAAAAGTTACTAACAAAGTTTCAAGTCTAAATGATGACTCGAAGAATATATTATAATCCCTTACATATCGCTTCCATAGGGATCATGAGGACGAGAATAGATTAATTACGGCACCCATAGAGGCATTTAAACAATTGTTCTTACCGTGCTCCATACGTGAATGGAGCGGTAAAAAGCCCTAACTGGTACAGTGAGACGTAGCATCTGCCATACCCTTCACAGTGGTTTGCACATTATAGATGCAAATGCAAATGTAGAAACAGAGAAACAGATGGCCGGCCGGTGTGGCCGAGCTGATCTAGGCGCTTCAGTCTGGAACCGCGCGACCGCTACGGTATCAGGTTCGAATCCTGCCTCGGGTATGGATGTGTGTAATGTCCTTAGGTTGATTAAATTTAAATAGTTCTAAGTTCTGGGGGACTGATGACCTCAGATGTTAAGTCCCATAGTGCTCAGAGCCATTAGAAACAGATGTAGATTATAGACATGACTACACTGACAGAAATTAAAAGTGTTATATCATAAAGTACAACTCCGATATTTATCAAACGCTGTGGAGATGTTCTTCACATAAAGGATATTAATGGATTAAATTTTTGTTTCATGTCCATCATCAAAATCAAGATAACGCCAGGGGCACAAATAATACACTCTCGTATTCGGCAACGAAGAAAAACAGCCTCCGAACATCGTCTAGAGGAATTTCGTAGCATGCCTGAACTCTCGCTACGTCATTTCAGGAATACCTCTATCCGGAGAGACGTACTCCATGGGCGATAAGGCAGGCTACCAACAAGGCCAGTCATGCATCCATACATTCCTTAAGGCGTTTCTAGTGTAAACATCGGTGATGGGTCTGCGTTATCTTCCTGGCACACCCCATTAGGGACGCTAGTCAAGAAGAGTATTTAATCGGGATTTGCCATTCTTTCCTCCCTTCAACAATTAACAAATCAGTTCTGATGGTAAATCCAGTAGTTCTTGCAGTATGATTCAGGAAATGGTCTGATCCCCATAAACAGAAGTGAATCTCATTGTTGAGCACCAAGAATGGCATTCAATGTTCTATTGCAACTGGCTCAACATCATGCAAGTCTTTCTTGACTGTACTGTGGTTTCAGCGGTAAACGCCGCATGGCAAGCTGAGATCTTATTTCAGCTTTTAGTAATCTATTTCTGGCGGTTCGTGGTGACACTCTGATTGTAAAATCTGCCAGAGTTACAGCTGTTGTCATCAGTGTTCGTCAGAGTCAATGGTAGAACTGTCCTACACTGAAGAGCAAAGATACTGTTACACCTGCCTAATATCGTGTAGGGTCTCCGCGAACACGTAGAAGTGTCGCAACACGACGTGGCGTGGACTCGACGAATGTCTGAAGTAGTGCTGGAGGCGTTCTCGCTTCCCACGCCCGGGTTCCCGGGTTCGATTCCCGGCGGGGTCAGGGATTTTCTCTGCCTCGTGATGCCTGGGTGTTGCGTGCCGTCCTTAGGTTAGTTCGGTTTAAGTAGTTCTAAGTTCTAGGGGACTGATGACCATAGATGTTAAGTCCCATAGTGCTCAGAGCCATTTGAACCATTAGTGCTGGAGGGAACTGACACAATGAATCTTGCAGGGCTGTCCATACTATGGGGTGGAGATCTCTTCTGAACAGTACGTTGCAAGGCATTCCAAATATGCTCAATAATGTTCATGTCTGGAGAGTGGAAGTGTTTAAAGTCAGAAGAGTGTCCCTGGAGCCACTCTGCAGCAATTCTGGACATGTGGGGTCCTGCGGAAATTGCTCAAGTCCGTCGGAATGCACTAAGGACGTGAATGGATGCAGGTGATCAGACAGGATGCTTACGTATGTGTCTCCTGACACAGTCGTATCTAGACGCGTCGGGAGTCCCATATCACTCCAACTGCAGACTCCACACACCATTACAGTGCCTCTACCAGCCTGAATGGTACTCTGCTGACATGCTAGGTCCATGGATTTATGAGGTTGTCATTATACCAGCACTAGTCGATCTGCTCGATACAATTTGAAACGAGACTCGTCCGACCAGACAACATGTTTCCATTCATCAATAGTCCAATGTCGGTGTTGACGGGCCCAGGCGTGGGGTAACGTTTTCTGTCGTGCAGTCATCAAGGGTACACGAATGGGCCTTCGGCTCCGAAAGTCCATATCGATGATATTTCGTGAATGGTTCGCACGTTGACACTTGTTGATGGCACAGCATTGAAATCTGCAGGAATTTGCGGAATGGTTGCACTTCTGTCACGTTGAACGATTCTCTTCATTGGTCGTTGGTCCCGTTCTTGCAGGGTCTTTTTCCGGCCGCAGCGATGTCGGAGATTTGATGTTTTACCGGATTCCTGATATTCACGGTACTCTCGTGAAGTTGTCGTACGGGGAAGCCCCCATTTCATCGCTACCTCGGAGATGCTGTGTTCAATCGCTCGTGCGCCTACTATACACCACGTTCAAACACACTTAAATCTTTATAACCTGCTATTGTAGCAGCATTAACCGATCTAACAATTGCACCAGACACTTATTGTCTTATAGAGGTGTTGCCGTTCGCCCCCGGCAGCTGAGTGATCAGCGCGACAGAATGTCAATCCTGAGGGCCCGCGTTCGATTCTCGGCTGGGTCGGAGTTTTTCTCCTCTCAGGGACTGGATGTTGTGTTGTCCTAATCATCATCATTTCATCCCCATCGTCGCGCAAGTCGTCCAAGAGGCGCCAAATCGGAAGACTTGCACCAGACGAACGGTCCACCCGACTGGAAGCCCTAGTCACACGACATTTTTGTAGGCGTTGCCGACGACAGCAGGGTATTCTGCTTGTTTCCATATCTGTGTATTTGAATACCCACGCCTATACCAGTTATATTCTTGTGATGTCGTCCTTCTCGAAGGACCCATGTCAACTGTGCTCGCCATTCTATTGTCCTGAGTTGACCTCTTCACCATTAATTCTACTGCCATTGCATGACAGGTACATGAGAGGTATTGGGCATCTCGTAAAGGGTTTGCTGTTGAAATTCCGAGAGAACACGTTTCGGGAAGACCAGGACAAAAACTAGAACGACTAAAAAATCGATAAATTAGAGTTCATACGGAGGTTTCTTCCGGCACGTCATTTGCGAATCGAATGGGGAAAGGGGAAAATGACAAGGGTATCACAAGTACCTAGGCCACACTCCGTAAAGTGGCTGAGTACCAGAAATTTAGATGATGTGATGTTTTTTCACCTAGCTTAGTCACATAACTTAATCAAAAACGATATTTTGCTGTAAGCAGTATTGCAGAACGTACGCATCTCTTACCCGTAACGCGCAAACTATTAAACAAACATTTGCTGTACTGCCGGCTCCGCAGTGCCCGCTGCTGATTTTTACGCTCCACCCCCTGCTCGCCATTGTTCGCTCCGCTCAGCAGAGAATCGCCCCCTTATCTCCTGCTTAATCCGGCGAGGCCGCCGTGTTAACAGCTCCCCCACCGCCCCCGGCCGGCGCCGTGCTACACGCGACATCCCGGCCAGATGAGGGTCGGGCTGGCCGCACGCCGGTACCCCCCCCCCCCCCCCCCCGCCACCCTTTCCCGACCCACTATGTCAACCTGGCTGCTGATCAAGAGCTAATCGCCCTCGCGGAGTTTTCACGCGCTGCACTGTGCTTAAGCGGCAAGGCCTCCACACACACACACAAACACACACACACACACAAACACACGAACCAACTCCCAGACAAGACCCAGGGGAGCACTACGATACGATACGATAGTACACAGTTAAATCGCCGACAACCGTCATACGAAAGTCACTCAAAAAGAAATGCACACTATTTTTTAAAATCCATCTTTTATTCTACATGATTGAAAGTTTTACAGTGTGTAGATACATCCTTTAGGAACAATATTTTCGTCTTGATTGCAAAAAAAATTTTTTTTTATTATTCATATGACCGGTTTCGGTTCATCTACATCTACATTTATACTCCGCAAGCCACCCAACGGTGTGTGGCGGAGGGCACTTTACGTGCCACTGTCATCTCCCTTTCCTGTTCCAGTCGCGTATGGTTCGCGGGAAGAACGACTAACTGAAAGCCTCTGTGCGCGCTCTAATCTCTCTAATTTTACATTCGTGATCTCCTCGGGAGGCATAAGTAGGGGGAAGCAATATATTCGATACCTCATCCAGAAACGCACCCTCTCGAAACCTGGCGAGCAAGCTACACCGCGATGCAGAGCGCCTCTCTTGCAGAGTCTGCCACTTGAGTTTGTTAAACATCTCCGTAACGCTATCACGGTTACCAAATAACCCTGTGACGAAACGCGCCGCTCTTCTTTGGATCTTCTCTACCTCCTCCGTCAACCCGATCTGGTACGGATCCCACACTGATGAGCAATACTCAAGTATAGGTCGAACGAGTGTTTTGTAAGCCACCTCCTTTGTTGATGGACTACATTTTCTAAGGACTCTCCCAATGAATCTCAACCTGGTACCCGCCTTACCAACAATTAATTTTATATGATCATTCCACTTCAAATCGTTCCGCACGCATACTCCCAGATACTCGTATTTTACAGAAGTAACTGCTACCAGTGTTTGTTCCGCTATCATATAATCATACAATAAAGGATCCTTCTTTCTATGTATTCGCAATACATTACATTTATCTATATTAAGGGTCAGTTGCCACTCCCTGCACCAAGTGCCTATCCGCTGCAGATCTTCCTGCATTTCGCTACAATTTTCTAATGCTGCAACTTCTCTGTATACTACAGCATCATCCGCGAAAAGCCGCATGGAACTTCCGACACTATCTACTAGGTCATTTATATATATTGTGAAAAGCAATGGTCCCATAACACTCCCCTGTGGCACGCCAGAGGTTACTTTAATGTCTGTAGACGTCTCTCCGTTGATAACAACATGCTGTCTTCTGTTTGCTAAAAACTCTTCAATCCAGCCACACAGCTGGTCTGATATTGCGTAGGCTCTTACTTTGTTTATCAGGCGACAGTGCGGAACTGTATCGAACGCCTTCCGGCAGTCAAGAAAAACAGCATCTACCTGGGAGCCCGTATCTAATATTTTCTGGGTCTCATGAACAAATAAAGCGAGTTGGGTTTCACACGATCGCTGTTTCCGGAATCCATGTTGATTCCTACATAGTAGATTCTGAGTTTTCAAAAACGACATGATACTCGAGCAAAAGACATGTTCTAAAATTCTACAACAGATCGACGTCAGAGACCCTTCTTGAAGACTGGGCTACCTGTGCTCTTTTCCAATCATTTGGAACCTTCTGTTCCTCTAGAGACTTGCGATACACGGCTGTTAGAAGGGGGGCAAGTTCTTTCGCGTACTCTGTGTAGAATCGAATTGGTATCCCGTCAGGTCCAGTGGACTTTCCTCTGTTGAGTGATTCCAGTTGCTTTTCTATTCCTTGGACACTTATTTCGATGTCAGCCATTTTTTCGTTGGTGCGAGGATTTAGAGAAGGAACTGCAGTGCGGTCTTCCTCTGTGAAACAGCTTTGGAAAAAGGTGTTTAGTATTTCAGCTTTACGCTTGTCATCCTCTGTTTCAATGCCATCATCATCCCGGAGTGTCTGGACATGATGTTTCGAGCCACTTACTGATTTAACGTAAGACCAGAACTTCCTAGGATTTTCTGTCAAGTCGGTACCTAGTATTTTACTTTCGAATTCACTGAACGCTTCACGCATAGCCCTCCTTACGCTAACTTTGACATCGTTTAGCTTCTGTTTGTCTGAGAGGTTTTGGCTGCGTTTAAACTTGGAGTGAAGCTCTCTTTGCTTTCGCAGTAGTTTCCTAACTTTGTTGTTGTACCATTCAGAACCATCTTCAGATCTGATATTTCAGTTACAGGAGTAACCCGTCCAAATCCAGCAACTTTCACATGCTAGGTCACGTCATTTTATGTACTTCATTTTATGTACGTCATTATTTGTACTTATAGTACATGAACATAATGATTCATTTCCAAAATATGTTGCTCACTACACGTCTGCACCTGTCACATACCTCGATGCTCAACTTAATGTGGCAAAAATGGATGAACTTTTCAGATACAAATTTCCTGACATGAAGAACGTAATTAAGTATGAGTTTTACTTCAATAAATTGTAGGAAAACTTTAGTTACCGATTTGGCAGACCTCAGGTCGATGTCTGCAGTACTTGTGAAGACCTGAAGATCAAAATTAAATCAAACACGCTTAATGACAATGCAAAACGTGTAGCATCTGCTGAATTAATGGTGCATAACAGACGTGCTAAGCGTTTTTATAACAAGATGCAGGAAATGAAAGAACTATTAAAATCCATGCCTGATGTCATGGGAATTGCTTTCGATTATATGCAAAACCTGCCACTACCACTGCTGCCTCTACAAGAAGTATTTTACCCTAGAAAACTGTGGTTCTATGTATTCAATGTTTATGACAGAAAAAAATGACAAGGCCTAGTTCTATACCTACCCAGAAGGTGAGGCAAATAAAGGGCCAAATGATTTATGTTCAATGGTTTTCGATTTTATCACACATCACATTCCCGAAGAAGTGCAGTACTTCCATGTATTTAGCGATGCATGTGAAGGCCAAAATAGAAATCATAATCTGTGCAGACTTTTGTGCCCCTTGACCATGAACAGTAGATTCAAGGTTATACATCAATATTACCCCATTAGAGGGCATAGCTTTAATCCATGTGATCGTATGTTTGGCACAGTGAAGCGTGAAGTCCGGCGAAATGATCGTGTCTACTCACCTGAACGGTACAACTGATGAATGGTACTGCGAAGAAAACACAGCCTACTTTCGAAATGACTACTATGCAATGTGATTTATTTTTGGAATTCAAGAACTGGTGGCCACAGTACTTTCTGAAACAGCCTAGAAGTATAGAAAGCAGAGCAGTTACTTTCAAAATAAGCACATTCAGACACTTCGTCTTCAAAAGTGATGCAAAAGGGTTTGTTGAAACGCCGCAAAATGGACCTTCAAGCTGCAGAAAACAAACACTGTTGAAATTCCTGACACCAAGGCATATCCAACGGGAAAGGTTCCCATAAAGAAAGAGAAACTGCAGGGTCTCCAGAAAGTTAAACACTACATTCCAGATGAGCATCGACCTTTTTTGATGAAAAACCCTCTTGGCCAACCAGAGATACAAGAGACGTTAATGAAGATGATGCTGTAAGATTGTTACTCTTAATTTGGTATGCTGAAGTGTAATATTGTTACTTTAATTTGGTATAGCTGATATCGGTGCTAATTGACAATGAAAGTGGGTTAAAAGGCGTGATCTGTCTGGGGACGTTAACCGTGGATTACTGGGCAACTGTTTCATCAGATATTTAGTCTAGGTTTACCAAGCAGACTAACATTAATGATAATCTTTTAATAGTCATACAAAACCGGTAATATATATATAAAAAGGAGAATTTAAATAAAAGGAAAGAAATCAGTTTATATTTGGAAATTTATTTTAAGATTGTTCATTGAAATTTCAGCATATTATACTTGAGTTATAACTGAGCTGGTGCCTTATTTACGATTAAGAAAATGTGAGATCGTAATCTTACGGAACACATAAAATATGGAGCCAAGATTGGGAGACTGGATTCATAAAATAACACACGAAGAACATTGAATCATAAGCAAGAAGAAATTAACCACAACCAACAGATTCAGTTTTTACCCAAAGAAATTACGTTCATACCACACTCCTGTCCGTCATGTAATTACCACACACTGGTATACTAAATTCATATTAACTCTTTGTGAAATCTTCGCAAAAAGAATAGCTGAGGGCTACTTTGATGATTACACCACATGCTTTACGTGGTCAACTTGGTTTACACAAAGCGTACAACTCCACAATAATTTTGATAATTAAAATAAATTAGATCGAAAAGCAATTGACAAAAGAAAAACCTTGAACTGGTTACTAACGTCTTACTATTAACCTGATGGGTCAAACAGTTATATAAGCACGTGGTAGTGGTCTCGCAAAGTACACCCCACGTGAGCTGAACATAAAGAAAAGTTGCTATATTGAAAATATAGTCAAGACGAGACGTTATAATCACACAAACATTCGCATTTAAGATTGATGAACTTAGTTAGAGTTACTGATCAACACGTGGTTCCACTTTACTCACAAAGTAGTAACAAAGCAACTACCGCAAAATAATCTGAATTTAACACGAGAATTACACTCCGCTGCACTTTAAGATAGCATTAGATATTTTAGAGCTAAACCTGAAATCAAGGTGATTAAATTTTCAGTTAGGCTGAACTTAAGAAATCCATTGTCCTACGGACTTAACAGACACGCGCTTAGCCGGAGATCTTACCACTTCAGACGCTCGCCACGGCCACACTGCAACTGCCCTACTCCAGAGCGTGCTTCCTGAGGGTGGCTCACAAAGACCAACGGAAGTGGCCAGAGGGGCAGCTTCCTATACCAACATGACAACGGACGGACAGGACCATACTAAGGATAGAAACCTCTTTGCTTTTAGGAAGCGTAGCTACCTGTTCCGACGTTGGTCCTACTGTTCTCTAGCAGACAGCCTTGTCTGCTACCCTCAAGCATGCAACTAGAAATACATATGCTCATTCATCCTCTCACACAAAAGGGAAGAGGGATGACAGTATCTTATCATATACAGTATATAAAAGAAAGCGGATGTAGGTTCCGTATGAGACTGTGTGACATGAATTACATATAAGAATTACATATAAACTGTGCTTTAAAGTGTAGTAGTGTGACAGATCGTTCTTGTTTATGTGTAAAAGTAACACGTTCCACTGCTCAGTCTCCTCCCAGATAGTCAGAAACGCCACAGTACATTTACAAGCGGAATTTATTCCATAAATGGCAACAGATTTAAGAAATTAAACATGAAAGGAATCCAACAGAGACCTTTCATAACCCCAACGCTCCGGGAAAAGACTGTGCAGGGAATTTTCTGGCCATGCTAGGACATTCCCAAGCAGGCTTCTCACACCCTACTTAAACCAAAAGTGTAAAAGAAAAGGCAAAAGGACACCAGCTACTTGCTAAAACACAATAATTTCAACACATCTACCAATTTCAAACAGAAAAAAAACACAAACTGTGACACCTATTTAAAAGGTAGTGTAGACCTAATTCGGTCAGCAAGTAAAAACAATGGTTCCTGTGTCATTAATATGAAAACAATTTCTGGTTGTTACCCTTATGGAGTTCACCAGTATTTGCTCATTGCAAGCGCCAACTGATCACAGGAAAATTTATGACTGTTTATTAACAAGCAAAATTTATGAAAATAGCAAAGGTGCCACAGCAATTAAAAAAAGAACATCAAATAACATCGGTATTAAAAAGCGGAACATAACAATGCACAATCTGCAAAAGCAACAAATTGATAAGAGAAAAAACATGTTTTACAAAGTGGTTATCGCAAAAAAATTCTATATCGTATAAAACTAATAATTTGTAGAATTAAAATAACTATGTGGCACTCATTTAATCACTCTACTATATTTCAATTAGCTAGCAAACAATGAGCACTGTGTCATTATACTGAAACTACAATAATTATGTGATTGTTACCCTTAAGGGGTTCCTCACAGTAAATATGCCCCATGCAAAGGCTAATCGATCACAGTTCAATGAGAATAAAAAGCTATCTGACTGATAAACGAAGCAATGCCACAGCAATGAATTTACGAAACAAAATATCACAAATCTAATACATCACACAAAAACAAACATTGATAAATAAAACAGTACAATAGTCAACTTCTAAAACAAAAAAAACACCTATAAATAAAACACCTGCAAAACACAAGATTCAAAGTCTAAAAAAGATAAATAGAACACCTGCAAAATACAAGAGTCAGTCTAATAAACACCAATAAATCGAACTCCTGCAAAACACACGAGTCAGAGTTTCTCTGACAGAAACACACGTATATGCACTGGACTAAGAACCGTATAATCACTGTTCACTGACACACTCAGTACTTCCACTGTTCCGAGGCACAATATGGGGGAAAGAGGGGGGGTTCGTCGCCGCAGCTGTCAGTAGGGATTTTTTTGTCCATCTGTTGCGTGCGATCCCGCCGTCTCTGCCCTCTCATGAAGTTTCTCCCGTGTCACGTCATCTCGATTTGGTTCCATGTTTGTGTTGTCAAATTCGTGCGGTATCCTCGTTTGACACGCCAGGTTGATATTCCTGGGCAAGGATGACACTTAATGGCTCTTCTTTTGTGCCACCCTTAGCGACCAGAGAACATCGAACCATGATTTACTGTCGCTTGACAGTGGGCATCTGTCAGGAGATGTTGATAGGCGTCATTGAAGTCTGCCAGTTACTCTGGACAGTATGTGTCAAAAGGCTCCACGCCCTTTGTGTTGTTACATTCTTGGGTTATCCTCAATTGGCTCGCCGGTTTGATATTCCTGGGCAAGGATGACACTTAATGGCTCTTCTTTTGTGCCACCCTTAGCGACCAGAGAACATCGAACCATGATTTACTGTCGCTTGACAGTAGGCATCCATCAGGAAATGTCGATAGGCGTCGTTGACGTCTGCAAGTTTCTCTGGGCAGTACCTGTCAAAAGGCTCCACGCCCCTTGTGTTGTTTCACCGCGGCTGTCTCGTCACGGTCACGTGCGTGTGGTGCATTGCCAGCAGATGGATATCCGCGCGGTGGACCGCTCGCCCATCTCAGGTCATCGCCTCGAGGAAGGGTCGCCCGGGGCGGCCGCCCATTAGCTCCAGGTACAAGGGAAAGTGTTTGCCGCGTACCTTCTTTTGTTGTCGGCCGCGCTCCCAAAGTGGCCTGGCTGACAGCGTGTCCTGCTGGGAAACCCGCCAGTTTACAACTAGTCCGGCTGCTCCCGCTGTCTCTTAAGAGTTTTGCCGGTTCGCTTTCACGTTCTCAACTGCATTCACAGAAATTTTTCATCATCCTTATGTGATTACACAATGTCATACATAATACCACTTAGTATTGTCTTTCACAATTTTTAAGAACAAAGTGAGACTTAATTTTTTTTAATAAAAAAATTAGATGAATCGACAATATAAAATAAAATTTAAATGACTTGACAATGTAAAAAAAATAAAAGTGAAATGACTTGACAGTATAAAAATAAAAATATAAATGAACTGACAATATAATATTTAAATCCACATCACTAATGTGGTTCACTTACGTTTTAATAAATCAAATGCTATTTATTAATTCACTAAAATGAATAGGATTATGCCTTGTGCAAGTATAGGTCAGGACAGCATAGGGTTCACATGTTATTTACACACACATACATGCACACCTGTTGTCTATTCTACAAACTAACTACCCATAAACATGCATTACTCAATATTCTACTTCTATCCACTACTAGTTAAGCCAATAAGCTACTTCAATGCTATTTCAACACCGTGTATATACCACTACAACATTGTTCTAATTCGTCCTCTTCTTGACGCTTGCGGCATACGTCTTGTCACATGATAAATATGGAGAACTTTCCTTAAACATACACATTAAAAAGAACAATGGTTATTTACACGCCAAAACATTTATACCAGTTCGCACACCTGAAAAGAGACTCGCAATTATACATTTATCATACTCATATATTCACACATAAAACAGTAAGAAAATTTCACCTAAAATTACGTTATCACAACAATTAATCACGCAGATGACTCTGAGAAGGTTAAAAATATTTGCATTATACAGGTTATATTACATTTTCTTACCCATTTTGCTGCGATTTCGTTCCTTCTTTACGTTACCTTTCGCTTCCAAATCAGTTATTTCGCCTGTGGTGGTTATTCTGGATTCATTTCTCATGAATGGCAAAATTGTGGTCACCTCTATTCTGTAAAACAGTATCATCTTAACATAGTGAACTTACAACAGACACAAAAGATCCGAATCCTCCTGTAGTTTAAATGACAAATGTTTTGCTTTATCCTTATTACCTTAAACCAAGCTTTCCTTCGTTCCCATAATCAAAATTATTTAATCATCCTCTACCTTCAAGAGGGAAATTTCCTCAGTACAAATCATATAGGCTGCAGTGCATCCCGCACCAGCGAAAACAGTAAGCTGTAATGCTCACAGCATCAGCAAAACACATAAACGTCGCTTTTCTAGGACAAGTATTAACGCAGAATAATTTTTTAGGCTTTGGCTCAACATCAATCAAGACTACAAAAAGGATCCATATTTCCGGTCCATTCTCCATTTGCTGAAAAGCTGCTCGTATTTGACTACCACAATAATGTTTCAGAGCCACGTAAATTACACAAACCACAATTCTTCTTTCACCTTGAAGGGAATCAATTTACTTACGAAATCCACAGACAGCACTTTACGTACTCAGCTATAAAGAACAAAAAAAAAAGACATATATCATCAATATTAACATATCATCGCATATTGGAAGCCAATGGTTCAACAATCGTATTATCGCATCCTGTTTTCAAGATTCCAAACTTACTCATTCCTTTCTCAGAGTTCTCCTATCTTAAAATATTCATACAGCACGCATACTATAGTAAGAGATCCTCATTTATACTGACAGATATAGAATAGTAATAGATAGATAGTAGCACTGAAAGCAGAAAATCGGAAACAAGGCTACTAACAGCTGGGGACCTGGGTTTGCCAGACCCATAATACCCACAGATCGGATATTCCCCTGAGTTTTTTTTTTTTTTTTTTTTTTTTTGCACTAATTCAGCACAGATCTTGCTTCTCTCAGGAGCGACTCTTTTCAATTTACACAAAAAAAACATAAACAGCATTTTACTCGTTCACAAAGAAACCTTTTATCTTCACGTTTGAATCAAACTAAATCCTAATTGCACAAGGAGAGAAAAAAAATTAAAACATCACTTCAATCCATCACACAGAAACATCTTTATCATTAATTTTTTACCAACATATTATTCAAAATGCATACGTCACAAATTTAAACTAATCAATTCTTTCTCCTCACCGTCCTCTCTACTTCTCACTGTCCTTTCTACTCATTTGCCATGTCGCTCATTTGTTCCGATTGGGCGCCTTCTGCGCTGATCGTTTGTCATTGCCGGTTTCGTTCATTTCCATTTGCTGGATTATGTCTAGGGCCGAATTTCAACATCATGAGGTGCTCCAACTACAGTCCTATTCCCTCCGTATTCATCATAGTGTCGATTCTGGTTGCCGTACCTGTAGCGTTCACGATCCTGTCTACGTCCCCGATCATTTCCGTTGTTCCACCTGTGTTCGCGACTGTTACCCCAGTTTCTATACGGTCGGTCCCGATTATTGTTCCGTTCGCGTCGCGACGACCAGTCACGCCGTTCATTAGTAATACGGCCACGACCGCAGTCGCGCTGCTGTGCCCCGTAATAACTTTGTGCCTGATTAGGCGGGCATTCTCCTGTGTTGTATTCCAACTCTTGGAGAAGCGTCTTAAACGTTTCCACGTCCTCTTTGCACCGTCCCGCAAGAATGACGTGCCGCAAGTGCATCGGCAATTTGGTGATGCATATCCTAATTAGTTCCGCAGGCCCGTATGGGTCGTATAGGAATTGATTTGCCTGCAGCATGTGGTCGAATAGGCGTGCAGGGCTGCCGAAACCAGACTGGTTCAAATTTGGCAGCATAATTATGCCATGTTTGACCCTATCTTGTGCCGCTTCCGACCAATAGGCGGACAGAAAGGCTTGTCGAAACTCCCGAGTGGAGTTGCAGTGACGCGCCGCCGACCTCATGCGAATCGCCGGTTCGCCTTCCAAATAGCCACACATATATTCTATCTTATGTGAACTTGCCCAGTCGGGAGGAAGACAGAACTCAAATTGCTCGAGCCATGCTCGTGGATGTATTCCTTTTTGCGAATTTCGGAATATCTCAAACTTTCTCACCGTAAGGAAATGTTTGAAATCAAATCCCCGCATTTCCTCCTGGCAAGGCCCTTGAATGTTTCTATTATTCTCATGTCTGCCCCTGAAATTACATTCTTCCCTGTCGTCAAAATCTCCCTCGTGGCCGGAGTCCCTCTCTGCACTGTTCGTACGGCTATTTTTAGTGCTATTGGCGAGTTCGGAATCACACGCCATGCGGTTTTCCAGATGCGCCACGCGTTCTTGTAATTCGCCTGTTACAGCTTTGTGTTGTCTGTTCACTTCAAATTGTCCCTTCTGAAATCTAAGAAGCGAACGCACTTCTTCGGTCTCTGCGGCCGCTACCGGTGTAGTATTGTTCTCGCTTTCCGTCAGCTTCATCGTGCCTACAGTGTCCGCTAATGCCGCAATCTTATCATCAATTTGTCTCTTGTCCTCCGCCCCAGTCTGCTTCAATTGTTCTATTTGCTGTTCCAACGCGTGGATCGCTAAACTGTTGTCCGCTATTGTGTTGCTAACGGACGTGGGACAATGCGTTTCCGCCTCTTGGACCCTCGAGATAACCTGCTGGTGTTCCCTTTGGCATTCTTCCCTCAGCTCTTGGAAATTCCTAAGTAGCCGTTCTTCGCTTTCTTTAGATTCGGTATCGCCCCTCCGCTTGCTCTGTTCTAAAGCTTGCAGACGATCATCGATTTGTTCAAATGTACGGCCTAATTCTTTCATAATATCACTTTTTATCTCACTTGCCAGATTGTTTATTCTTTGTGAGATATCATCGGACACTCTCTGCATCGACTTGTCGACTTTATTTGTCTGCTGGATTAGTTTTTTGTCTATTTGTTCGCCTAGCTCGCGGATCGATTTTTCGGATTTCTCTGCGTTTTCTTTATTTTGTTGCAATAAGGCTTTCATGAGTTCTGCTACATCAATTTGGTTAGTTAAAGGCAAATTAATTTGTGGCTCTGATGTGAGCCCGTTCGTCCTGTCTTGCATTTCGTCTGAAGTATTCCCCATTGCATTTTCGGAACCGCCCGACGCGTTAACATTCGAAATTAAATTATCCCCTTGGTCCATGTTGGTTAGGTTGTCGGACCGCTTACTTTTAGTTTGGTTACGTGTCTGCATTAGTGCAATTTATAACCGGTATGCGACACACTAATCAAAATAAATGTGTCCCACGAAACTTACGACAGTCACACGAAAGATACCCAACCTAGTACGCACTTTTTCACACGCAAAACAAATTTTTATCTTAGATCGAAACAGTGGAATTTACAAGCGAGAATAAAAAAACACACAGACATATAAAACACACAAATATAAAAAAACACAACAAGACAAACAACGCAACACCGATCAACAACGCCGTGAATCTTTTGAAAGTCTGCTCGGAAACAACGCAGAAGTTGTTTGAGCGCTGTAGGGAAAAAAATTAAAATTATAACACGCTCGCAATCTAACATTTCAGAGATTCCAGAGTCTAGCGGAATCACAGAACAGGGTCGCCATGTGTAACGTTGTAACTTTAATTTTGTTATGCTGATATCGGTGCTAATTGACAATGAAAGTGGGTTAAAAGGCGTGATCTGTCTGGGGACGTTAACCGTGGATTACTGGGCAACTGTTTCATCAGATATTTAGTCTAGGTTTACCAAGCAGACTAACATTAATGATAATCTTTTAATAGTCATACAAAACCGGTAATATATATATAAAAAGGAGAATTTAAATAAAAGGAAAGAAATCAGTTTATATTTGGAAATTTATTTTAAGATTGTTCATTGAAATTTCAGCATATTATACTTGAGTTATAACTGAGCTGGTGCCTTATTTACGATTAAGAAAATGTGAGATCGTAATCTTACGGAACACATAAAATATGGAGCCAAGATTGGGAGACTGGATACAACACTGCATTCATAAAATAACACACGAAGAACATTGAATCATAAGCAAGAAGAAATTAACCACAACCAACAGATTCAGTTTTTACCCAAAGAAATTACGTTCATACCACACTCCTGTCCGTCATGTAATTACCACACACTGGTATACTAAATTCATATTAACTCTTTGTGAAATCTTCGCAAAAAGAATAGCTGAGGGCTACTTTGATGATTACACCACATGCTTTACGTGGTCAACTTGGTTTACACAAAGCGTACAACTCCACAATAATTTTGATAATTAAAATAAATTAGATCGAAAAGCAATTGACAAAAGAAAAACCTTGAACTGGTTACTAACGTCTTACTATTAACCTGATGGGTCAAACAGTTATATAAGCACGTGGTAGTGGTCTCGCAAAGTACACCCCACGTGAGCTGAACATAAAGAAAAGTTGCTATATTGAAAATATAGTCAAGACGAGACGTTATAATCACACAAACATTCGCATTTAAGATTGATGAACTTAGTTAGAGTTACTGATCAACACGTGGTTCCACTTTACTCACAAAGTAGTAACAAAGCAACTACCGCAAAATAATCTGAATTTAACACGAGAATTACACTCCGCTGCACTTTAAGATAGCATTAGATATTTTAGAGCTAAACCTGAAATCAAGGTGATTAAATTTTCAGTTAGGCTGAACTTAAGAAATCCATTGTCCTACGGACTTAACAGACACGCGCTTAGCCGGAGATCTTACCACTTCAGACGCTCGCCACGGCCACACTGCAACTGCCCTACTCCGAGCGTGCTTCCTGAGGGTGGCTCACAAAGACCAACGGAAGTGGCCAGAGGGGCAGCTTCCTATACCAACATGACAACGGACGGACAGGACCATACTAAGGATAGAAACCTCTTTGCTTTTAGGAAGCGTAGCTACCTGTTCCGACGTTGGTCCTACTTTTCTGTAGCAGACAGCCTTGTCTGCTACCCTCAAGCATGCAACTAGAAATACATATGCTCATTCATCCTCTCACACAAAAGGGAAGAGGGATGACAGTATCTTATCATATACAGTATATAAAAGAAAGCGGATGTAGGTTCCGTATGAGACTGTGTGACATGAATTACATATAAGAATTACATATAAACTGTGCTTTAAAGTGTAGTAGTGTGACAGATCGTTCTTGTTTATGTGTAAAAGTAACACGTTCCACTGCTCAGTCTCCTCCCAGATAGTCAGAAACGCCACAGTACATTTAGAAGCGGAATTTATTCCATAAATGGCAACAGATTTAAGAAATTAAACATGAAAGGAATCCAACAGAGACCTTTCAATGCTCATGGCTAACTGATCCACCTACAAGGTAAGAGTAATAAAAACATAGTTTAAAGTAACATTTGTGGGCTATGTATGGCATACTACTAAATAAAACTAAAAATAATAATGATAGTGAAAATAAAAAAGAACATTTTTATAATGTTTTTCAAACAAGGCTTTTTTTCAGCTGCTGATAGACTAGAATAAGAAGATTGATGACTGTCTACTATGAAAAGTCCAACAATGAAAAATGTTTAATCGGAAAACATTATTTTTTTGTAAATATACACTCCTGGAAATTGAAATAAGAACACCGTGAATTCATTGTCCCAGGAAGGGGAAACTTTATTGACACATTCCTGGGGTCAGATACATTACATGATCACACTGACAGAACCACAGGCACATAGACACAGGCAACAGAGCATGCACAATGTCGGCACTAGTACAGTGTATATCCACCTTTCGCAGCAATGCAGGCTGCTATTCTCCCATGGAGACGATCGTAGAGATGCTGGATGTAGTCCTGTGGAACGGCTTGCCATGCCATTTCCACCTGGCGCCTCAGTTGGACCAGCGTTCGTGCTGGACGTGCAGACCGCGTGAGACGACGCTTCATCCAGTCCCAAACATGCTCAATGGGGGACAGATCCGGAGATCTTGCTGGCCAGGGTAGTTGACTTACACCTTCTAGAGCACGTTGGGTGGCACGGGATACATGCGGACGTGCATTGTCCTGTTGGAACAGCAAGTTCCCTTGCCGGTCTAGGAATGGTAGAACGATGGGTTCGATGACGGTTTGGATGTACCGTGCACTATTCAGTGTCCCCTCGACGATCACCAGTGGTGTACGGCCAGTGTAGGAGATCGCTCCCCACACCATGATGCCGGGTGTTGGCCCTGTGTGCCTCAGTCGTATGCAGTCCTGATTGTGGCGCTCACCTGCACGGCGCCAAACACGCATACGACCATCATTGGCACCAAGGCAGAAGTGACTCTCATCGCTGAAGACGACACGTCTCCATTCGTCCCTCCATTCACGCCTGTCGCGACACCACTGGAGGCGGGCTGCACGATGTTGGGGCGTGAGCGGAAGACGGCCTAACGGTGTGCGGGACCGTAGCCCAGCTTCACGGAGACGGTTGCGAATGGTCCTCGCCGATACCCCAGGAGCAACAGTGTCCCTAATTTGCTGGGACGTGGCGGTGCGGTCCCCTACGGCACTGCGTAGGATCCTACGGTCTTGGCGTGCATCCGTGCGTCGCTGCGGTCCGGTCCCAGGTCGACGGGCACGTGCACCTTCCGCCGACCACTGGCGACAACATCGATGTACTGTGGAGACCTCACGCCCCACGTGTTGAGCAATTCGGCGATACGTCCACCCGGCCTCCCGCATGCCCACTATACGCCCTCGCTCAAAGTCCGTCAACTGCACATACGGTTCACGTCCACGCTGTCGCGGCATGCTACCAGTGTTAAAGACTGCGATGGAGCTCCGTATGCCTCGGCAAACTGGCTGACACTGACGGCGGCGGTGCACAAATGCTGCGCAGCTAGCGCCATTCGACGGCCAACACCGCGGTTCCTGGTGTGTCCGCTGTGCCGTGCGTGTGATCATTGCTTGTACAGCCCTCTCGCAGTGTCCGGAGCAAGTATGGTGGGTCTGACACACCGGTGTCAATGTGTTCTTTTTTCCATTTCCAGGAGTGTATTTCACATCAAAACCAAACCTTTGGTCCCCATCTACGGAGGATATTTTCAAGGGGGATCGTAGCTTCTTTGAAGTCCGATTCACGTCTTGGCTCGCTACTGACTTTATCAATCGGATATTCAAAAGAAGCTACGATCCTCCTTGAAAATGTATCCGCAGATGGGAACGAAAAGTTGGGTTTTAATTTGAAATCCTTTCGACCACGGCATAGTAACCCGGAACATTTCATTAATTGTGACATTTCCGCCCGTGAAAGTTTACATTTTGCGAGATTCGAAATGGAAAGTCCCATGCGTCTAGAACCATCTACCAGTCCGCGTTCAAAGTGTGTTACGTCCTGTCGTGCGGCCATAAGCACGTCGAAATCGTTTTCAAATGAATCACCTGAGTACAAATGACAGCTTCTCCAACGCACTGCTCTTTCACGCCTCGTGTCCTCGGCACGGCTACTGTCTGTACACGTGCGTATGGCTGTCCCATTGCTGTTGTCGTCTCAGTATAGAACTCAACTCGGAATAAACAGATCTAAAGGTAATTTCGGAATACCCTAAGGGAATGATACATTGTTACTTCTTCAGTTTCAACATTTCGTCGGCAGGGAACAGCAACTTTAATTAAATTCTGCAACTGTTGACAGAACCATTAATAAACGCTTTAAGGAATATATTCTTACGATACACATTAATTTTCTAGAAGATAACGCTGCGGTCTTCGTCAGGCTCTTCGGAGACGATGCTGTTTGCCTGTAGGAAGACTGTAATGTCGCAAGGCTGTTGCGAAATGCAGGGCGATCTGCAGTGCGTTGACCACTGGGACACAGTGTGACCGATGACTCTGCATTGGGCATAAGTTGGCGAACAGATCCTTTAATGTTCGATTATATTATTGGCGATAATTCATTGTAAAGAGTTAATACAGTGGAATAACTATGGGCAAACCTCTCGAACGACTTAAAGTGAGAAGCCCCTCACACACAAATTGCAGGAAAGCAGGTGCAAGGCTGAGAGAATCTTAAAGAGATGTGATCCACACACGAAAGAAATGACTCAGGTTTGACAGTCTCTGGGACGGAAAAATGATATAAGCGTATGCCATCGTTAGCCGGGAGGCCCCATCCGGGGATTTTCGCCCACCAAATGCATGTCTTTATTTCATTCGACGTCACATTCGTCGGCTTGTCCGCCGGTGATGAGGATGAAGTGATGATGAGGACAGCACAACACGCAGTCCACGAGAGGAGGAAATCTCCAACCCGTCCGGGAATCGAACTCGGGCCCGCTTGCATGGAAGGCAAGTTCGTCATCACCCGGCTAAGCAGGCGTGCAATCTCTGGGATACAAGCGCTACAGAGAAGATTAACTGTAGCGACGAGAAGCGCCTTGGTCGCGGTGGTCCTGCTAGATTGGCGAGAGTACGGCGTGTCTTTTTGAGATACTCCTCCACATGGAATATTTTTGTGAGTTAGAGAACATAGGGAGATGTGCACCTTAACTCATTAACCAGTGTCTCAGTCTTTTCATGTACTCAAAATTCCGTATGTATTAGGTTGGTGGTAAATTATTTGAGGTTTTGTTTTGCATGTTGGCATCCCAACTCCTATGGTTTCATTTAACGATTGTCCTTCTTTTATTTGTAGGTCACTGTTGCTCTCTGAGTTAACATACTGTCATTTTGTCATTTTGAAATAGAAAGTGGAGCTGTGGACGCTAGAAAATGGACTGCCAAGTGGAGAAATTGGAAAATTTGATACATATTCTTCCGTTTGAGTTCAGTAGAGGGATTACAGCAGCGGAGACAGCCAGAAACACGTGCGTCTTCTGTGGGGATAATCTCACTGGACAGAAAACGACAAGAATGATTTCCCCGTTATAAGGAAGACCGTTTTGACGTTAATAACTCTCCACGTTCAGGAAGACCTTCGTATTCGACGAAGCTCGTTTAAATGCAATAATCGACAATGATACATGTCAGTGTGCTCGAGAATTGGCAAATGTGGTGAACTGTGGTCGTTGCATTCTTACCTGGAGTCGTTCAAGCGGTAAAGAAACGCGATGTTTCCTAATTAGACTTTTGAAACACCACAATAAGCCTAGGGACCGATGACCTCTGCAGTTTGGTCCCTTAAGAACTCACACACATTTGATGAATATGAGATTGGAATAACAGACATCCTCTCTCTGGCCTCCGCAACTGACTTATTTGAACACTCGCATGACATCTGAATACTGTCGAGGGAATGAAGGGTTCGCAATCCGGTCCAACGCCTCTCAAAACATTGGAGCTGTTCATTGCTAGTACTGGTATCAAACGTTACTGATCATCACTAGGGACTTGTGTGCAAATCTTGCGGAGAAGAATTTGGGCTACACGAAGATGGCCGGAAGTATACTAAGCACACTACGAAAAAACTAAGTCAGCCCCAGGAGACATCAGGCTAACGTCTTGTAACAAGGCCTCTAGCATGGACAATGGCCTTTGCTCGGCAAAGAAGACGATCATTGATTTCTTCAGGAATGCCACGTCCAGCTGAGGTTACTCATTGATCATTAGATCTCGTAGAACTACTGGAGAAGGAATGTGGAATTTTTTGTGTGTCATTGTAGTTATGGCCTTTGCTTTTTGTTTTAGCAGGAGTGACTAATCTCACACCAGAACCACGATCTTGAGAAAGGGCGTTGAATCGATCCATCCTTCAATCTAGTACTACCGAACTAAGTGTTTATTGATTTCTTTGTTTCATCCACAGTTACACATACCCCTCCCCCCATATTTTCTATGGGATTCCTATCGGGTGAGTTAGTAGGCCATTCGTGGTACTGTATGGTGTCTTGAGTGTTCGTCGAACCAGGAACGTGTGAGTGTAGCCAGTGAAAACTGCTGTTGCCATCTCGGAAGACAGCTCAAACGCATCGCACAACCACCGCCGGGTCGACTGCATCCTCCAGATACTTGTTAAACGCTTCATGGGGCTGTAGAACCACTCGACGCCTTCTCTTATTTGAAAAGATGTAAAAGCGATACTCATCGGATCACAGTAGACGCCTGCAGTCAGCTCCTGTCCTGTTTCTGTGTTGTGTGGCCCACCGAAGGCGCACTGTTTTGTATAGGGGAGAGAGGACAGCGTACCTAGGAACACATGTTTCTTTGTCGGTGTTTCAAACTAGCGACCGATTTTAGAATCACATTAAGAAACTCGCACTAGAGACTGTCATAGGCAGTTTTCGATATTTTCTTCTGCTTCTGTTGTGAGACATGAGGTTGTTTTTTGTGCAGCATTTGTACGAGGTGCATTCAAGTTCTAAGGCCTCCGATTTTTTTTCTCCGGACTGGAAAGAGATAGAAACATGCGCATTGTTTTAAAATGAGGCCGCGTTCATTGTCAATACGTCCCAGAGATGGCAGCACTGTACGCCAGATGGAATTTTACCGCCAGTGGCGAGAATGAGAACTGTTTTAAATACTTAAAATGGCGACGTTTTCATTACTTGAACAGCGTGCAATCATTCGTTTTCCGAATAATGAAGGCAGAACATCGTGTGACAACAAACCGAAACAACCTCGGGCTCGCACAAGACGGTCTGACGACATGATCGAGAAAGTGGAGAGAATTGTTTTGGGGGATCGCCGAATGACTGTTGAACAGATCGCCTCCAGAGTTGGCATTTCTGTGCACACAATCCTGCATGACGACCTGAAAATGCGAAAAGTGTCATCCAGGTGGGTGCCACGAATGCTGACGGACGACCACATGGCTGCCCGTGTGGCATGTTGCCAAGCAATGTTGACGCTCAACGACAGCATGAATGGGACTTTCTTTTCGTCGGTTGTGACAATGGATGAGACGTGGATGCCATTTTTCAATCCAGAAACAAAGCACCAGTCAGCTCAATGGAAGCACACAGATTCACCGCCACCAAAAAAATTTCGGGTGACCGCCGGTGCTGAAAAAATGATGGTGTCCATGTTCTGGGACAGCGCGGGCGTAATCCTTACCCATTGCGTTCCAAAGGGCACTACGGTAACAGGTGCATGATATGAAAATGTTTTGAAGAACAAATTCCTTCCTGCATTTCAACAAAAACGTCCGGGAAGGGCTGCACATGTGCTGTTTCACCAAGACAACGCACCCGCACATCGAGCTAACGTTACGCAACAGTTTCTTCGTGATAACAACTTTGAAGTGATTCCTCATGCTCCCTACTCACCTGACCTGGCTCCTAGTGACTTTTGGCTTTTTCCAACAATGAAAGGCACTCTCCGTGGCCGCACATGCACCAGCCACGCTGCTATTGCCTCAGCGATTTTCCAGTGGTCAAAACAGACTCCTAAAGAAGCCTTCGCCGCTGCCGTGGAATCATGGCGTCAGCGTTGTGAAAAATGTGTGCGTCTGCAGGACGATTACGTCGAGAAGTAACGCCAGTTTCATCGATTTCGGGTGAGTAGTTACTTAGAAAAAAAATCGGAGGCCTTAGAACTTGAATGCACCTCGTAAATACGGATGTAACAAGCTATTTAGAATATATTGTTAATTCTTCAGTTACAGAATTTTATGACAAGTAAATTCTCATACATTTTTAAAAATAGTTTTATAATGCATGTGGGGTTAGGTGTTACTTCGTCGGTCGCTCACTATGTTGAACCTTGAAATGGAACATGTGACATTTGTAACTTGACTGAGTTCCTTCAACGTCTTAACAATTATACCTGTCTTGAAAATGGAGATTTGCATTAGTTTCCAAAATGTATTGAAAATGTACTGCTATTTGTAATATTTATACTTAATATGATTTCACATACTGGTTATTGGTGCGTAATAGATTAATAATGTAACACGTAGAATAACACAATTTTGACAAGATTTTTCTCGGTTACTTTAAAACTTTATTAGAATATTTGTTCCTAGGTACATGACCATGTTCCACTTTGCAACATTTTCTCGTATTCGCAAAAACTTTACTTTGCCGGACTATTTTTTGTAATTTCAGAAAAAAAACTACAGCACATAGAAAGTGAATGATATCATTTAGAAATGGAGCAAATAAATGTGGTAAACTTGTGTTACAGGGCTGGACTAGCGGCGAAAATCTGAAAGGTGTTGCCAAGCCGCAACACACTCACCTAATGGTCCTCTGCGAGGCACCCGAGTCCAGATATTCATTGCACGCAGTTCCTTTCGCAGTATTCGCCCTTTAATTGGTTGCGATGGACCTGCATTCACTGTCACAAGCAATTCGTGTCGGGTTCGAAACATACTATCATTGACAACGAGTGACAGTTGTTTCCGGTCGTTGTTGGTTAGGATAATTTCGCAACCACTGTTCCCACTCCGAGTTGCACGGCTGCGCGTGGTACACTACTACCCGCCGACGTTCCGGACAGTCCACACTGATACACCAACAAATCGGCGGCCTGATCATGGGCACGTCCTGATACGGTCGCTAAACCCGCTGGGCAGATCTAGCGTTAAAAGGTTTTTGATGATGATAATTTATGGCAATGCTTGCCGACAAGATAAAGAATGCAACCTTTAACATAGATTGCGTACTCACGGCAGTTCTCCATGGCCGTTTTTTGGTACGACTTGGAAAGAGAGAAAAATTAATGAATGATCGCCGATGCGTCGGTTCTCGATTGTGTTCAGGAGACGTACAGATTGATTGCGCGAAAATAGTTTCTCAAATGACCTCTTAACCCGGATTGCTTTCACGCAATCAGACTCTTCAATGAAATTACCTAAGGGACCTGTTTGAATAATAAAAAAAAATTGGAAATGAATGCAAAACAGTGAAATTTTGTAAAAAAAAGTTGTCAGATCGGTAATTGAACACATTAATGGTCTGCCAAATACAATCGAGACACCGCGATAAAGAGCGAACCTGTAACAAAGTTCATTTAAACATAAACATTATTTGTGGTTATTTTAAAGAAAAGAATAAGCATAGATTTTCTGTACAGTGAAGCATCAATATATTCTTAAAGAACAAAAGCGTTAAACTGTAAACATTAACAAATTTACAATGAATACAAAACTTACATTTTTATGTTTTTCTCATACATGGAGCAGTCCAACAATCGCTGCTTTTGTATGTGTGATATTTTGTAAAAATTAAATGTCCTGGCGTGCGCGTAAGTATTTTTTTATCGTCACAAGGTTTACAAAAGCGTTTTTTCTTTCTTGGAGATAACGTGGTTTTTCACACTAAATGAAATATAACTTGTAGCGGTGCTACACAACACGTCTTAACAAGTCGGCGACCAAACATCAAAGGTAATGAAGTACATGTTAACATATCGGCAACCAGAAGTACAACTAACTATAAAGACTCTAGGATTTTCCTAACAAATGATAAATTGTTCTTTCTTCTGTTTCGCAGCTTCTTGCTATCAAGCACTGCGGCAATGATTTTAAATATCTGCGCCAGCGAGTCATAGTGTTTAAACGCTGGCTGCGCGTCTTGGTATAGGCGCACGTTATAAACAGATTTCGTTTCTTTACTCTCGCGTTGTCATGCTTACTATCATTACAAACTAAAGCTCAATGGCTGTCCTTTTCTCATATGCAAAATGTCTGAAATCCAATAATATCACACAGAACAGGTAATTAGGATTGTCGAAAGAGCCAAATAAGGTTGGGGACAGTTTCACCTTCTAATTGTAACTTATTGTAATTTAATAACACTTTTACAACCAAAGCGGCACATAGCCGGACCTTTTCCGAATGCAACTCTTTCACGGCTGAAGGCCTCCAAAAAATAAATCTTAACAAATCAACAAGATAAAAACCCAATTAAGATGGCAATAAAATAATTAGAAAAAACATCACAGGAAAGTAGATAGAACAAACATATGCAAAGTGCAATACCAATGGCCGAAGGCCACAATTAAGTTTCAAAATTTTAAAATATATTACCATAATCTTTTAAAGGCAGAAGGCCGCAATGTTTAAGCTTTAAAGATAAACTGAAGAATTAATTTTGCGAAATTTTTAAGAAAAAGAAAAAATAACCATAAGACTTCAATTTTAAGTAACTGAAAACAAATAATCAAACACCGGTGGCACTCAGAAGCCTCCAGGGAGATCGGTCTGCCCTCGTTCGCTTAGGCAAGACGGGTGTTGAGCCCAACTACACTTGATCCGGTGCAGCCCAACCAGGGGACAGCCGCGGACCGACCGACACAACGACTTGCTTCCCGTCAATCAGTACATAAGAACTCAAACAGAAAAGGTTACAAACGTGATAATCCACAATGGAGTATGTATTAGCTGTCAAAATTGCACACCATGTTGGACAGCGACAACAGGTTTGGAAAGGACGCTGCCTGAAATTACGTTAGTTGCCAGGGCAGGTAACCGGACACTAACGGCCACTAGACAGAAAATTCCACTGGTACACTTGATTTTTAAACACGGTAATATAGTTAACTTCAGCTAAAAGAACACTGCCTGAACTTACGACAGTGCCCAGGACAGGTAACCAGAACACTAACGGCCACAAGGCAGAAAATTCCACTGGTGCACTCGAATTGTAGTCAACCAAAATAGTTAATTGCACCGCATGGAGGTTAAATTTCAGCAGTAGAAACACTCTGTGTTGCTCACAGGAAAACCTCCCCAACAGCAAACCACCGAACCTAACCATCACAACATGAATGGACGTGGCTTGGGTATCGAAACCACTACTCAACTTTGACATCCTGGGTCGGTGAACCACGAAGCTCGTAGCTATTGGACAGCTCCACACAGGCTCCGACACTGTGCAGGGACCGCCAGCAGTCCCAGCCGACTGCAGTGCGCGGAGATAACTTCCCTGGTCCGCAGCAACCGACCGACTCCTCTCAGAATGCCGACAACATCTAAAACAGTCGTCAGTGGAACTAATACCAACTACTTACACACACTGACAAACACTTGCATGAAGTCCTGAACAACACACAAGAGTAACTAAGCACGCACGAAGACAAATCGCGAGTCGATGCACACACACACACACACACACACACACACACACACACACACACACACCCGACTCATGAACGATCGGCGAGCCAAAAAGCGTCGTCTGGTAGGACGACCGACCGGCGATCCACCAAGACCGTGGCCCGGCTCAAGTGATGCGTGACGGCAATGGTCGGGCGAGCCATGTCGACGCAGACTTCACTGCTGCTCCAACCCGACTCCACTAGTGCCGCATTGCAACTCCAGACTGGCAGGTCCAGACGCGTTCCCACTGACTGGCAGCCCGAACTCGCAAACCGAACTCGCGACAAACTCCCTTACGACAGACAACGACCGTGGATTAATTGCAGTCAAGCAAAGATATTGCAAGAGGGGATATATCGATACACGCTGCTAGCGCCGCTCACGGTCAGGGAAAACAGCAACTCAGTGACAGTAGTAATTTAAATGAACTTAGTGAGGTGGAAGTGTGTTAGAAACAGGGTGTTAAATACATGATGGTGGGAACATGAGCCACGCACGGCTCACGTCCAAACACTGCAGCTCCTTTCTGCCATTCTGTCATGTCCCATATCGACGCATTTTACTGTTCCGATACCACACAAACGGCTGGTACATATACAGGATGCGTCAAAAAATGTATGCACACTTTGAACTGTCATAGACAATTTATTTCCCGTTCTACAAAATGGTTCAAATGGCTCTGAGCACTATGCGACTTAACTTCTGAGGTCATCAGTCGCCTAGAACTTAGAACTAATTAAACCTAACTAACCTAAGGACATCACACACATCCATGCCCGAGGCAGGGTTCGAACCTGCGACCGTAGCGGTCGCTCGGCTCCAGACTGTAGCGCCTAGAAACGCACGGCCACTCCGGCCGGCCCCGTTCTACAACGTTAAATATCTGTGAGAAAGTAATGTTATGTTTCTTCAACAGGTGGCAGCAGTGGCAAGGAAGTAACTGCAACATGGCGGACGTGCGTTTGAGCTTTGAAGCGCGGAAGCAGATAATTAAATGGTGCTGGAAGTTTGAGAATGTAGCTGCGGTTCGAAGACAGTGAAGAAGTGAGTATGGTACAGAAGCCTTCAAGGTTATCAATTACATGTCTACGAGACAAATTCGAAATTCATGGAACAGTGTGTGATGTGCATAAAGGTCGATGAGGGCGACCTCGTACAGCTGCAAGTGATGATTCCTCACTACGGTCTTGGAACTGTTTCAGCGTTCGTCTCAAAAATCTTCAAGGCAAGCGGCACGTGAGAGTAATGGAAGTGCTAGTAGTGTGCTACGCATTCTGAAGAAAGGCAAGTTTCGTGTGTACATTCCAAGACTGGTGCAACAGCTAAGTGACGACGATCCAGATCGAAGGTTAGAATTTTGTGAATGGGTTCAGGAGATGGTGAGACGTGAACCGGGATTTATGGCTAGCATAATTTGGTCGGTTGAAGCCCAGTTCAAACTCAATAGAACTGTCAATAGGCACAATTGTGTGTACTGGGCTGAAGATAATCCTCACATTACAGTTTTTCAACGGTGAATTTGCCTGTTGTAAATGTGTGGTGTGGTTTGTCCGCTTTGAAGGTACTGTTACTGGAGAAACCTACCTAACAATGCTTGCTGACTCCATATTCCCTGCCATTCGTGCATCATTATACGGTAATGATGAGTTTTATTTCCAACAAGATGGCGCCCCGCCGCACTAGCATAGGGACGTACGAGCATATGTGGATCACAATGTGCCAGGCCAGTGGATAGGACGCAGTTTCCTGCACACTCTCCAGACCTCGCGCCGCTGGATTTCTTCTTATGGGGCACAGTAAAAGATGAGGTGTTCAGACGGTGTTCAGACGGTGTGCGCAGAAATCTCATTGGACACTTTGGTGCGATGAACGGAATCGTGGTGACTCGTGCTCAGAAATGTATTGATGCTGAAGGCCACCAGTTTGAACATTAATCACATTTGCAAAGTACATTTATTTTTCCAATTGTACTTTTTTCCATTTCCAGAAATTTAACATTGTAGAACGGGAAATAAATTTTCTATGACGCTTCAAAGTGTGTATACTTTTTTTTGAGGCACCCTGTACACATCAGTTCTCTACCATGACATGTTAGTGGTGGAGGGTCACATTACCTCCTGGTACCAGTTCCACGCCATTTAAAGGGCTCCAAGCAACAAGCGCGCTCTACTCAGGGGGTAAATAACATTTTTCTGGTGAGCTTTGTGGTGTCACCGCGAGACACCACACTTGCTAGGTGGTAGCTTTAAATCGGCCGCGGTCCGTTAGTACATGTTGGACCCGCGTGTCGCCACTATCAGTACTTGCAGACCTAGCGCCATCACATGGCAGGTCTAGAAAGGCGGACTAGCACTCGGCCCAGTTGTACGACGACTTTGCTAGCGACTACACTGACGAAGCCTTCCTCTCGTTTGCCGAGAGACAGTTGGAGTAGCCTTCAGCTGGGTCCATGGCTGCGGCCTGGCGGGGCGCCATTGGCCATATTTGGAGAGAGTCTCACTTGTATCGTCAGTAGCGATGTACCACAGGGATGCATTAAAGTTAAGTTAACAGACTATACGTGCTTTTCTTTAGTGCCTTCTAAAGTATCCTGTTCCAGACTTCACGCCAGTCGGTGTGAGTTGACGCGTGCCCTTTCGGTAACCTCACCCTGTGTCTAGGCTGTCTTGTCTAGACACAACAAGCTTAATTAGGGGACCAACCCTGGCGCAATTACATCATAAATTGCCGACACTCGCCCCGAGCTGCTACGATCGGCCCAGAGACGTGTGCAGTGCGGGGCAGCTCCCCTGGGATCCCGAGGCCCCGAGCACACAATACGTGTCTAGCGGGATCTCCCGGCTGCTTGCTGATGCTGGCTGATTGACCGTGAGCCGATCCCGCACGAAGCAGCTAACGAGGGGGCTTTCCTACACCCCGTGACGTGGCGTGGCGCGTTCTCTTCACTCCTGCGGTAGCTGTACAGCTTACTGAACACCTCAACAGTTACAACTGCCACCTACACAGGTGGCCCATCGCTGCTGGGCAACAACCACCTTCATTCTACTGGCAATGAGCACTGAAACCGGTTTGAATCCACCTATATGTCGACATCTCCATCTGTTCTCCGCAAGCCACATCACGACGTGTGGCGAACGTTACTTCGTGCCCGACTGTCCCTTCCTTCCGCCCCCACCCAGTCACGAACGATGCGCACGAGAAACGACTTTTGTTAAGGAAAGACGCACTTGAAACCGGCCAAAACAGTGAAAAAATTTTATTGGCTCTTCATTTACTGCATGCTATCGAAACTTCAGTCCCTAAATATTACGTTCCAGTTCCACTCCTAAGCGCTAGGGTTCAAAAATGGTTCAAATGGCTCTGAGCACTATGCGACTTAACTTCTGAGGTCATCCGTCGCCTAGAACTTAGAACTAATTAAACCTAACTAACCTAAGGACATCACACACATCCATGCCCGAGGCAGGATTCGAACCTGCGACCGTAGCGGTCGCTGGGCTCCAGACTGTAACGCCTAGAACCGCACGGCCACTCCGGCCGGCCCCTAAGCGCTATAAAAATGATAACTGACGAAAGCTTTCATGAGACCACGCCCATTCCTTGTTCTTTGTAAGTCCATCTTTACTGACATCGTTGCGGGACTCGGCTGGGCGATACAGTTTGTCAAATTAAACACCTTTCAGCCATCTACTTTCCAAACTTACTTTATTTGCCTACCCGTTTCGGTGATTTACTACGCCATCAACAATCGGGAGATTATGGTTGAAAATATCGCTGTAACAAGCATAAATCTACTAATGCCAGTATTTCTGGTCACTGTTTTGAACAGAACCGAGGTGGACTCTTCCTACACGTCGGTCAGGGGCCTGAAGATGGCGTAGTAAATCGCCGAAACCGGTAGCCAAATAAAATAAGTTTGGAAACTACACGGCTGAAAGATGTTTAATTTGACACCCATTCCTTGTTCTGTAATTCCACATATTGTCTATTCCTGCGGCGTTTTCTTACAGTTTTATGCAATGTTTGTATGGTACATCAAAAAGGCTTTGGAATAGCATCCATGCCACTGATGTTGTATTCTCTAGTTTGTGATGTTTGTTTACAAATGGTTGCAAAGGAGTAACTTTTACGAAAGTTGTGTGTAGATCTATTATTACAATCTGCAGCGTGCCTCGATGCAGTAAAGTGTTTAAAAAGGTCGTTCTTCTCATTGTCGTAAAGACAACTTGATAACTAGCTCAATAATAATGAATGAAGGCGTCTCTTCAAGCATGAAAACAAGTGCTCGAAGAGAGAATTGCTGTAGCTAACATTATTGCTACTCAGCTTAACCACAGAAGGTAAACAAAGAAAAGACTGCTTCAGGATAAAGAGGAATATGCACTGGTTTGCACAAGTTCATCCAGATAAGGTAACACCTAAAGCAAACACTATCAAATCTTTGATTGATGTTTGCGCAACTAACATTTTGGAAACTTTTTGCGCCTTTTTCTCAGAAACCACTGACGTTAGAGTACTTAAATTTGGCATGCACATAGTGTATAGTACAGTGAAACATACTTAGGGAGGAATTTTCATTTTATACAATTGTAAGGCACTTATGAAAGAGAAAAGCCCAAAATTTGGTGCATTTTTTCCACAGATATTTGGAAAGCTTGAAAAACGCAGCAAAAGAAGACACCAGAATTATTTGTAGTAATGGTTTCAAGCTTGGTACAAAAAGGCATTAATTTCGTTTTGATAGGTTTTTCAGTTGTTTCTACTTAAAACCATATAACATCAATAAGCATGAAAACTTGTGTGTATGCACAGAATATTTCTTAACAACTGTGCCAGATCTAGTTATATTGTCTTGAAAACTTCGGATTAGGTGTGTAGAACTGAATATGTTGTTTCTTTTTAAAATTGAGGGCGAGTCCAGAAAACCAATGATACTTATACGAACATTGTTAACAATTTCTTCTTTTCTGTATGTATGTGGGCTGATTCGAATACTAGTGTCATCTGGAAGAATAACTAATTTTATTTGTGTTATATTAGACAGAAGACAGTTACATATACGCGAAACAATAGTGGATCTAACACTGAGCCTTGGGGAACCTGACACGTGATTTCTCCTCAGTCAGAATTACGGGCCCGGACTACATTGCTTGAATTACCAAGTGCCACATTCTGCATTATTTTTGTTAGATATACCATTATCCATTGGTTGGCTATATCATCGACCCCATTAAACTTCAATTCATCTAGGAGAATACTGTGATTCACACAGTCAAATGCCTTCGATAGGTCGCAGAAAATACCAAACGGCTCTATTTTATTATTTAACGCTTGGAAAATTTGGTGAGTGAACATGTAAATAGCCTTCCCAGTAGAGCAACTCTTCTGAAACCCAAACTGTGACTTGAAGAGGCTATTATTGTTGCTGAGGTGAGATACTATTCTAGAATACATCACCTCAGAATTTTTGGAAAAAGTCAGCAATGAATCAGGTTGGTAGTTATTGACATCTTTCTTATCACCTTTCTTAAAGAGGGGTTTAACAATGGCTTATTTCAGTCTCTCTGGAAAAAGTCTTCAGTTAGTGATGCATTACATATTTGAGATAAGACCAGGTTTATTACCTGGGAACACATCTTTGGTACTCTGTTGGCAATATCATCAAAACGAGATGAGCTTTTAAGAGATGCCAAACGTTGTGGTACAATATATTACTTTTATATGATCCTTTGTTTTAAGAGTTTTAAGGAACCATTTGCACTCGAGCACAGACGATATTTAATTTACTGAACTTAGATTATGTGTATCGATTTTTTAAGACAAGAGAAAGCAAAACAAAGGAATTAACACCGCTCTCTTGTCGCAGCCAGTAGGCATCAGTACTCTTATGTCATTCGTTGTCCTAGAAAGACTTAATATTTTGTGTGGCTCCACAGTTAGCCATATTGATACTTATTTGCAGAAAAGAGGCACAGAATTAATAAGTCGCTCTCATTTGTGAATTATCTGCAATTATTTACCGAGAATTTTACGTAAGTGTCATCCATATCGTAATGTATGCGTTGAAATGAATACATGTTTTATTTAATCGTATGCTTTTCTCTGTTTTAGTAGTTTTAGTCACCCCATTGTCATGATTGAAGCTGAGGTCAGATATCAGACTTTGTCTACAAAAAATATGTAATGAGTCCTGGCTAAGTTCCGTACATCTTCGGACGTGCGAAGCTCGATAAATTCACGGCGTAAATTGCATTTACTTTATTGTGTGACCTCAATGAACAATGCTACGTAAGATTTTATGAAACATTAAGAAATTCAATTTCAATCTTGAAGGCGAAACAAACTTTAATCTCTCAATTACTTATCCAAACAATTATTATTATTACAAGTTAATATTATTATAATTATATTATTATTTTTTATTCTTATCTGTTAAAGAGTCTAAAGGGAGTGCTAATAGTAATTTGTGTCCTCCTCCCTGTTTACTTCCCCTGTTAATTACGCACTTACGGATGGGATCTTGCTGCAAACTTCACCTTGCTTTGAACTGGCTAAGACAGCCACTGACTGCGTTAAAGGTCTCGTTATGGTGTCTTTGAAGATATTGTTTGTCACTGGGGGAGGGGGGGGGGGGTGGAGGTGAGTTTAACTAACGACACGAGTTAAAGGTAAATTTCCCCAGCTGCGGTACTTTAGGTATCGGTTGGTTCTCGGATTAAGTGTGTACGACTCGGCCAGACGGTGTCGGTTGTTAACTAAAGCATTGATAAAAAAAAAAAACAGGATGGAGTTACACTTACAAAGTATTGGTAGGCTAATTTTATGTGTGTTGTTGGGTTGTGGAAAAGGCGCAACTGTTACCTTCTCTTAAATTATATGAGTTTGTTGTAAGATATTATGACCTTCTGTTTGGAATTGTATATGCGTTGTGGATTGTTATTTGATTCTTGTTACTGGAATTGTCAGTTACTAACTTTAAGGCACACAGATCCTTTTAAAGGAAAGTTCTTTGGATGTTTATAGCACCTTTCTACTTACTGATGCCTTTAAATTACTTTAATGCTACAGTGTCTTATTTATTAACGCTTTTAAATGACATTTTTGATCTTTATAGTGTCTGTTTTATTTACCTGTGCTTTTAAACTATTGGATTGCTGCATAAGTTCGTAGTGTTTTTGTTTTGCATGTTGGTATTCTGGTTGCTATGGGTTTGTTTATCGACAGTCATTTTGTATTTGTAGCTGATTGTTGCTATTTGATTTTACATATTGTTATTTTTTCATTTGGAGACAGCGAGTGAAATTGTGGGCGGTAGAAAATGGAATGGCTAGTGGAGAAATCAGAACATTTACGACACTTCCTTCAGTCTGAGTTCAGCAGAAGGATGACAGCAGCGGAGCCCGCCAGAAACACTTGCCCCGTGTTTGGGGATAACGTCATTGGACAGAGCACGGCAAGAAAATGGTTTCCTCGTTTTCAGGAGGATCGTTCTGACATAAGTGACTTTCCATGTTGAGGAAGAACTTCTGGGTTTGATGAAAAATTATTGTTCTACGATGATGCAAATCAGTGTACTGTAGAACTGGCAAATGTGATGAATTGGGAACGTTTGTAACCTCACCCTCACTTGTCGACCTTAATGACAGTGAAAAATTGAACCGCATGTACCTAATGGAAATTTGGGAAAAGCAATCGTCACCGATGTTAATCTGTCGGTAAAGGGGGAGGAAGGGTTACATTAAATGAAAGGAAAAATGCGAATTAAATTGGTGGAAATTAATTTTGAAAAAGGGAAAAGTTAATAAAGAAAGTAAATGTGCGGTCGTTACGTTAACAATTAGCTGGCGTTAATTAGATATTTGAGATTTAGAGAAAATTACTGTCGCCAGTCCTATGGACAACTACTATAATAACTGAAAAAGAAAGGTTAATGCACATGTAATTAGCACTAAAAGCGTGGCAACTGAAGGTTGACAATATTGCGTGAACACTGAATGTTTGTCAGAACAAATAAATTTCGCTACACTCTGACTTCATTTAGCAAAAGAATTAATAAAACCGGAAAATTGAAAGTTAATTTAGTGACTGAAATTAATAGTGAACTTTGTTTCTGAAGCACTACGAAATAAAATAAAATAAGGTTAGTCTTGGGCTACCTCAACAATCCTCTCAAAACCAACTTGAATCTACGCAATTCAGAAATAAGAGATTTAACTTTAAACTTGAATTAAATGATTTTGAACATTTAATAACAGTAAAATTAGGTACGTACCAAGCTAAGCTGCAGTCACAGGTAAGCAAAAATATGGTAACAAAACTCGCACTCTTAATGTGTGGATGTGTAATCTAAATATAGTTCTGTTTAGTTATTGTAGCCAGCTATGAAGACTTTAATTGAACTTTGAAATTAAAGCAGTGAAATGGAATGATATTATTTTAATGCTGGCGTTTGAATTTCAACGACACTCCGGTTCATTTCGGAAAAGAAAGGGACCCTGCTTGGTAATGCAATTGGGACAATGAGCAACAAAGGTTCATGTTAAGTTGCTGTATTTTAGTGATGCAAATGGAACAGTTTGGAAAGCTGAGGTCTGCCATACAGTTCTAAAACTTTACGTGCTTCCAGTCTTCCTTGTTGGTTGATTGAAGGTTTGAAGCCATCGATCGAGGAGGTGGCGACAGTCACTCATTGTCGGCCGTCGCTGTTGCAGATGCTGGATGTTGGTGCGCCTTCTTCCCGACACGGTCACCAGGCGAAATGGGCTCTTGATGTGTGCCAGCTAATGTTTCCCGTCCGTGACACCGTGCCAGAAACTATCATAGCAAGTCGGGCCCAATTACATGCTGACAAACCCCGAAAGCGCGGCAACTCGCGGGAGCGTCACTCAACACACCTGCACCACCGCCCTACTCCAGCCAGACTCTGCTCTGCCCGCGCTCCACGCGGCAGAGTTAACACTACCCAAGATCCTAAACACTTTGGTTCTCCACACGACCTATCTATGTAATTGTTCTGTAACGTCTCCTGGAAAAACACTCAAAGGAGAAAAGAATAATTGAACTGGATGATTGTAATTGCGTGGACAAAGATTGTGTGAACTTTATGTAATAAAGAGAAACCATTATGTGTCATGTTTTATACTTGTATAGAATTATGTACCGATTTTTCTTAAAGATAATATCTGCGTCGGCGAGTACTGAAACCACCACAGATGATAATTATTAAATATAAAACAAAGATGAGAATATGTCACAACGAGTATAAATAGCAGTGACCGAACATTAATTTCTCTGTCGTCTTCTTGGAGTTACGTGAGTAGGAAGAGCCTGTGACGTTATATTGTACGCTTGTGTAGCATTCTTTTGTCAAGATTGAGAGAAGGACACCATTACACTTTGGTTTGTAAAGGTGTGTAATAATTTAATCTGTTTAAATGTTTTGAATAGAGTTACTTAGTGAAAACTTGCATTATGATTTGTAATAAGCTTGCCTGGTATTTTATCCCATCCTTTTAAGACATTTTCAGCTATTTAAATATTATTCGTGGTGCAGAGCTGCGATACGAATGAACGAACCGCTGCCGCGGCGCATTCAAACTGCATTAAATGAAACCAATAATATCGCAAAGAAGCAGACAGGTAACAGTGAACTAAAATTATTTCTTTCAGCTTTCGGAATTGCAGGGCAGAGCAACAGATTTTATGATGTGTTTTACAGGTGGACGCGGGCTGCGGATGATATATTATTAACAGTACAAAAAGATACTTTACCTTCATAACATAAAAGAAATCTTGCTGTGCGTAGTTCTCGTCTGGCAAACCTTATAGTAAAAACATATTTTTCTATGATAATAGTCTCATGTTCTCGTGTTAGTCGTGATACTTATTGGTGTTTTACTGTTAACAAAAATTCACTGCAAAATTTTGATGTTGAACAATCATTGCGTACTGTAACATCAGTATTGATAACGAAATAATTTTCAGTAACTTTTCCAATAACTGTAAAGTAAGGAAGATATGTTGAACTTTATGGCGAGTAAAAGTAACGAAAAAATGTTCGTTTAATAGAAAGCCAGGTCCAGAATAATAAGAACATAATATATTTTGTTTTGTTGAACATTAATGATCCAAAGAAAGTCACAGCACAACATCCCTAAAATGTATTTCCAGGCTCTTCGTAGCAACATATTTTATCTCATATATTAGTTGTTACGCGAGCAATAATAAAACAAAGCAGAGAGCCAGCGAAAGTTCGATAGCATAGTTTTCCTTAGGCAAGACCAGCGTAAAAATACAAATAATATTTACAAAACAAACCAATTATACATCGACATAAATGCATAAATATATATATATACAAACCGTAAAACAAATACAATATATAAAGACACAGAAATGTCATATCTTCAGATAAAAAAATAAGGAAAAAATTTATAGTACAATAGATGGAAATAGGAGGATATTGTGATATTCGCTATTTTTGGCTTCATTAAAACAGCAAATAGTTAATACTTTCAGCCAGAAGGCAAATACTTGTTTATAAAGAATGATTAATGTATAAAGGCGTCGCATAGCGATGTTGGAATTTCCTAAATAATGTAATTCGTCGTCTTTGGGCGCCAACATAAACAGAAGAATACGGATCGATATGCGATCCTTCAGTATTTTGTTCGCTAGAGAACAAATGAAGCCTTGAGCGTTAAACACTTGTACCTTTTCTCTTAAGTAAGACGGACGCAGATTTGTAGCGGTCTGATCTAATTTTTTACTAAATGTATAAAACGATGTTCAGTCTAAGTTTCAGTGAAGTGTAAAAAGAATAACTGTTATAACATGGTGACGACGCACGAGAGACTCAAGAGGACAATAGCTATATAAAAGAGCGCTCAAGGGACATGAAACGGACATAAAAATCTACCGTCATTGTAGTATTAAGCATAAGATACGATATATGTGTTAGTTATAATAAATATTTATTCTGGAAATATTGAATCATTTAGCAGTGCTCATTCCTATCATCTCCTCAGTATTCTTTTCATTTTAATTATACATTTTGCTAAGATTACAGACACCAAGATCAGCAGTCCAACGTGCGTTCTACATTGACAAAAAGAAAACTGTTTTATCGTCTTCTTGGATCAGCTTTAATATTGAATTTTCCTTTTGTGTGATGTTACTGTTGTTCTTGCGCCCTTAAGAGCTTTCTGGCCCCTTAGGAAATTGTTTTGTCATAGCAATAACTTCACGACCGGGTATGATCGTATCTACGATCATGAAGTAATTAGAAAGACGATAATGCAATTTCTTAATCAAAAGCACGCTAGTTGTGACTGCTTCAAGCCACGCGAAACTGCAAGTAAAGACTATTCACATTTCGTAATGCAATATCTCATGACAATGGTCAATCCATGATTCTTACGCCAATTGTGTTTGATAAAACAATAAGCGAAATCTCAAATTCCAACTTTCCCATTGAATAAAAACATCACTTTTATTTTGTTACATCACAATATGCATTTCCGGCGTTACACATTCCGCAATCATGCGACATTTTCATGCAGTCGAGGAGGTTCAAAAATCGGTTGTGTGAGTACACCGTGCTCTAAACCAAAATTTAAAAAATCAGTGGATGGCGATATGTGAATCGCTGCTTGCTCGTCATCAACTGGTTCGTAAACAACATCGTCCATTCCTATTGTATCGTTTATTGGTGACGAGAAATTGGGTCATCGTGCTGACATAAGGTAAACAGAGAAAACTTTGAACCCAAACCAAAGCAGTAACTCCTCACACAAAGACCTGCACGCATCCACAAAAGAAAATGTTATGCGGATGGTGGAAGAGCGATGGTGTGGGGCATTACGAAGTAACCATCACTGTTGACATTTATTATCAACAACTGAGACGTCTTGCAGAGACAGTCCAAGAATAACGACCAGGAACAGAGTGTGAAGTGATGCTGCACCATGATAACACCCACCCGCTTTCTTCTAGACTGACAAAAAACACTGTACAAGAGTTGGACTGGGAAGCTAATCCGCACCCACCTTATTCATCTTATGTCTCACCCTCAGATTTTCATCTTTTCCGCTCTCTATCGAACAAGCTTCAAGAAACATCCTTTCCGGATGAAAATGCGATCCCAGCACGGCTCGACGAGTTCTTCACCTGATAACCACGTAATTTCTACAGTCGCGGAATGGAAAAGTTACCCCAGAGCTGGTAGACTGTTGTAGATTGTGAAGCTGAATATATTACTGATGACTAACGTCTGTGTTACGTGTATCTGTTGTTTTTGTTAAACTTATGGAAAAACGCTGCTACTTAGGTACCAACGCAATAGTTTGATTTTTGTAGTATTTGATTTATTTATTTGCATTTTAAACAATTCATTCATTATCTCACGTGTGCTCATATTACCAGAGTATGTCTTGAGTTACTTGTTGGAGCTAATTTAACTGTAAAAATTTTCTTCTAGGTGTGGACTCAGTCGCTTACCACTCCTTGATTTCCCTCATCCTTACCATTTCATTTATGTGTGCCGTCAATTTATTTCACACTTTGCTGGTGTCTCTGTCACATACATTATTTAGAAAACCATGTGACAACGCCAGTGTTCTCTCTCGAAGGCACCACACGAAGGTACTTGGCTTGCAGCTACGTCAATTATTATTTAATTAATAACGCAAATTATTACGATTGTGATTGTTCTGTAGCATTTCTTTATGTGTTATTAATGGTTAGATATAAGAGAGTGCCTTAAGGTCGCAATCTGGTCAGGCAAAATAAGCAATAAGTAAATAAAATAAATAAATAAATCTATAGCCAACGGCGTCTTCCTTGACTTCGGAAGGTTTTTTCCACCGCCCCGCACTTCCTTTTAGTGAAAAACATACGATCTTACCTAGTATCAGCCCAGATTTGCGATTGGATCCAAGACTTCCATGCAGGTAGAACTCAACACGTCGCTTTTAACTGAACAAAATCGACAGGTGTAAATGTAATTTCGGGAGTTCCCCAAGGAGTGAGACCTGACCGTTGCTATTTACAGTGTATATAAATGGTCTACAGAAATTGTAGGTAGCTCTTTAAGACTGTTCGCAGATGATGAGGATGTCTGTAAGAAAGTAGCAAAGCCAGAAGACGTATCGATCTGCAGAATGGCCTTGTAACGTTTCCTGGCAGCACACACACTATTAATAAACTAAAATTTAATTGTACTATATACGCCGCTACTGTAATTATTTAACAAAAAATATTATTTAATTTTGTGTAAAGGACATTCGTTATTATTGTAATATTGTATATATACGCCGCTACTGTAATTATTTAACAAAAAATATTATTTAATTTTGTGTAAAGGACATTCGTTATTATGTAATATTTTCTGTAGTAATATTCTCGATGTATTTATGATTGTAATATTTCTATAATCATAATGTAATTACGAAATGTGTCAATATCTGGGATAACAAAAATGTAAAATACAGCCGCAAATTGCAAAGAGACTTTAACGGTTGATAGTGATATAAATAGGAATACATAGTGTGCATTCTTTGTCGTCTTCCTCGAGAGCTGAGAGAGAGAGGAACCTGTGACGTAGCATTTTATGAATGGGTAGACTTCATTTGTCTGTATCTAGATTTAGCCGCCATTAGAGGAGAAATTACAAACTAATGTAAGTTGAATTATTGTTGTGGTCTAAATACATTATAATTTATCAAAAGTGTGTATTACTAATGTAAATTAGCTTGCCCATGTCATCTATAATATTTCTTTAAAGAATTTTCAGCATTTTTAGCAATTACCGCTGGTGTTGCTGGGCTGTACCGCGACCGAACGATTTACAGCGGCGGCACGTTTAAAAAATTGTTCCGCTAAGAAAAATTAACCAAACCCGTAAATCGGGAGTAGATAGCAAATGGGCATTCTAGCACAACTATCGAAATCGACCACTTTTTACCAATTTTTATGCTATTTTAAGGTCATTTTATATCAAAATCGACTTTTTGACCATTTTTTGACGTTAACTACATCTGAAAATAGGGAAATGCCAAAAAGTGCCCCAAATAAGTTATAGTCCTCTAACACAAATATATACAATGAAAGAATATATACAATACAACATATACTATTTTAATATACATACAATATATTAATGAATAATATCTATAACAATATATCCAATATGATATATGTACAATAAACAAATATAAAATATATACAATATAAAAATATATACAATATCTATAATATACAATATCTACGATATACTATAATGTCCAAGTGGTAATGTATTTATTCCATCACCCATTATATACCTTTTATCATCATGTGGACTTAATGCTATCTTATTTAGTTCAACTGTATATATTTCATGTTTAATGGTTCTAATTAAATTCATAGTTCTATATTGTTCATTCTTATTGAATAAACAATCTTTATAGTCATCGAATGTTATTCTATTATTTACAACACATTTCTTAACACCTTTAGATTTTTTAGTTTCTTTTTCATTTACTATATATGCATACATTTTAGATCTTAATCCAATAAATTCTTTCATAATTTTACCATTACATTCATCTTTCATTTTTCCTAATACCTTTTTGTTCATTTGTGGTATATTGTACACATTATTTGTTGCATAATCACTTGTATCAAAATGTTCAATCATATTTTTCATATCTTCATAAAAGTCATCTGTTTTTATATTGTATATATAACTATCTGTATCTTGATAACATAATTCAATATTTGTATCATATTTAGGTTTCATTACATTGTAATGGAAATTATACATTAATTCTTTTGATAAATCTAATATACTCATACCAATATAAATTGGTTTATTAAATTTAATTTCAGTTTTATTCATATGAATAGCTACTAGATTTTCATTAAATATTGTTCTATGTTTAAAATTAGGTTTAGCTATTAATTTATCACATTTTCTACCATCTGATACTAATTTTATGTTAACTCTGTTACGTATATTTTCCATTGTTTTTCCAAACACACTATTATTCATTAGTTTATAGAAATCTTTTTCAAATTCATTTTTTGCTTTTTTCCTCATTTCTGTATTAAAAGCAATATATTTGTTCAACCAATCACTTTGATTAAATTTTAAAACACGATGTATCTTTTTTAATTTCATTCCTAATGATAGATATTGTTTTAAATTTCTATAGTGTACAACATATTTTGTTTTATCATATAATGTAGTTAATAGTTTACCCATGTTTTCTGGTGCTAATGGTACATCTTTATGTTTATCATGTAATTCAATTGGATATTCTAAATCTACTTCTAATATATACCCAGTATCAGAATCATCTTTCATATTCATTATAAATTTATTCCAATAGTTTATATAAAATTCAGGATAATTTAACCATTCAAAACCACCATAAGGTAGATATTGTGACATCGCATAACCATATAGATTATTAGCATCTAAATACATTAGATAATTTGATTCTTTATTTTTATCATAATCATTTAGATATTTATTATTTGCTTTAACATATCTTTTACAACATTGTGATATACCACCTCTTATTCCATTTTCAACCATTAAAATCATATCATAATCATGTAATAATTCTAATGGTTGATTAGTCATTTTTAACATTGCATCCCATGATAAACCAGGTGCTGTATAATACCATGCTGGATCTAAATCATATGATTTCATACATGTATGTCTAAAGTTTTCAAATACATCAGCTAATAATAACAAATCTGTTTTTAGATATAAATCATGATATTCACCTAGATTTTTAATATTGAATTTATTCCACACTAATTGTGCATGTTTATAATCATCATTAGTTATATTACATTCATTTAGTTTATTATAGAATTCATTTTTAGATGGTAATTGTGTTTCATTAAATTTATTCCAATCATCCATATAATCATATGGGTACACACCTTTTCTAATAACTAAATCTATTTCATCATCATTAAAGAATTGTTTAATATTAAGCATTTTATCTTTTGATAAATTAGATGATAGTTTATCTAATGAAGATGCCATAAATCTAAATGTATCAATAAACCTCATTTTTAACTTATTTGTTTGTTTACCAAAACTAATATATTTTTCTTCATTATTCGGTATCAAATCAATATCTTTATTATCATAACCAAGTTCTTTAATAAATAAATGTGAATCATAACCAGTTAGATTGTGTAAGAATATTGGTACAAATGTTGGTTGTTGAAGTTTAAGATTACATTCATTACACAATGGTGCTATATAATTACCAGTTAAATGATCATGATGATGTACTTTTTTATTATCTGGTGTATATACTGATTTACATAATGTACAATTATTAGATTCATTATGTATTTTTATTTGTTCATCTGTTAACTTATTCATTGGTTCAATTTGTGAATATATTTCACCAATTTCATCAACTTCATTTTTTATCATTTCTATGAATGTTTTAGCTGCATTTTGTCCTCTATAAACAACTGGATCTTTATAATGACCATGTATATATTTCACATAGTAACAAAATCCGGATGGTTCATGTTTTTGATATTTCAGTGTGTATGATTTATTTTGGTTTGGTGTACATTTATCCAGTTTCAATAATAAGCTTTCAAAATCAGCATATATAACAAATGGAACATACCTTGTATGATTATAGTTTTTGAATGTTATATATTCACCTCTTTGAGGTACAATAATTTTAGATGATTCATGTTTTGAACAATCGATTTTATGTATATTTAATTTATCTTCTGAATTAAAGTGTTGTAGGCACATTTTACATAGATGAATTTTACCATGATGCATTGTTTTCTGACATCTAACTAAACGTGATAAATGTTTAATCCAACAATAATGTGATTCATTATTATTTTTCATGTATAATAAATCAACATGTTTTGGTTTTTCATCTTTAGCTGTCTTTAATGGATATATTTCATATTTTTCATTGTATGCATATACATTAATCGATATATTAAGTTTACATTCATATTTAGGTATATTATCAATTTTAACTGGATATTCTATTGAACCAATTTTAGCTTCTAATTCATCAATATAGTCTTTATAATTACTAGTTCGATCAGGATTACGATCAACTGGATATAATGCTGATGCTATAGACCATAGAAAACATTTTTGATCATTATTTTTAACATTTACACATGCTTTCTTACTTCGTATTTTAAGTGGTAATTCCATATAAGATGAACCACGTAATGGTGTATATTTGTTAATGCCTAATTGTAATCCAATTATTCTATTTAACATCCAACCTGATCCTCTATCTTGAAAATCATACATACGTTTTAACATTTCACGTTTACCATTTGTATAAAATTTATTTAGATCTTTTTCATTTGTGATTGTATAGTTGTATGTTGAGAATCTAAATTCTTTCATTTCATTTGTAGTATTCAATTTGAATTCACAATACAATATTAAATTAACTTTTAATCCATTGTATATTTTGAGATTATCTTTTATTAACTTATGTATAATAGGTTTAGCTGATGTCATAATATGTTGTGGGTCTTTGATTTCAATATTGTTTTCAATGTTGTATGTTTGTAGCCTATTTTGGAATGCTTTTTCAATTGAATGATATTTATGTGTTTTTCTTTCTTTAGGTTGTTCAAATATATCTGTAGCAAATGGAAATGTTGTTTGAGTATTTTGAATCAACTGTAACAAATCACTTTTACATAATTTAGAATATCCACTTCTATTTAAATGTTTAGCTATAGTTTTAAGTTCACTAATATTCATTGTTGATGGATCTTTATCTTCTATATTAGCAATAGATACATTTTTAGATGTTCTTTTTCTTTTATTAGATTCCTTAGCAATATCAATTGTATGTGGAAATAATAAATCCATTAATCCACTTTTACGCATTTTAGAGTAACCTTTAATCTTTATGCTTTTAGCTATTGCTCTGAGTTCATTCATCTTCATCTCCATTATGATAGCTCTATTTATTAAGGAAGAAAACTATTATTTTTGTTGTCTATTTACTTATTTAATTATTATTCAGAATATTTGGTAACTGTATTTTTACAAATAGATACAGATATATCTATTTATTAGGGATAAAAAGTAAGCTAATTGTTGTCTGTATGTGTTGTCTCTTTTGTGTTTTTTTATATTACATAACTGATATTTATTAGCCTTATTTTGATAACTAGATATAGATAGATGTATCTATTTACTTATATAATTATTATTCAGAATATTATACTCTATACAACATATGGTTATATAATGAATTAGTAGATATTTATAGATTCTTTTTCTTTTATAAGATCAGAATGAATTAATGATTTTTCATGCTGTTTAAGTTTACATCTAGCTACAATTCTACCACATTCACATGCTACCTTTTCAAATAATTTATCTTTGTTTGCTTCATAATATCTTTTAGTATAATAACATGCACACTGGTTACATACTCTACAATGTCCATCTTTTACAAATTTATCAAAATGAAATTCATTAATATTTTTATCTTCTTTACATCTACAACATTTCGTAGTTGTATCCATTTATTACACTTAAAAACTCTATTGTTGTCTAAATTCTAATACATGTACCTTTTTATCTGATCTGTCAATCATTCCTTTATATACAATATTACAACCAATTATATCTATTTTTTTATTCAATTAACTTATTTAACTGTATATAGGAATTATTCAACTAATATATTTTAGTATATACATATACATATATATTTATTCCAATAATATATTTTACTAGATATAATATTTATTCAAGTAACATATTTTACTTGATACAGATTTATCATTTTTATAGAAATAATAATTATTCAACTAATATATTTTATTTGATAGAGATTTATCGTTTTTGTAGAAAAAATAATTATACATTTAATATATTTTTCTTACTTGTATTGATATACTAATTATTCTATTAATATGATTAATAGATTTTTTTAGAAATAAAATTTATTAATTTATGTGTTTTACTAATTTATAATTGAAATACTAACTATTCAATTAACATATGATTATTATTTTAATAGCTATACTAATTATTCAATTTATATGTTTTATAACTAGATATAATAACTATATAATTATATTTTAATTACTTATTATTGAAATAATATTTTTACTATCTATAATATTTATTCAATTAATATATTTTAATTATTTTAGATATTATAAAAATTCAATTAATATATTTTACTGATACATAAGTATATACCTAATTATTCTGTTAATATATTTTACAACTAGATATAATAATTATACTTTAATTACTTATCATTGGAATAATATTATTTTACTACCTTTAATATTTATTCAATTGATATATTTTAATTATTTAAGATATATTAATTAATCAATTAATATATTTTACTGATATAATATATAAAATAATATATTTGAATTATTTTTTTATTTATACTACAATTATTTATTTAATATTTATTACTTATTATTATACATAATAATATTCAATTACTATATTTTAATAAATATGGATATATCTATTTTCTCTTAAAAAAAATATATCTCATAAATGGATAACCTAAACCTAAAAGAATTAAAAGCTAAAGCAAAACTATTAGGAATAAAAGGTTATTCTAAAATGAAAAAACAACAACTAATTGATCTCATTAATAATATACAAGTGAATCAACCAAATGCTAGAGAACAACAACTAATTGAATTGATTCATGGTATATTTAAAAAAATGGATTTTAAACTGTTACATCAACTGTATGAAAGCAATGAAACATATGCTGATATGATTGTTGATTATATTAAAAACAAAAACCCATTTACTGACTATCAATGGGATAGAATTTCAAGTCATCGTGGTTTATCCATTGAATTCATTACAACATTTCATGATAAATTTGATTGGTTTAGGATATCAATTAAACAAAATTTATCTGATGATGCTATAAGATTATTTCATGATAAATTAGATTGGGATCAACTGTCAAGTTATCAAACACTGTCAGAAGATATAATAAGAGAATTTCAAGACAAAGTACACTGGGGTTTCTGTTTGTGTTAATAGATGTATATAATAATCATTATGAATGTTATATAAAATTTAATTATGAAAAAAGTGCTTAGAAATTTACTTTTGTTGAAAATTAAAGATTTTATAAAAACATAAATCTCAACATCTATCAACACAAACAGAAACACAAACACAAACAGAAACACAAAAAACACAAACAGAAACACAAACACAAACAGAAACACAAAAAACAGAAACAGAAACACAAACACAAATTGAATATGATGATAATAATCATAATGATATTAAATAATAAAATTGATTTAAAATCTAATATTAATGTTAAAGATATAGCTCATACATTAAAATATAAAAATGTTAATTATGTTATTAATGATAAAATAAAATTTAAATAAAAAGAAGATTTAAAAAATGGATAACTAGTGAATTACTACCTACAATTAGAAAAACAGGTCAATATAATAAACTAAATAGTATTTTTATTTTATGAAAAATAAATATTTATAAAATAAATTAAAATGGATTTGGACAATTTAATATTTAACAATAAAAAATTTAATGTTGTTATATATAATGAAAAGCCATATTTTAAAGGAAAGGATATTGCTGAAATTTTAAATTATAAAGATACAGATAAGGCAATTAGAAATTTTGTTGATGATGAAGATAAGCTAATATTAGAAAATATAAGGCCCTCCAATTTGGAGGGTCTATCGTATAATGAAAAAAAATACAATTTATATTACTGAATCTGGTTTATATTCATTAATTTTATCATCTATCTTTATTTTAGATTTTAAAGACTAATGTATATATTTTTAATGATTATATAAATTTATCTTATTATTATATGTATGTACTTATTATATATTTAACTAAAACGTTTATTATTATATATTATACTAAAATGTTTAATTGATTTTTATATATTTTTGTTTTAGATTTTAAATACTAATGAATATATCTTTAATTATTATATATATTTATCTTATTATTATATGTATGTACTTATTATATATTATTCTAAAATGTTTATTATTATATTTGATTGATTTTTGTATTTTTTAATTTTTTTATTTATTATTATTTTTATTATGTATTTAGTTTTCATTATATATTTATATGTATAGTCTTTTAATATTACTTCTACACATAGGACATGTATCATTTTCTCTTAACCATATATCAACACATTTTTTATGAAACACATGTTTGCATTTGGTTTTCACAAATAGTCCATCATCAGCAATTAAACATATAGAACATTCAGTATCATCAGATTTTTCTAATATTTCATAAGGTGACATTTGTTTTTGTATGAATGAGTCAGATAAGTTTTGTTTTAGTAAAATATATTCCCAATGAACTTTATCTTGAAATTCTATTATAAATTCTTCAGATAACATTTGTTCAGATGATATACTTCGCCAATCTACTTTATCTTGAAATTCTCTAATGAATGGTTCAGATAAATGTTGATGATGTGATATTCTACCCCAGTGTACTTTGTCTTGAAATTCTCTTATTATATCTTCTGACAGTGTTAGATAACTTGACAGTTGATCCCAATCTAATTTATCATGAAATAATCTTATAGCATCATCAGATAAATTTTGTTTAATTGATATCCTAAACCAATCAAATTTATCATGAAATGTTGTAATGAATTCAATGGATAAACCACGATGACTTGAAATTCTATCCCATTGATAGTCAGTAAATGGGTTTTTGTTTTTAATATAATCAACAATCATATCAGCATATGTTTCATTGCTTTCATACAGTTGATGTAACAGTTTAAAATCCATTTTTTTAAATATACCATGAATCAATTCAATTAGTTGTTGTTCTCTAGCATTTGGTTGATTCACTTGTATATTATTAATGAGATCAATTAGTTGTTGTTTTTTCATTTTAGAATAACCTTTTATTCCTAATAGTTTTGCTTTAGCTTTTAATTCTTTTAGGTTTAGGTTATCCATTTATGAGATATATTTTTTTTAAGAGAAAATAGATATATCCATATTTATTAAAATATAGTAATTGAATATTATTATGTATAATAATAAGTAATAAATATTAAATAAATAATTGTAGTATAAATAAAAAAATAATTCAAATATATTATTTTATATATTATATCAGTAAAATATATTAATTGATTAATTAATATATCTTAAATAATTAAAATATATCAATTGAATAAATATTAAAGGTAGTAAAATAATATTATTCCAATGATAAGTAATTAAAGTATAATTATTATATCTAGTTGTAAAATATATTAACAGAATAATTAGGTATATACTTATGTATCAGTAAAATATATTAATTGAATTTTTATAATATCTAAAATAATTAAAATATATTAATTGAATAAATATTATAGATAGTAAAAATATTATTTCAATAATAAGTAATTAAAATATAATTATATAGTTATTATATCTAGTTATAAAATATATAAATTGAATAATTAGTATAGCTATTAAAATAATAATCATATGTTAATTGAATAGTTAGTATTTCAATTATAAATTAGTAAAACACATAAATTAATAAATTTTATTTCTAAAAAAATCTATTAATCATATTAATAGAATAATTAGTATATCAATACAAGTAAGAAAAATATATTAAATGTATAATTATTTTTTCTACAAAAACGATAAATCTCTATCAAATAAAATATATTAGTTGAATAATTATTATTTCTATAAAAATGATAAATCTGTATCAAGTAAAATATGTTACTTGAATAAATATTATATCTAGTAAAATATATTATTGGAATAAATATATATGTATATGTATATACTAAAATATATTAGTTGAATAATTCCTATATACAGTTAAATAAGTTAATTGAATAAAAAAATAGATATAATTGGTTGTAATATTGTATATAAAGGAATGATTGACAGATCAGATAAAAAGGTACATGTATTAGAATTTAGACAACAATAGAGTTTTTAAGTGTAATAAATGGATACAACTAAGAAATGTTGTAGATGTAAAGAAGATAAAAATATTAATGAATTTCATTTTGATAAATTTGTAAAAGATGGACATCGTAGAGTATGTAACCAGTGTGCATGTTATTATACTAAAAGATATTATGAAGCAAACAAAGATAAATTATTTGAAAAGGTAGCATGTGAATGTGGTAGAATTGTAGCTAGATGTAAACTTAAACAGCATGAAAAATCATTAATTCATTCTGATCTTATAAAAGAAAAAGAATCTATAAATATCTACTAATTCATTATATAACCATATGTTGTATAGAGTATAATATTCTGAATAATAATTATATAAGTAAATAGATACATCTATCTATATCTAGTTATCAAAATAAGGCTAATAAATATCAGTTATGTAATATAAAAAACACAAAAGAGACAACACATACAGACAACAATTAGCTTACTTTTTATCCCTAATAAATAGATATATCTGTATCTATTTGTAAAAATACAGTTACCAAATATTCTGAATAATAATTAAATAAGTAAATAGACAACAAAAATAATAGTTTTCTTCCTTAATAAATAGAGCTATCATAATGGAGATGAAGATGAATGAACTTAGAGCAATAGCTAAAAGCATAAAGATTAAAGGTTACTCTAAAATGCGTAAAAGTGGATTAATGGATTTATTATTTCCACATACAATTGATATTGCTAAGGAATCTAATAAAAGAAAAAGAACATCTAAAAATGTATCTATTGCTAATATAGAAGATAAAGATCCATCAACAATGAATATTAGTGAACTTAAAACTATAGCTAAACATTTAAATAGAAGTGGATATTCTAAATTATGTAAAAGTGATTTGTTACAGTTGATTCAAAATACTCAAACAACATTTCCATTTGCTACAGATATATTTGAACAACCTAAAGAAAGAAAAACACATAAATATCATTCAATTGAAAAAGCATTCCAAAATAGGCTACAAACATACAACATTGAAAACAATATTGAAATCAAAGACCCACAACATATTATGACATCAGCTAAACCTATTATACATAAGTTAATAAAAGATAATCTTAAAATATACAATGGATTAAAAGTTAATTTAATATTGTATTGTGAATTCAAATTGAATACTACAAATGAAATGAAAGAATTTAGATTCTCAACATACAACTATACAATCACAAATGAAAAAGATATAAATAAATTTTATACAAATGGTAAACGTGAAATGTTAAAACGTATGTATGATTTTCAAGATAGAGGATCAGGTTGGATGTTAAATAGAATAATTGGATTACAATTAGGCATTAACAAATATACACCATTACGTGGTTCATCTTATATGGAATTACCACTTAAAATACGAAGTAAGAAAGCATGTGTAAATGTTAAAAATAATGATCAAAAATGTTTTCTATGGTCTATAGCATCAGCATTATATCCAGTTGATCGTAATCCTGATCGAACTAGTAATTATAAAGACTATATTGATGAATTAGAAGCTAAAATTGGTTCAATAGAATATCCAGTTAAAATTGATAATATACCTAAATATGAATGTAAACTTAATATATCGATTAATGTATATGCATACAATGAAAAATATGAAATATATCCATTAAAGACAGCTAAAGATGAAAAACCAAAACATGTTGATTTATTATACATGAAAAATAATAATGAATCACATTATTGTTGGATTAAACATTTATCACGTTTAGTTAGATGTCAGAAAACAATGCATCATGGTAAAATTCATCTATGTAAAATGTGCCTACAACACTTTAATTCAGAAGATAAATTAAATATACATAAAATCGATTGTTCAAAACATGAATCATCTAAAATTATTGTACCTCAAAGAGGTGAATATATAACATTCAAAAACTATAATCATACAAGGTATGTTCCATTTGTTATATATGCTGATTTTGAAAGCTTATTATTGAAACTGGATAAATGTACACCAAACCAAAATAAATCATACACACTGAAATATCAAAAACATGAACCATCCGGATTTTGTTACTATGTGAAATATATACATGGTCATTATAAAGATCCAGTTGTTTATAGAGGACAAAATGCAGCTAAAACATTCATAGAAATGATAAAAAATGAAGTTGATGAAATTGGTGAAATATATTCACAAATTGAACCAATGAATAAGTTAACAGATGAACAAATAAAAATACATAATGAATCTAATAATTGTACATTATGTAAATCAGTATATACACCAGATAATAAAAAAGTACATCATCATGATCATTTAACTGGTAATTATATAGCACCATTGTGTAATGAATGTAATCTTAAACTTCAACAACCAACATTTGTACCAATATTCTTACACAATCTAACTGGTTATGATTCACATTTATTTATTAAAGAACTTGGTTATGATAATAAAGATATTGATTTGATACCGAATAATGAAGAAAAATATATTAGTTTTGGTAAACAAACAAATAAGTTAAAAATGAGGTTTATTGATACATTTAGATTTATGGCATCTTCATTAGATAAACTATCATCTAATTTATCAAAAGATAAAATGCTTAATATTAAACAATTCTTTAATGATGATGAAATAGATTTAGTTATTAGAAAAGGTGTGTACCCACATGATTATATGGATGATTGGAATAAATTTAATGAAACACAATTACCATCTAAAAATGAATTCTATAATAAACTAAATGAATGTAATATAACTAATGATGATTATAAACATGCACAATTAGTGTGGAATAAATTCAATATTAAAAATCTAGGTGAATATCATGATTTATATCTAAAAACAGATTTGTTATTATTAGCTGATGTATTTGAAAACTTTAGACATACATGTATGAAATCATATGATTTAGATCCAGCATGGTATTATACAGCACCTGGTTTATCATGGGATGCAATGTTAAAAATGACTAATCAACCATTAGAATTATTACATGATTATGATATGATTTTAATGGTTGAAAATGGAATAAGAGGTGGTATATCACAATGTTGTAAAAGATATGTTAAAGCAAATAATAAATATCTAAATGATTATGATAAAAATAAAGAATCAAATTATCTAATGTATTTAGATGCTAATAATCTATATGGTTATGCGATGTCACAATATCTACCTTATGGTGGTTTTGAATGGTTAAATTATCCTGAATTTTATATAAACTATTGGAATAAATTTATAATGAATATGAAAGATGATTCTGATACTGGGTATATATTAGAAGTAGATTTAGAATATCCAATTGAATTACATGATAAACATAAAGATGTACCATTAGCACCAGAAAACATGGGTAAACTATTAACTACATTATATGATAAAACAAAATATGTTGTACACTATAGAAATTTAAAACAATATCTATCATTAGGAATGAAATTAAAAAAGATACATCGTGTTTTAAAATTTAATCAAAGTGATTGGTTGAACAAATATATTGCTTTTAATACAGAAATGAGGAAAAAAGCAAAAAATGAATTTGAAAAAGATTTCTATAAACTAATGAATAATAGTGTGTTTGGAAAAACAATGGAAAATATACGTAACAGAGTTAACATAAAATTAGTATCAGATGGTAGAAAATGTGATAAATTAATAGCTAAACCTAATTTTAAACATAGAACAATATTTAATGAAAATCTAGTAGCTATTCATATGAATAAAACTGAAATTAAATTTAATAAACCAATTTATATTGGTATGAGTATATTAGATTTATCAAAAGAATTAATGTATAATTTCCATTACAATGTAATGAAACCTAAATATGATACAAATATTGAATTATGTTATCAAGATACAGATAGTTATATATACAATATAAAAACAGATGACTTTTATGAAGATATGAAAAATATGATTGAACATTTTGATACAAGTGATTATGCAACAAATAATGTGTACAATATACCACAAATGAACAAAAAGGTATTAGGAAAAATGAAAGATGAATGTAATGGTAAAATTATGAAAGAATTTATTGGATTAAGATCTAAAATGTATGCATATAAAGTAAATGAAAAAGAAACTAAAAAATCTAAAGGTGTTAAGAATTGTGTTGTAAATAATAGAATAACATTCGATGACTATAAAGATTGTTTATTCAATAAGAATGAAAAATATAGAACTATGAATTTAATTAGAACCATTAAACATGAAATATATACAGTTGAACTAAATAAGATAGCATTAAGTCCACATGATGATAAAAGGTATATTATGGGTGATGGAATAAATACATTACCACTTGGACATTATAGTATATCGTAGATATAGTATATTATAGATATTGTATATATTTTTATATTGTATATATTTTATATTTGTTTATTGTACATATATCATATTGGATATATTGTTATAGATATTATTCATTAATATATTGTATGTATATTAAAATAGTATATGTTGTATTGTATATATTCTTTCATTGTATATATTTGTGTTAGAGGACTATAACTTATTTGGGGCACTTTTTGGCATTTCCCTATTTTCAGATGTAGTTAACGTCAAAAAATGATCAAAAAGTCGATTTTGATATAAAATGACCTTAAAATAGCATAAAAATTGGTAAAAAGTGGTCGATTTCGATAGTTGTGCTAGAATGCCCATTTGCTATCTACTATCGGGAGCAGATAAAAATTAGCAGTGAATTAAGAAAATGTTTTTCTTTTACAGCGATCCTGAGACTGACGGAATTTATTACTAGTTTCACATTTGTGCATTCGTAGGCGGATAGTTAACGTTGAAATTTAACAATTTGTTGGTTCTTTCAAATAACTTAAATGTATAGTGAAGTGTGTTTTATCAATGATAATTAAACGTCGGCTTGGCAACATTTAACCATTTTCTGCTAATAGAGACAGTCTTGTGTTCCATAGCTAACGCCGGGAAAGAATTCAGTAAATATTTAAAAAAACCACTGCATTTAGAAAATGTGTGCCAAGGCCGAATTATGTAAAAGATATAATTCTCAACTAAATATTCTTAATCAGTTAATATGAATTTATCAGCATGAGAGGGTTGACTAAGTTCACGTAATTTTAAATGTACTTAATTCTGTCTAAATGAATTTTTATTACCACACGTAAATAAGAGGTTCGACAACAAAGTTCGTACTTAAAGAAAGAAAGAGCAAATAACAAAAACAAATTAAAAAAGGTAACTATTTATTTTTTTAAATTTAATTTCATTAAAGCCTGCAGAGTACTGATGAAAGGTGCAGACTCAGGCAGTTCATCCTGAACGTAAATAAATGCAACATATTGCGCGTAAGTAGGGAAAGAAATCAGCTACTGAACAACTACATTCTTGATAAAAAGGTGCTGGAAAAAGTATCTGCGTAAAATATCTAGGAGTAGGCTAGCTATCCAGAGTGACCTTAAGTGGAATGACCACATACAGCAAATAGTAAGAAAACCAGATGCCATATGCGAGTCGTAGAAAGTATCTTAAGCAAACGTAACTGATCCACGAAGGAAGTGGCTTATAAGGCGCTTTTTCGACCAATTCTTGAATATTCTTACTCTATCTGCATCGTTACCAGGTATGACTGATAGAAGAGAGGGAGACGATCCAACGAAGAGCGGTACGTTTCGTCAAGGGATCGTTTGGTAGACGGAAAAGCGTTACACAGATGCTCAGCCAAGTCCATTGGTAGACGTTACGAGAGAGGCGTTGTGCATCACGAAGAGGTTTGCTATGGAAATTTCGAGAAGAATCGGACAACATACTACTTCTTCCCACACAAATCTCGCGAAGTGACCAAGACGAGAGAGAAATTAGAGCCAGTACAGAGGCTTACCAACAAACAATCTTCTCAAGCGCTGTTCGCAAGTGAAACAAGGAAGGGGGGGGGGGGATGAATTATGGTACCAGAAGTACTCTGCACCACACACCATTAGGTGACTTGCGAATTACGATGTAGATGTAGATGTCATGACTTAATAAATTGGACCCTGTACGATAAAGAATGATAGTAAACTCAGAAACAGACCACTGTTCGTGGTCCAAACGTAGGTTTCATCCAGTGACTGTTATTTCCACAATATGCTAACTAGTAGCAGACGTGCTGACTGATATTTACATTGATATACTTTTGCACCTACTTGTTATCTGCTGAAAAATGAAGTAAAAAAAAAATGGGCTTTCTATGAAGTTACTTCAAACTAGTGACATGCTTCGTGTCTGAATTATCAGGAATCATTTGCACGGGCGTCGCATCTACCGATAACTAAATAGAGACTTTGGCTGTGGAGGGGCTAATGTAAATATAGACTTTTCAAGAAAAAATCCTTGGATGCTAGCTATTCTTTTCATAATTCATTGAACAGTGAAACCTGCCATCCAAGAACGATAGAAACCTCTGACTTCGACAGAAGAGAACGGTAATAAAATGGAAATGTCGTGTGGCTAGGGCCTCCCGTCGGGTAGACCGTTCGCCTGGTGCAGGTCTTTCGATTTGACGCCACTTCGGCGACCTGCGCGTCGATGGGGATGAAATGATGATGATTAGGACAACACAACACCCAGTCCCTGAGCGGAGAAAATCTCCGACCCAGCCGGGAATCGAACCCGGGCCCTTAGGATTGACAGTCTGTCACGATGACCACTTTTTTTTTTTTTTTTTTAGTTAATGCGTGAGTACAAAGATGACCCTGTACCAAATAAAGGTACACAAGCATGAGACAAATTTGATCAGTCTTCCAAGAAAGGAGCTATTACTACACGGAAAGAAAACTAGAAGAAACTTGATACTTTTTTTCACCAAGATGCAGCCCGTGAATAACTTGGTGCGTGATATGCGGTGGACGAAACTATTAGCTTGTATTAATGAAAAGAAAACGGAAAAAATTAATATCTGAGTAACCAAGTTATTATCTCCTTTGTAGCTCAGAATTTTACCTATCATTTTAATCTCCGCGTTACCAGCTCTTATATATATATATATATATATATATATATATATATATATATATATATATATATATATATATATACACTCCTGGAAATTGAAATAAGAACACCGTGAATTCATTGTCCCAGGAAGGGGAAACTTTATTGACACATTCCTGGGGTCAGATACATCACATGATCACACTGACAGAACCACAGGCACATAGACACAGGCAACAGAGCATGCACAATGTCGGCACTAGTACAGTGTATATACACCTTTCGCAGCAATGCAGGCTGCTATTCTCCCATGGAGACGATCGTAGAGATGTTGGAAGTAGTCCTGTGGAACGGCTTGCCATGCCATTTCCACCTGGCGCCTCAGTTGCACCAGCGTTCGCGCTGGAGTGCAGACCGCGTGAGACGACGCTTCATCCAGTCCCAAACATGCTCAATGGGGGACAGATCAGGAGATCTTGCTGGCCAGGGTAGTTGACTTACACCTTCTAGAGCACGTTGGGTGGCACGGGATACATGCGGACGTGCATTGTCCTGTTGGAACAGCAAGTTCCCTTGCCGGTCTAGGAATGGTAGAACGATGGGTTCGATGACGGTTTGGATGTACCGTGCACTATTCAGTGTCCCCTCGACGATCACCAGTGGTGTACGGCCAGTGTAGGAGATCGCTCCCACACCATGATGCCGGGTGTTGGCCCTGTGTGCCTCGGTCGTATGCAGTCCTGATTGTGGCGCTCACCTGCACGGCGCCAAACACGCATACGACCATCATTGGCACCAAGGCAGAAGCGACTCTCATCGCTGAAGACGACACGTCTCCATTCGTCCCTCCATTCACGCCTGTCGCGACACCACTGGAGGCGGGCTGCACGATGTTGGGGCGTGAGCGGAAGACGGCCTAACGGTGTGCGGGACCGTAGCCCAGCTTCATGGAGACGGTTGCGAATGGTCCTCGCCGATACCCCAGGAGCAACAGTGTCCCTAATTTGCTGGGAAGTGGCGGTGCGGTCCCCTACGGCACTGCGTAGGATCCTACGGTCTTGGCGTGCATCCGTGCGTCGCTGCAGTCCGGTCCCAGGTCGACGGGCACGTGCACCTTCCGCCGACCACTGGCGACAACATCGATGTACTGTGGAGACCTCACGCCCCACGTGTTGAGCAATTCGGCGGTACGTCCACCCGGCCTCCCGCATGCCCACTATACGCCCTCGCTCAAAGTCCGTCACCTGCACATACGGTTCACGTCCACGCTGTCGCGGCATGCTACCAGTGTTAAAGACTGCGATGGAGCTCCGTATGCCACGGCAAACTGGCTGACACTGACGGCGGTGGTGCACAAATGCTGCGCAGCTAGCGCCATTCGACGGCCAACACCGCGGTTCCTGGTGTGTCCGCTGTGCCGTGCGTGTGATCATTGCTTGTACAGCCCTCTCGCAGTGTCCGGAGCAAGTATGGTGGGTCTGACACACCGGTGTCAATGTGTTCTTTTTTCCATTTCCTGGAGTGTATATATATATATATATATATATATATATATATATATATATATATATATATATTTTTTTTTTTTTTTGTAAAGTGGACCGGTGGGGGCTCGGGGGGCAAAGTGGGCAGGGGTCGAAACCTGAGGCCTGGCCACAGTGTCCCCCTCACCACCACCGAGCCTGTGGTGCTTAGGGAAGTGGGAGAAACAGGAATCAACAGTAGTGGAAGGCGTTGTTATTTATTTATTTGCATGTGTGTTTGTAAGATTCACTAATAGCATGAAATTATGCGAACACATATGTGAAAGAGAATGAAATATAAATTCTGGGTAAAGAAAAGGAAAGGAAAGAGGAAAAGCAAAAAGAAATAAAATCCGCGCAATCTGCGACGCGCTCTCCCATCCGCGGAGATCAGAAGTAGAATAGATCGTAGGCGGTTGAAACTCAGACACCGCCGGGGGAGGAGGGGTGGGTGCCCTCTGTGCCAGGCACCCCCCAACTCAGTGGAGGTCTAACAAAGACCGCTCGAAGATAGTTAGCAAATAATGTTCGGTAACGTGGCGTGTTTTCGAGAGCTGCATGGGCTGTTCGTAAATAGGTCCAGAAGTCGATGCGGGATTTAGGTCCCTCATGAAAGAGATAAGCGACCGCCCACCCTTTGACCCACGTAATAGCATGACATTTGGCGGCGGGAAAATGTCGGTCCTCCGAGTATAGAAACATTCGAGGCTCGACTGTGTCTGGTGGCACCCGGAGATAGCAGGCAATGATTTGCTGCACGAAGCGCCATACATCTCGCGATGAGGCGCATGTCAAACGGTGTTCATCAGTGTCCAGTTGCTGGCAAAGGAGACAAAGAGGGGATTCTGACAAGCCAATGTTGTGCAGGCGCTGCTTCGTGGCAAATTTCCTGTTGACTATGTGATACCACAGTGCCCGGACGTTCGTAGGGAGGAAGGGCTGGTGGACGGTAGTCCACACTATGGGCCACTGGATGGAGGGGTGTTTGGTCTCCATCACATTCCGGAGAACACAGCGCAGCAACAGGCTGTAAAAATCCTTAGTCCTAGGTGGGCGTGTATCTGGGAGACTGGTATGTGTGTAACTGTAGTCGACGAAAAAGGTCGAAATATGGGACAAATGAGGCACGATATGGCCGACAGACACCGGTGGTGAGGTGGAAGCAGGTAGGAGGACCTCAATCAAGCTGCGTGTTAGAGATGTACCCTGGCCCATCCACTGTTTTCTCATTGTACTCATGTACAAGGCTCGCATACGGACATTGACGAGGCCGACGCCACCATACCGTGAGGGCAGGGTAAGTGTCTCATAACGGACCTTAAACATTGAACCAGCCGTGAGATAATAGCCAAAAGCCGCCTGAAGGTTGTGCCCAATTGCAGTTGGCAGAGGGAGAACTTTTTTTTTTTTTTTTTTTTAAAATCTTTATTTCCATATGATATTAATTATAACAATGTAGCCCACTACCTTATCTAATTAGTGGGCCGAAGGTCTCATACATTGTTACATATGCAGCTTTTCTAAATATAAATTAGTAAGTAGTTAGTGATAAGTAACAAGTACATGGAAACTACAATGGGCAATTAGTATATTAGTTAAGGACTAAGTAGTAGCCTACGTAACTAACTACATACTACTTACTAAGCCTGCAGCGTTACAAAGGTGTCAGCTACTAATATAAACCTACTATTTGGCCTTGCTCATTGAGCTAACCCCAATGAGCGTGCCCCTGACACTGGGCAGGCCATGGAGTTGGTCGCTGCAGGTTCCTAAAAGAAGTATCTAGTTCTAAGTCTACAACTAAACTAAACTTAACCTAATGTCACAATCGGGTGCATTGTCTAGATAGGTGGGGTTGCACTCCATTCCCCCTGATCCCGGGGCACGGCGGATTCTAGACTGAAGAGTCGACCTTTCCATACCCGGGCGGATTGGGAATAGGGTGCTGTCTTTATCAGTGTTCTAGTAAGTCTCTAATCATGAGCTAATTTGGTTCATTCAGGTAGTCCCTTAAGACTTTCCGTGATACCGCGTTAGCCAGCTTGTTTATGATCTGAAAAGTGTCTTGATGTCTTAGCAGTCTATATGTGTTGTTATGAGGTAATTGTCCGCGTAAGTCTAAGGCCACATCATTGAAGAGTGGGCACTCGTAGACCACATGATCCGGAGTACCCTCCAGAGCACCACAGTCACACGCAGGTGTCGCCTTTTTCCCAAATCGACATAGATATGTCGAATAGGGTCCATGCCCAGTGAGAAAATGGATGAGCCCTCTGGTTGGTTCAAAGTATGTCATTTTTATTCTTTCTCTGACATCTGGTAGTAAATCAAAAGTCCTGCGTCCTGTTTCTTCATTTTCCCATGAAAGTTGCCAAAGCTGTTCCCCTCTTAGCCTGATTTCTACTTTGTTTTCAGTCCTACTCCCCAGAATTTCCTCTATTTTATCCAAGTTTCCCTTTTTTGCCCAATACCAGGCGGCCTGCTCCCGAATTTTGATATCCAGTGGGCAGAGTCCCATTATGACCAACAGGGCTCCTCCCGGTGTGGTCCTATACGCCCCCATTGATCTCATAATCATATTCCTTTGAACTCTTCTCACTGTCATGGCGGGCACCACCCTCGTGAGCCTGTGTGCCCAGACTCCTGAACCGTAACCCACTATGGAGGTGAGTATGCTGTTATGATATAACTTGATGAGATGTGGTGGGAGGTGGAAGCGTTTATGTCCAATGGAGATGAGGTTGTTTAGTACTTGTAAAGCTCTTTGTGTTACGGTTTCAATGTGTCTGCCAAATGACCACCTCTCATCAATGATGATGCCCAGGTATCGAGTCTCATGTCGCCTAAGAACAGGTGAGCCCTCTATCCTAACTGTTGGATTCCTGACTAGTTGTCCCTTTAGAAGGAGGTAAGTTGATTTGGTTGGTGAAATTGTCATTTTAGTTTTCCGGCACCAAAGTTGTAGTGTTGCTATTGCTCGTTCTATTTTAGGTTCTATGTCTTCTCGGCTTCGGCCGCCAACCAGTAGGAGGAGGTCATCTGCGTAGGCTATCACGTCCAGCACTTCATCAGTTTGCTGTAAATTATCTAGTAGGGGTTCCATGTGGATGTCCCAGAACAGGGGACCTAAAACGGAGCCCTGGGGACATCCCTTCGTGATTGTTTTTCTTACCCTAGTGCTAGGAGATGATAGCCAGACCTCCCGATCCTCACAATAGCTCCTCAGACACCCATACAGCAGCCCTGGACACTCCTTCTCCCGTAAACAGGAGAAGAGCGAAGGCCACCACAGGTTGTCGAAGGCGCCACTTATGTCCACCATGATGCCGACTACATACTTATACGGGGTAGAGCTACAGACCTCAGCCGCCAGGGCGATTGCATCAGATGCGGAACGCCCCGGCCTAAAGCCGAATTGCCTGCTGCTCATCCCGCACAGCACTCGGTGCGCAGCCAGTCTGTCAGCCAGCAGCCGCTCCAGAACCTTCCCAAACAGATCAAGCAGGCAGATTGGACGGTAAGATTTTGTTTCTGCTGGGTCTTTCTCGGCTCCTTTTTTAATAATAACTACATTTGCCCTCTTCCAAATTTGAGGGAACTTTTGCTGCCTCAGACATTCGTTATAAAGTTGAGTTAGAGGAGCGACTATCTGGGGAGCCAGGAATTGCACCACCTCCGCCACAATGCCATCCGGCCCGGGAGCTTTCCCTATCTTCAGGGTTTTTATGTGGGCAGCTACCTCCTCTTCAGAGAAGGGGTAGACTGCTGTGTGATTTACGTATACATTGCTTGTGTAGTTCTCTCGCAGCTGCCGTTGTTCATCGGTCTCTCCATCCGCTGTATCATCAGGCAGCAGGGACTGGAGAAGAACCTCGGCAGTTTCCTGCCAAGACACTGTCATCCCGTCCCCCCGCCTGACAGTTGAGAGCTCCATCGGAGAGCGGATTTTTTCCCGGACAAGCTTATAGGGAATTCCCCAGGGGTCGAGAGCAAGTTGGTTGAGTACGAAGTGTTCCCAACTTTGGGATCGTACTTCAGATAAGTGTTTGTGAAAATTTTCGTTTGCTTCCCGGTATAATTGCAGCCATCTTTGCTTTTCAAGCCAGACGACACTGCGCTGGTAGTGCCTCCTGAGCCTTCTGACAGACCGACGCATCTCCTCCAGTTCAGCTGACCATGGTGACGGAGAGGCCGCCATGGCCTTCCTCCTAGTAGGCACGGCAGCCTTCACTGCTCGAGTTATTGCTGTAGTCAGTTCTTCAGCTCTTTTGTCAATGTCAATGTCCAAAAGTCCGTCACCTTCTGGCAGTGCAGGAATGTCGCACTCCCTGGCAAGTTTTTCCCAGTCGGCTCTTTTATAATTATATTGCACCTCCCACCCCATGGCCCAGCGGCTCTCCCTGTTTCCCACGCTGAAAGTGATAAGATTATGGTCACTGGTGGTGGCGTTCTCTATCACTTCCCACTGCTGAATTAGGTGCACCATGTTGGGTGTAGCCAAGGTCACGTCAATTTTTGTGCCTTGGCCACCTCCCGCCACATAGGTCGGAGGGTTTCCAGGTTTATTTACCACCACCAGCTGCAAGGCCATAATGGCCTCTTCTGCCTTCTCCCCATTTGGGTCCCTGGTGCCGCTGTACCATAGGGGGGATTTAGCATTTATATCAGCAGTCACAATTACTTTTCGCCCCCGCAACGCCGTGATGACTGTGGAGAGATGTAACAAATGTCTTTCGATGTCGTCACCATACTGAAAGTACATATTTATAAGGATGACAGTGCCAGATGGAGATTGCAGCTCCACGACGTTGCAGTGGCTAGTTGTGAATTGCGTCAGAACTATGGCTCTCAGAAGTTTGTTGGTTATGATTATTGCCGATTTAGGGTTTTCTCCACTGCTTATAACTTGCCATGTCATAGCTGTGAATACTAGTTTCCCATTTAGGGAGTACGGCTCTTGCAGACAGATCAGATCCAGTCTCCTCTCCTCCACTTCCTTACGTAGCTCCTGCATCACCAGTCTACTGTTATGGGCGTTTAGTTGTCCAATGGTGATTTTTGTCATTTAATTTATGGATAGTATGTGTGTACTCTGTCATTTGGCCAGGTCTTATTCCAGTCAAATGTAATACGTCCATTTGCTAGAACTGCTTGTTCGTATATGTCATCCAAGTCAAATTTTTCCCCGCGTCTTTCAAACAGTTTCTTGAGTAAGTCACGCAGGGCTCCGAAGTCGGTGGGGAGATTCACTGACTTGAGCTGGATTCTGTCCACGGCCTCCATTGCCGAGAAGGTGACTCTCCTACCGTTCTCGTGTCCCACCCGGACCACGTGTCTTAAGGCAGTGGTCAGGGTAGTCGGCTGCTCTAGTCTCGCTAATTGCATTGTGAACTCAAGGTTTGGATAGACCCTGACTGGGTCGATGGGTGGCAATCTCACGATTGGATCTTTCATAGCTTGTTCACTCGAGCTAGTTATTTTGTTCTCCTGTAGTGGTTGTTTTATGTTACTGTGCTCTTTTGTTGAGATTGCCACCGTCTCTGTTACAGGATGCCCTTGCCGTTGATCTTTCGTTGGCATTGTCCTCCGGCTTTGGGAGGAGGGAGACTTGACTGTAAGAGGTTCAGTTTGAGTTCCTCTATCAGTAGTGGTGGATTCCGTTTGGGTACTCGCGTCCTTCATAATGACTGAGGCGTCAGTGAGCGACCTCAAAAACATCTTAAAGGCACTTGCCCTCATGGCATCCCTCCTCCTTTTGCTCGGGGATTTTCTTTTGGTCATCCTGTTTGCCTTGGCTTGTTCAGCCATAGTCTATCCTTGAGATCAACCTTTGCTCTAGGAGTCTGTAAGTGGGGCAATTCCGCCCAGTGGCGCCACAAGGTTTTTTGCCCCTTCTTTTACACGGGATACAGACTGCTGTAGCCCTACAGTCTTTGCGGACATGTCCATCCTCGCCACATTTCGAGCAGGCCGACCCCCTGGTGCAGTGCCTCAAAACGTGGTCGAGATCTCCGCAATTGTGGCAACGCGGTACCACAAGATAGTCACGTGTATTTACGGCGTGGAAGCCGATGTATAGTTTGCCCATTGCAGTTATTTTCTTTCTCATTTGAGCAGACACCTCTGCGACGTGGTGAACCACGTCACGATCCCGAGGTCCTGTCTTAAATTTCAATTTGAAATTTTCTTTAAATTCATCCTCTGTCATATCTTCAAAGTTTTGTGCCTTTATGGTTTCGTGTATCTCCTCATTGGTCATAACAGTCGGTACATCATATAGAATGACCAACGGGTTTCTCTTCCTTGGCGGCTCACATTTTACCACCGAGTTTAACTTAGTATTATTTAATAATTTCACTTTGTCCTCTTCAGAGGCCACTTCTACTATTACTGAATTCCTACTTGGTTTAACCCTATTTATCTTAATCTTATCTTTTACTGGGTTTATCGTGGTAGTGAGTAGCTCCTGTATTTTCTTTACGCTGGTGTCCTGACCGGGTAAGGTCCTTAGGAACACCGTTGTGTCAGTCCTCTTTGTTATTTTTGCTATTGTGTCTCTGGTTGTGTTTGGTTTTGGTGGTGCCTGTGCTACCACCCCTGCCCAGGTCTTGGCCGGTTGTTTCCTCAATCTTTCATTCTCCTTCTCAAGTTCTTCAACACGGCCCTCAAGCTTGGCGTTTGCTATGGCCCACGCCGCAAGCTCGTTTTTAATTGTTGTTAATGCTGCCTGGCTAATCTTTCCATTTTTGATATTTTGTTCAAGGAACAAAGTAATTCTCGAATGTCTTTGTAATACATTTTCCTCGTTTGCCTGCCGTGGCTCGTCCTGGGGAGCAGGTACAGGCATCGCAGAAGCTCGCGATAGCGCACTCGAATCACTCGTTTCGGGCGTCTCCATATTTAACGAGTGATAAAAAGAGGTGGGAGCCCTTCTCTTGCCCCGGACCGGCTCCTCTGGCATGGGGGGGGACTTCTGCAGCTCGCCCACCGACCTCGCCCCTAGGTCAAGGGCACTCCAGAGCTGCCGGGTTCAGCACGCCGTCGCCAGCGCACTGGTCCCCATCGATGGCCTCGTCGCCGACGATTTCACACGGCGCTCCTCGGCAACTGCACCCCGCACTCCGGAGAGGCGGATGCACCCCTCGCCCTTCGCCGCCTACTTGCCCGAGTTTCCACCTGAAGGCCGAGGACCCACTCCTACTCAGGTGGTGGGTCGGTCCCCCAGTCGTTCGGCGGTCTGGGCCCATCTAACCTAGCCCAGGCGATGTCACCACCACCTGGGTTTGGCAGAACACGCCCCGGTTACCCAGGGGCGCGGCGAAGCACCCTTGCCGACTCGCGCCGTGATCCCACGCCGACAAACGAGGTCGCCGGCATGCAGAGCACCTGCTGGTCTGTGCCCTGCGAACAGAAAGGGACTGGTGTTCGGTCCCTCGACACAGCTCCCCCTGTGCCACGCACCCTTCGCTTTCGCATCGGGTTGGGTCGCAGCTCTCCCTTTTGACGCAAGGCAGAAAGCCAAGCTTGACGTCTGGCACCACGGGAAGGCGGAAAGAGCCACTTGGGAAGGAGAGGCTGTTTGAGACGCATCACTTCCCCAGTGAGGACTGCCGCGGCACGCTCGACGTAAAGCGATACGCTCCAGTGCGAGCTTCCGTGCCTTACGGCGCGCCGGCAACGGGCGGGCCCGTACCGAAACGCGCCGTCAAGCGACTGACCTCACGCCAGACCAGAGGGAGAACTTGCGCGATGTGAACCAATTCTGATGCCACATAAAGATTAATAAACGCAACCCGTTGAAGTGTGTCCTGGCGGCGCAAGAGGTTCTGGCGGACGTCGTTGCGGATGACGTGTAACAGGCGACGGAAATTCGTTGCCGCCGTGCGTGTGACCGTGGGGGTAAAGGTAATGCCCAGGTACCGGAAAGTCCGCACAAGCGGCAGTGGTGCCACTTCACCCTCCTGGAGGCCTCGTCCAATGTGCATTACAGAAGATTTGGCGACATTCATGGCACTGCCAGCGGCAGCCCCATAACGGGTAATCAATTCGAGGACATCCCGAATCTCAGAGCCGGAGCGTATGAGGAGGAGGAGGTCATCAGCATATGCCCGACAGCGAAAAGTGTGTTGGCGTAGGGTGAGGCCAGAGAGCTTGGTCGTCAAGCCCCCAATAAGGGGCTCAAGGGCAATAGCATACAGGAGGGTAGAGAGGGGGCACCCCTGCCGTATCGAACGGCAGATAGGTACCGGCCCTGCTATACGTCCATTGACTTGGACACGTGAACTGGCACTGGCGTAAAGACGCCGGATGACGTCGAGAAACGGAGGGGGGATGCCCATTCGGGCTGCCACTGAAAACAGGAAACGATGACGCACTTTATCGAAGGCGCTGTCGAAGTCTATAGCGACGACCGCTGCCCGGAGCCTGCAGGCCGCCGCTATCGCAATTAAGTCGCGGCATTCCCCTGTGGCAGTCTGTATGTTAATCTGTCCGCCAGGCGTCGTTTGCTCTGGCGAGAGGATATGAGGGAGTGTAGTTCGGAGCTGCATCGCCAGTAAGCGCGCGAAAATCTTGCAATCGGCATTGAGGAGGGTGAGCGGTCTGTAACTCGTGACCATCGAACCACGGGCTGGTTTGTGGACTGGTATAATGATGCCCTCAGCAAAGGCGGGTGGGATTGCTTGGTCAGACGTTATCAGTTCTTGATACATAGTCGTCCACCGTGGGGCCATGAGGTCCCGAAAAGTACGGTAAAACTCAATCGGTAGCCGTCAATGCCGGGCGATCTGTTGACTGCCCCTTTGGCGATTGCGTTGTTGACTTCGTCTAGCGTGACCGCCACTGTCAAAGCATCCGCCTCCGTGTGGGGGAGGGTGTGCGTGACGTAATTCAAAATGGAGTCGTCTGCTGCAGTTTCAGCGTCGTCATCACTATAAGTACGACGGTAGTGCTCGACGAATGTGCGGACGATGTCATTCTGAGTGGTCACCTGCGTTCCATGAGGCGTGGTCAGAGTGCTGATGATCTGCCGACGACTCCTTCGTTTGTCGGACACTATATCATGCATGGATGGAATTTCTAAATCCGCGCGATCGTGGCGCCGCGTTCGTATCACGACCCCTTGCAGTTTCCGGCGTGCCAGCGCAATTATCTTCGCCTTAGTGCTTTGCCGTTCCAACTGGTTGTCGGGGGTTGGCGGTTGAGCATCCAGATCTCGGAGAATCGCGTAATAGAAGTCAACAGTGGTGCGATGCCAGTCGGCCATGTCCTTCCCGTATCTCATCAGTGTCCTCCGGATCGCCGGCTTGGCGCAGTCCAACCACCATGTCAATGTCGAGTGGTAGCGGGGAAGGCGTCGTTCGCAGGCTGTCCACGTTTCAGTGACTTGTTGGCGACACGCCAGGTCATGCAAGTGTGAGGTATTGAGTTTCCATGGCGCACGGCTGCGCCATACTGATTGCGGCGGAAGGAGGACCGTACAGATGTAAGTGCAATGGTCGGAAAAGGCCAGCGGCCAGCGTTCGGCGCCCCGTATCGCAGATCTAAGAGTTTGTGAGACATATATCCTATCAAGTCGGCTTGCGGAATGACTTGTAAGAAAGGTATGGCCTGAAAAGTCGCCGTGTTGTACTTCCCAGGTATCGTGAAGCAGGAGGTCTCGCACCACTATACGTAGCTCCTGGCATGTAGTATAGTGGGGAATCTGATCTTTAGGATGCAGAACGCAGTTAAAGTCACCTCCTAGTAGACAATGGTCATAACGCCCTAAAAAAAGGGGAGCGATTTCCTCGGAATAAAACTGGGCTCTTTCATGCCGTCGGTCGGTGCCTGAGGGAGCGTAGACATTAACGATGCGTGTCCCCATGGCAGTGAGTGCCATGCCCCGAGCTGATGGAAGGAAGGCGACATCGGTCACAGAAATCCCGTGGCGGACGTAGATGGCCACCCCGCGGCCCATAGGATCACTCGCGGAGGCGTGGGCGGTATAGCCATTGATATCCGGGAGACTAGTCAAGTGAACTTCCTGCAGAAGGGCGAAATCAATATCCGAAGCCCAGAACATCTCCTGCATAAGGCGGATTTTCACCCTGGAACGGATGTTGTTGGTGTTGATGGTTGCTATCCGGTAGGCCTGGTGTCGGATTGCTGGAGGCTGTCCACTCCGCCGTCCGCGCAAGGGTGTGGGCGTCGCAGCGGAACGTTATCCCGCTGGCCCGCAGGGGAGTCTGGGGAGAGTATGATTAGTGGTGCGGCCGTGACGGCGCAGGGTCCCGTAACGGCTCCTGCTCCGTGACCTCCTCCTCGTGCCACGCCGTGGAAGCGGAAACTGGTGTATCGTCCATTTTGTCTGCAGAAGATGTTGTAATGGTGCGTGGTGTAGTGTCGCCTGTGGGACGTTCATGATTTAATTCAGCGTCAGGACGGGGCGCAGGCACACCGAGAGATGTCTCCGCGCTCCTTACGTCTTCGTCAGCAGTAGCCGGTTCTGAGGCCTCGTGCTGGTCGACGGTTACGTCCTCCTCGACTTGTAACGTCTCCTCTTGGCCGGAAACGGTGCGACGTCTTCGCTTGCGACATTTCGGGGAACGTTGTTTCCTTATGCGACCCTCCGTGTCCGACGACGGAAGGGAGTCGCGTCGTTCTGGCAGAAAGGCTGCTGTAGGAACGATGAGCGAGTCGATCTCCATCGTGTTTCCGAGATCAGGGTCAGCGTCTGGTTGCGCCGGCATCTTCGGAGCGGCGTCAATGGCCGGCCGGGGCGGCGGGTCGTCCGAGGCGCTCTCCGTCGGTGTCTGGTCGGGCTCGTTGGTGGCGTCGTTTGTGGTGACCGGGCGACGTTGCAAAGTGGTAGGAGAAGCTAGAGCAGCGGCATAGGTCACCGGTAGCACTGTAGGTTGCGACGTGGGTGGGTCTTCGGCAGCTGGAGTTGCGTAATACGCCGTTGTAGGCATTCGGATCTAAGGTGGCCTTCCTTGCCGCACCCGGAACAGGTCCGAGGCTGGCCATCGTATATAATTATGGCACGGCATCCGCCGATCTGTAAGTAGGACGGGACGTGGCTTCGGAGATCGATGGTGACCTGTCGGACCCCGTTTAGGACAGGATACGTCCGAAACTGTGTCCACTTCTCCGCAGTGTGGCCGTGGACTGTGCCGTATGGGCGTAGTGCCGCGACGACTTCCTCAGCTGGAAGTTCGAATGGCAATTCGAAAATGCGTATCGTTCGCATACCTAAGCCTGCGTGGTCGACGGTTACCTCCCCCACATTGCCATCAGCGTGACAGAAGCGGAGCCCCTGTTTGGTCTCACGTAGTATGCGTTCGCACGCCGCGTCGTTAATGATTTTCACATAGACCGTGCTGCTCACGATGGACAAATGTATGCCGATAATATCGGTCGCCGGGACCACTCAGCTACCGGGGCGGACAAGAGAACGGTAGTAGATCACAAAGTGAATCCGAGGAGATGAGGGCTGCAATATCTGCAACAGTGCGCCGAAGGCAGCGCGCTGGCGTCCTCCAGGATGTACCAGGTTCCAGTACCAGTGATCTTGTCACGGCAGGTTCCCGCCGAGCAGTGACTCTTTATGCGACTTAATCAAAATCTTAATGCAGAGCCTCCAACTCGTATCGCAGAAGTTTTGCTTCGATCTCGCTCTTACAGAAGGAAACAGCCGCCGAATAGGAGGCGGCAAAGCATTTGTGTAGCTTTTACACTATGTTGTTGCTGTGGTCTTCAGTCCTGAGACTAGTTTGATGCAGCTCTCCATGCTACTCTAACCTGTGCAAGCTTCTTCATCTCCCAGTACCTACTGCAGCCTACATCCTTCTGAATCTGCTTAGTGTATTCATCTCTTGGTCTCCCTCTACGATTTTTACCCTCCACGCTGCCCTCCAATACTAAATTCGTGATCCCTTAATGTCTCAGAACATGTCCGACCAACCGATCCCTTCTTCTAGTCAAGTTGTGCCACAAGCTCCTCTTCTCCCCAATTCTATTCAATACCTCCTCATTAGTTATATGATCTACCCATCTAATCTTCAGCATTCTCCTGTAGCACCACATTTCGAAAGCTTCTATTCTCTTTTTGTCCAAACTATTTATTGTCCGCGTTTCACTTCCATACATGGCTACACTCCATACAAATACTTTCAGAAAAGACTTCCTGACACTTAAATCTATGGTCGATGTTAACAAATTTCTCTTCTTCAGAAACGCTTTCCTTGTCATTGCCAGTTTACATTTTGTATCCTCTCTACTTCGACCATCATCATTTTGCTTCACAAATAGCAAAACTCATTTACTACTTCAAGCGTCTCATTTCCTAGTCTAATGCCCTCAGAATCACCCGATTTATTTCGACTACATCCTCGTTTTCCTTTTGTTGATGTTCATCTTATATTCTTCTTTCAAGACACTGTCCATTCCGTTTAGCTGCTCTTTCAGGTCCTTTGCTGTCTCTTACAAAATTACAATGTCATCGGCGAACCTCAAAGTTTTTATTTCTTCTCCATGGATTTTAACACCTACTCCGAATTGCTCAATATACAGATTGAATAACATCGGGGATAGGCTACAACCCTGTCTCACACCCTTCCCAACCACTGCTTCCCTTTCATATCCCTCGACTCTCATAACTGCCATCTGGTTTCTGTACAAATTGTAAATAGCCTTTCGCTGCCACCTTCAGAATTTGAAAGAGAGTATTCCACTCAAAAGCTTTCTCTAAGTCTACAAATGGTAGAAACGTAGGTTTGCCTTTCCTTAATCTACCTTCTAAGATAAGTCGTAGGATCAGTATTGCCTCACGTGTTCCAATATTTCTACAGAATCCAAACTTATCTTCCCCGAGATCGGCTTCTCCCAGTTTTTACATTCGTCTGTAAAGAATTCACGTTTGTATTTTGCATCCGTGACTAAACTGATTGTTCGCTAATTTTCACAAGTGCCAGCATCTGCTTTCTTTGGGATTGGAATTATTATATTCTTCTTGAAGTCTGTGTGTATTTCACCTGTCTCATACATATTGCTCACCAGATGGTATAGTTTTGTCAGGACTGGCTCTCCCAAGGCCGTCAGTAGTTCCAATGGAGTGTTGTCTACTCCCGGGGCCTTGTTTCGACTCAGGTCTTTCAGTGCTCTGTCAAACTCTTCACGCAGTATCATATGTCCCATTTCATCTTCATCTACATCCTCTTCCATTTCCTTAATATTGTCCTGAAGTATATCGCTCTTGTATAGACCCTATATATACTCCTTCCTTCCCTTCTTTGCTTAGAACTGGGTTTCCATCTGAGCTCTTGATGTTCATACAAGTGGTTCTCTTATCTCCAAAGGTCTCTTTAATTTTCCTGTAGGCAGTATCTATATTACCCCTGGTGAGATAAGCCTCTACATCCTTACATTTGTCCTCTAGCCATCACTGCTTAGCCATTTTGCACTTCCTGTCGATCTCATTTTTGAGACGTTTGTATTCCTTTTTGCCTGCTCATTTACTGCATTTTTATATTTTCTCCTTCCATCAATTAAATTCAATATTTTTTCTGTTACCCAAGGCGTTCTACTAGCCCTCGTCTTTTCACCTACTTGATCCTCCGCTGCCTTCACTACTTCATCCCTCAAAGCTACCCATTCTTCTTCTACTTTATTTCTTTCCCTCATTCGTGACAATTGTTCCCTTATGCTCTCCCTGAAACTCTCTACAACCTCTGGTTTAGTCAGTTTATCCAGGTCCCATCTCCTTAAATTCCCACCTTTTTGCAGTTTCTTCAGTTTTAATCTACAGTTGATAACCAACAGATTGTGGTCAGAATCCACATCTGCCCCTGGAAATGTCTTACAATTTAAAACCTGGTTCCTAAATCTCTGTCTTACCATTATATAATCTATCTGATACCTTTTCGTATCTCCAGGGTTCTTCCATGTATACAACCTTCTTTCATGATTCTTAAACCAAGTGTTAGCTATGCTTAAGTTATGCTCTGCGCAAAATTCTACCAGGCGGCTTCCTCTTTCATTTCTTAGCCCCAATCCATATTCACCTACTATGTTTCCTTCTCTCCCTTTTCCTACACACGAATTCCAGTCACCCATGACTATTAAATTTTCGTCTCCCTTCACTACCTGAATAATTTCTTTAATCTCATCATACATTTAATCAATTTCTTCGTCATCTGCAGAGTTAGTTGGCATATAAACTTGTACTACTGTAGTAGGCATGGGCTTTGTGTCTATCTTGGCCACAATAATGCGTTCACTATGCTGTTTGTAGTAGCTTACCCGCATTTCTATTTTTTTTATTCATTATTAAACCTACTCCTGCATTACCCCTATTTGATTTTGTATTTATAGCCCTGTATTCACCTGACCAACAGTCTTGTTCCTCCTGCCACCGAACTTCACTAATTCCCACTATATCTAACTTTAACCTATCCATTTCCCTTTTTAAATTTTCTAACCTACCTGCCCGATTAAGGGATCTGACATTCCATGCTCTGATCCGTAGAACGCCAGTTTTCTTTCTCCTGATAACGACGTCCTCTTGAGTAGTCCCCGCCCGGAGATCCGAGTGGGGAACTATTTTACCTCCGGTATATTTTACCCAAGAGGACGCCATCATCATTTAATAATACAGTAAAGCTGCATGCCATCGGGAAAAATTACGGCTGTAGTTTCCCCTTGCTTTCAGCCGTTTGCAGTACCAGAACAGCAATGCCATTTTGGTTAGTGTTACAAGGCCAGATCAGTCAATCATCCACACTGTTGCCCCTGCAACTACTGAAAAGGCTGCTGCCCCTCTTCAGGAACCACACGTTTGTCTGGCCTCTCAACAGATACCCCTCCGTTGTGGTTGCACCTACGGTACGGCTATCTGTATCGTTGAGGCACGCAAGTCTCCCCACCAACGGCAAGGTCCATGGTTCATCATGGGGGGGGGGGGGGCTTTTACACTAACGAACCTAAAAAAGCTATTCTGATAGAATTCTGGAATTTAATTCCATTCTCAGACTCCTTGAAGTGGTGGTGGCCAATAATCGAACTCCTAAGCACAATGGCGTCAGTCAAGACCCGAAGCTGTACATGTCTCAGGACCGTTGCAACCACCTGTCAACAAACCGACCAGTGTTTCACTTGCTTGGCTGCAACGAGATCCCCACTGGCTGGTATTCTGTCGACAAACTAATGCGACGCGGTATGACATCTCTGTGGCTACACTGCAGAACGAGAATCGTTCAAAACAGGACGCTCCGGCGCTGCAATATTTCTTATTTTATATGTATATAGTGTGTGTATTAATGAACACTTTCACATAAAACTACTTTTGGACATCATCGTCCCGCGTAATCCTTCACCCTGCAAATCAGTGAGAAATGATCCATCCTGAGACCTTAACGCCTAGCAAGAAGGCAACCCTGCTGTCTTAGCGGTACGTGTGGCTGCAAACCCCCGTGCACAGGTGCCGTGACACTCGGCTGTGTAGATGCTTGAGAATGTTAAGCCGTTTGTCTTCCTCTAACATACTATGACGATTCGTAATTGTGACACAATTATTCCAATAAAAAAGTAGCGCCTCATTCACTACAAAGTTTGTGGCTTCTCTCCACAAACTGATGCTGGCGTTTATTGTACCGTCTATAAATTTATAGTCATCAGAGTTCCAGGAAGGTCGCTGAAACGTCGCATATCTGGAGCTATTTCGTAGTATTTTTATTATTTTTCCACTATTCTTAAAAAGTATAAGTCCACTTATTTCTTTGACGTTTACTTCCATTACATGTTCGGTTGACAATTCTGGTTAGAGATCCAGGTTGATTGATATCACTTTTAGAATATAACGTCAAATTATTAAGTCAGAGAGGACTATCATTCAGCGGCGGTATGCTCTAAATTCAATGATATCTGAGAATACTATTTCAAGCCAAAGTATGTATTGTTTTTATTTATATGATGTTCCATTAATTTGAGATGCAGGGATGCGCCATGTTTAATGTTCCTGAAGTAAAATACGCAAATTCCATTATATTATTCTCTGGTAAGTCCACTCAGATCAAAGTTTATAGCTTGTTAGACATGTGGTTAAAATCCTCTTAGACTATTTCAAATGAAATATTATATCTGTGAAACGGCGTACGTCCACCGTCAACCAACTCGTGAAAGATACTAAATATTTTCATTGCGTAATTTACATTGCATGGACAAGGCATTGGCCGTTGTTGATAATTCTTCCGGGTTATATGGAAGTGGCCCATGGAATTCTTCTATTGCTAACGTTTCGTCCAATACTACGTTGGACATCCTCAGAGGTATGGCTGGTCCTGTTGAGTCCTGCCGACTGACGAGTCGGGCGTCGGAGAGCGGCCTAAATACCGAGGAAAGTGGGCGTGGTCTAGCTTGCACATCGTAGCAGAGAGAAAACTAGTCAAAGATAAATTGTAACTATCGATATTAGTGCATCATAGATAAAACTCACTTATCGATTCTGGAACGCCACTGTCTATATCTCGCTTAATTCAAGGCCTCTTCTTTTCTATTAAAATTATCTTCATGTTTATAAATTTCAATAGCCTCCCTATACAGTCGTGGATAATAGTTCGTGGTAGCACTTAAAAGTGTAGTTTCAGAAAACCTAACTACATGGTCACCTGACTGAAGTGCATGTTCCGCAACGGCCGATTTATCTATTTTTCCCAGTCGGCAAAGACTTTTATGCTCCTTTACCCTCGTATTTACACTTCTTTTCGTAGTACCAATGTAGACCTTGCCACAAGTACACGGAATTTTATACACACCGCTAGATGATAATGGTGGCCTTCTATCTTTAACAGAACGAAGTACTTGTCCTAATTTTCTGGTAGGTTTGAATACCGGTTTCACTTTATGTTTCAGCAAAATTTTGCCGATTCGATCTGTAACCTTACTAATGAAAGGTAAAGACACCGTATTCTTCCATTGCTGTGTACCATCCTTGTCCTTTGGCCTGCTGTAATTAGGTCTTAAAACTCTATTAATTTCTTTGTTTGACTACCCATTCTTTTCGAAGGCCTGTTTCAGATGATTCAGTTCCGTATCCAGATGTTCCGGCGTACAAATCCGTTTTGCCCTGTCCACAAAACTTTTGATTACAACTCTCTTTTGTTGTGGGTGATGATTGGAGTTCTTATGTAAGCATCTATCAGTATGTGTGCTCTTCCGAAACACTTTATGTTTTAGACTGCCATCGGTCTGTCTCATGACTAACACATCGAGAAACGAAATAGCCTGGTCTTTTTCCACTCCAATGGGAAACTGAATTTTAGGGTTTATGCTATTAAGATCATCAAAAAATTCGTCTAAGGCTTTTTTACCGTGTGTCCAAACCACGAATGTGTCGTCGACATAACGATTCCAACAACATGGTTTCTTATTTGCTTTATTCAACGCTAATTGTTTAAATTTCTCCGTGTAAAAATTGGCAATCGCAGGGCTCAACGGGTTACCAATGGCAACACCATCCACTTGCTCATAAAACTCCTCATGCCACTGAAACTGGCTAGATGTGAGACAGTGTCTAAACCGAGCGGTCAAATCTTCAGGGAAAACTTCCGTTATGTAAACCATAACTTCATTGACCGGAATCATAGTAAACAGAGATACAATATCAAAACTGAGCAGGATGTCTTCAGGAGCCAAGGTTAGATCTTCAATTTTCTCAATAAAATGACGTGAATCCCTCACATAAGAATCAGTCTTACCAATGTATGGTTGTTGAAGAGTAGCTAGATACCTAGATATCTGATAAGTAGGGGAATCAGTCGCACTAACAATGGGTCTCAGAGGGAGATTTATTTTGTGAACTTTAGTTAAACCATAAAGTCTGGGACACTTAGCTTCACTCCTCAGCAAAACTTTTTTTATCTTTCTGTGGAATTATTTTATTTTATCTTTGACTAGTTTTTTCTCTGCTACTATGTGCAAGCTAGACCACGCCCACTTTCCTCGGTATTTAGGCCGCTCTCCGACGCCCGCCTCGTCAGTCGGCAGGACTCAGCAGGACCAGCCATACCTCTGAGGATGTCCAACGTAGTATTGGACGAAACGTTAGAAATAGAAGTATTCCATGGACCACGGCCATATAACCCGGAAGAATTATCAACAACGGTACCATCCGGTCGGGAAAGCCTTCATTGTAAGGCATTAGCCGTTAGAATATGCATATACGCAACAAATGTCTTAATTACAAAGCTTTGGGTTTCAGTTATTTTTAATTATTGTAGTACGGGTCAACGATGCTCTTGGCAATGCGGATGCCATCTTCTCGCGGTCGTTGGTTGTCGGCTAAACCATGGCAGCGACCTGCACTGCAAACCGCCGCGTCCACAGGTATGTACGATGGCGCGTTGTCACGAACCCGTAAACTCCTCATGAAACAGCATGCAAACAAAATTTTGTAAATCTTCGCAAATAAATCTAACAATAATAATATGAAATAAGATATTAAAAATATTATTTGACGTCGTTCACACGGGAAAGACATCACTGTTATCGTAAATCCTTGTGGCACTGAAGTTCAAGCTTCTGCCTCACAGAAATTCCTGGTGCTTGGAGAACACTATACAAAACATGGAACAACTACATTTATAACTAATTTAGAGAACAGGAAACTTATTTATCGATAGCCCAATACAAATGCCCCAATAAATTCAAATGAAGATTACAACTGGCCATGGTTATGTCTACTACTACCGGAGGCAGAAAGATTGATTGCTTAAATACCTCCGAGCACTCTGTAATAAGGCTAATCTCCTGTCCTCATTTCCTACGACAACGATACTTAGGAAGCAGTAATAGATTCCTAGATTCCTCTCTTAATATTTGTTCTTGAAACTTTGTAAGTAGTTTTCCGAGGCAGTCGCGGATCTACGGTTCGGTTGTGGGCGAGAGGTATGGGTCACAGTACGTTAGTGCCTCCGACCCTCCTCACCGCTGTCCTCCCACGCAGTCTCCCAGCGTTCCCCAGGTACAACTTGCCTTCATTCCACTTTTAGCGTGCTACAATTTTAATAATAATGAAAACAGTGATTAACACAAATATCAAAACCTTTCGAAAGGTAAGGCAGGGGGATGGACTGACTCCATTATTAGTCAGTTGCGTTTTGGAGAAACAGTTCGGGAATTGAGAAAAAGAACGGAGGATTGGGAGTAAATAAAGTGAAACTTGGAAGAGAGTGAGAAAGAGAACCTCAAAACTGACTGCTTAGCTTTCGTTTGTGATTTAGAAAAGAGGCTTTAAGACGCAATAAACGTACTCCATGAAGCAGCAGCAAAACTTGATTACAAATTTCGATTGGAAGAACCGTATACATGACCAACGTTAAAGGTGCACCAAAATATACAGAACCAAAATATGGAAAAAGAAATGAAGTTTGAGTATTTAAATAGTTGGGAGAAATTATCGAGCCAAATGCTCTGGAGAAAGCAGCCAACATAAATAGAGCCAGAAAAATGGAAATAGTATTCCACTTAACAAAGAACAATTAAAGTAAAAAATTCTTATGAGTAAAAGGAAACTGAGGCGTTACAGTGTGGTGATTAAAACTGGTTGTACTTATGCTTCAGAATGCTTCGCCATAAACACAGCAAAAAATTGACTACTTTGAAGAACAAAGGAGGAAGAACAAATCGAAAAATTTTCGATCCAAAGTATGAAAATGGAATTTGGAAATTGAGAAGCAAAGTATATGCAAAAGTTGAGAATATAACAGTTACAATGACAAAGCGAAAGACTGCATTTTACTCGTATGGTCACTTAAAAGGAGTGGATAACAGCAGACTGACAAAAAAATATGCAAATTCCTGACAAAAAAACAAAAACAAGGGGAAACATAGCTGAATACAGGGAAAAGATAGAAACAGTCAAGAATTTCCGGAAGGAAGCACAAGACATGGCTAGAAAAAGAGAAGAATAATAGACAACAAGAATGAAGAAGTATTGGGAAGCCAAAAAAGGAAAAGAATCTCATGATTCAACTGTTTCATGTGGTCCTTAATCTGCCAAATTCGATTAATAATAATGATAATAATACACAATATGTTTTAATGTATGGCAATAAAGTTAATCATTTAATGACAATACAAAATATAAACTGATATAATATAATAATAATGATAATAATAATATTTTTTTTTACAACTGTGCTTACAATATCGTTGCTCCCAAGAAATTGCTGTCCACAGAAATATGGTATCTGAAAAGCATTCGTCCGAACATTTGAGAAGCACATGCGTCATGTAATTAATTTAAGAACTATAGTAGCAAGAGACAAAACTCTGACACAGCACCAGTATTTGTTGGAGGATCTTTCCCTTTATGTCTTGCCTTACTCAGTTTTCTGTGCTTGCGGTCTGTACGTTTTGACTGACGGACCGTCTCGGATTTGTTGTTGACGGAAGGTACGGTCATTCTGTGACCGAAAGGCTTTCCCTTCTCTGCAGTCGGTTACGACGAAAAGCTATCCATGTGGGCACTTCCTCACGCAAGCAACTGAAAGCATTGTGTGTTAAATATTGTGATTTCTGGAATACTTTGCCGTTGTCGAGTCTCTTAGTTGTTGCACCGCTTTATTATTCGAAATTTGTCTGAGAAGGTAGCAACAAACTGATGTAAGTACTTTAAAAAAAGAAAAAAAACAAACAACGCACCTTCCGAACTGGCATTGAAGGCCCAAGGGTACCGACCGACCTCCGTGTCATCCTTCGCCCTTAGGCGTCACCGATGCGGATACGGAGGGTCATGTTTTCAGCATACCGCTCTCCCGACCGTTGTCAGTATTTGTGACCGTTGTCGCTACTTCTCAGTCAGATAACTCCTCAATTGGCGTATAAACGCTTTTACGCTTTTACTTGCGTGAGCAGGGGGGGGGGGGGGATGATGTCGTCCATGACCTGTAACGTTCCCTGGCAGCACACACACTATTAATAAAATGAAATGACGTTTAATTGTACTATTACGCCGCTATGAAGCAATTCGTATGTACTGTAATTGTTTAACAAAAAAATATTATTTAATTTTGTATAAAGGACATTCGTTATTATTGTAATATTTTCTGTAATAATATTCTCGATGTATTTATGATTGTAATATTTCTATACTCATAATGTAATTACGAAATATGTTAATATCTGCGATGAAAAAAAAATGTAAAATATAGCCACAGAGGAGAATAATGTTGTAGGATTACAAAGAGATGTTAGTGGTCAGCAGTAGTATAAAAAGCACCACGTAGTGTGTATTCTGTGTCGTCTTCCTCGAGAGCTGAGAGAGAGAGGAACCTGTGACGTAGCATTTTAAGAATGAGTAGACTTCTTTTGTCTGTATCTGTCTTTAGCCGCCATTAGAGGAGAAATTACAAAGTAATGTAAGTTTAATTATTGTTGTGGTCTAAATACATTATAATTTATCAAAATTGTGTATTACTGATGTAAATTAGCTTGCCCATGTCATCTATAATATTACTTTAAAGATTTTCAGCATTTTTAGCGATTATCGTTGGTGTTGCTGGGCTGTGCCGCGACCGAACGATTTGCAGCGGCGGCACATTTAAAAAACTGTTCCGATAAAAAAAATTAACCAAACCCGTAAATCGGGAGCACATAAAATTAGCAGTGAATTACGAAATTTTTACAGCGATCCTTAGGCTGACGAAATTTATTACTGGTTTTACATTTATGCATTCATAGGCGGATATTTAACGTTGAAGTTGTTAATCTGTTGGTTCTTTCAATTTCTAATGCAAATAACTTAAACGTATAGTGAAGTGTGTTTTGTCAATGATAATTAAACGTTCAGGTCGGCTTGGCAATATTTAACCATTTTATGCTAACAGAGACAGTCTTGTCTTCCATAGCTAACGCCCGGAAAGAATTCAGTAAATATTAAAAAAAAAAAAAAAAACACTGCATTTAGAAAATGTGTGCCAAGGCCGAAATATGTAAAAAAATTTAAGTTACACAATTTTCAACTAAATGTTCTTAATCAGTTAGTATGAATTTATCGGCATGAGAGGGTTGCTAAGGTTCACGTAATTTTAAATGTGCTTGATTCTGTCTAAATGAATTTTTATTACTACACGTAAATAAGGGGTTCTACAACAAAGTTCGTACTCGTGCTGAAAGAGTAAATAACAAAAATATTCAAAGCAACATTTCTTCCCCATTTCCATTTCCATTCATTTTTACATAATAAATATAAATATTCCATTATTTCATTGAAGACCCCTGCCAGCTATTCAGCATTTACGTAACGCTCTTCTGTGAGTCAAATAAACCTGTGAAGATTCGTGCTGCCCTTCTCTGTATACTTTCAATACTCCCTGTTAGCTCTATTTGCTGTGGGTGTCATACACTTGAGCAACATTCTATAATAGATCATACGAGCGTTTTGTAAGCAGATTCCTTCGTACACTGGTTGCATTTTCCCAGAATCCTAGCAATCATACTGCCACCTCCTTTTCCTAAAACCGAGCCTGTGTGATCATTCCGTTTCATATCGCACATATTGTTACACCCAGGTGTATTTGTTAGTTGACCCGCTGCAATTGTTAATCATTGATATCGTAGTCACTTGGTAGCCCTACTACATTTTTCGTTTCGTGAAGAACATCATTTTAAATTTGTGAACATTTAAAGTCAATTTCCAGTCTTTGCACCACTTTGAAATCTCTTGTCAAGATCTGACTGGATATTTGTCCAGCTTTTTTTCTTCAGAGAGTACTCACTGATATACAGCTGCACCACCTGCAAAATATCTAATGTTACTATTAACATTATCTGACGAATCATTAATATACAGTGTGAGCAGCAAAGATCGTAAAACGCTTACTTGGGGAAAGTCAGCAGGTACTTGTACATTTCTAGATAACTGTCCAATCAAAGTAACTTGCAGCGTACTCCCAACCAAGCCTTTCTTACAAATCTAAACTGTTATCTGAAGACGCCTACAAAGCCGTTAACATTTCTTCTGTCAAGAGATTACTGTCTATCGCGCTAACTGTACAATTACGACTGCTGAAGAATGACTGAGGTGTCAGCTGTTGCATTTACATCTGTCTTAATGAACTGTTGCCCTTAAGATTTACTTTGCCGCTAATCCCACTATAAAGGCAAACTTGGCACTCTGATGAAGAATTAATAAATTTCGTTTTATCGCAATGAATAATTTAACAGTAAATAGACTAATATTAAATATCCCTTTTCTTTCATCGTATATGGGCAAACAAGTGGCATAACGGAGACTACGAACCCAGTCCTGGTGTTCCATTGCAAATGATATGTCCTTACAGCATTCTCTACCACGTGACACCTTATTGTTGTCTCTAATCAAAACACCTGCAGCCGTCTCTTTTTCATTTCATTTATCTACTCAACCATTTCCGGTGTTCCATGACACCATCTTCAGGCCCCTTGACCGAAGTAAACTGGGTGGAATCCAATCTCGTGTGCAGTCGTAACAGGAGCCAATATTAAAAATAATAATAGGTGTCCATAGTTTTCTAGTGTACACAATATTATGCCTTCGTTCATCAACGCGAGTAGTCGGTTAATGAATGAAGGAATAGAATCGCGTAATCCAAAAATCTATGGACACCTGTTATTTAATATTCGCTCCTGTTGTGTACGTGACACTGGATTCCTCCCAACTTCCGTTGTTCAAGAGGTCTCAAGATTGTCTAATGGCACAACGAAACTGGTTGCGTGAATAAATTAAATACAAAATAAACAGCTGTAGGCGTTTTAATATTCATTTAATGTACATCAGTACCAAATTGGTATTCCATAAATTTCAAAGAAATTGAACAAGGTCTCTGTCGCGCTACTATGTGAAGTAGCGATTTCACTGGTAAAAAGAAATGCCTTAAGTCTTCAGTGATAAACAGTGCAAATCATTCCTATTTATTCCTGTAGTGAAGCTCTTAGCGCACAGAACACACTTATGATAACTGGAAACTGTGTGGGCAACAAATGAAGTTTTCCTGGATTAGTCCTACTACAGTCTGGCCTAATATGTCGGCTGCACATGCATATTGAACGTAGTGGCATTGTTGGACAATGCCAAATGTAATCGTTTGATCTGCTGTTGGGTATTTGTTGCTGTAGTGGTCTTCAGTCCGAAGACCGGTTCGATGCAGTTTTCCATGCTAGTCTGTCCTATGTAAGGTTCTTCATCTCTGCATAACTGCTGCATGCTGTATCCACGCTGTAGTCTACTTTCACAGTTTCAACCCACACACCCCAGATGCATCCATTACAAATTTCAGCCAAATTTAGTTCTAAGTTACATACATTTAAATGTTAAAAACAGTTCTGCAGTGTTACATCAAAGCAAAAATATCTGCAGAAAGGTGTCGGCTACTCCATGAAATTAGGAGACTATATCCGAAAATACAGTCGCTGAACATGATGCTGTGTGAGATTCAGATTTAGCACAGCACACTCCATATCCTCATGACGTTAACAAAAAAAACTGAAAACTACACCTACACAGCAGTGAAACATATGCAAAACAAGTGTAAACAGAAAATAGAGCGACTAACAGCAAAAAAGACACAATCATGAGATTACATTCAGAATGAGAAATCACAGGAATATCAACACAGATTTCATCTACGTTTAATAAATCTCACAGAAGAGAACTGCATGAAAAAAGAAAAGCTGCTATTGGAAGAAGGACTGAAACATTTAACCAGTGTCAGGTTAAATAACTAGTACATACAACAAACAGAGTACGCACATGATAAGAACAATCACTCACAGGCAATCAGTACGAAAACATTGAAACACGAGCTGAAATCAACAACATTATAATAACTACTGTAGGTCAGTCAAGGAACGCGTAGAAGCATTCATGAACAAAGGAAAATATAAAGCAAAGGTATACGTAAATCCCAGAAATATACAAATATTGAAATCAGACCCAACCACACAATTTCAGGCAAACGTGAAACGGACACTTAAAAACATTCAACATGCACTCACTGATAAACATCAATACCACATAACATAGAACAACACGTATTTACCGACACTCTACAGCCAACTAAAAATAAACAAACACAAAGTTCGCATGACAACAGTTACAAATTTCAGGTATGCTCTAGCATACCTAATGTCAAACATCTCCAGAAAATAATCACAAAATACTATGAAAGAGAAACTGCTCCAGAAAATAATCACAAAACACTATGAAAGAGAAACTGACACAACAGTGCAAAACACAGGTGACCTAAGATACAGAACATAGCAATAACAAACACAGTATCACTGATTTCATTTGTAATACAGCTCGCATTTAGCAAGTAATTGATTAATTAATAGATTACATCATTCCACATTATTTGCTGAATGCGAATTTCATGGCATCAGCTGCAATGGATATAGATGTATTACCCAACTGTGATAAATGAAAGTTTGTGCCGAATCAGGACTTGAACCTCGATTTCCTGCCCATGACAAGCGTTTGCTCTACAGTCTTGGCACTGTCCACTTCCTTATATCGTGGTTTTATGTGCATGACACTTTAAGCTTGCAATGTCACTCGATTCCCTCTCAGGAAGAAGGATACTACCACAGGGAATCGAGTCCATTTTTATCGTTGTTTGCCCTGTATCAGATTATGACACTTCAGTATAATTTGATGATCAGCAGTAGTGTGAAATATTATTCCAAATTATTCGCTGAATGCGTATTTCATGACATCAGCTGCAATAGGTGTAGATGTATTACCCAACTGTAACATATGGAAGTTTGTGCTGGGCCAGGACCCGAACCCAGATTTCTCACTTATCACGAACGGTCATCTTAACCATTCCGGCTATCTATGCACGCTCCTCGGCCAAATCCAAACCTCGATATGTTACTCTTCACTTCCGTATATCGTAATCTTATGTGAATCTCCCCTTTAAGCTCGCAACATTACTTGATTCCTTCTCAGGCAGAATGCCACTACCACAAACAATATAGACGATGCCATCTCTTGGCTTATGATGCACTAAACTCTCACTAACACGGCCCTCTGTAGTCTGGCCTATCAGTAACCTGGCCCACATCCAGCCTCTAGTAGCTCAAGCAGAAATGAAGCATACAATAATGAATGCTTACATGCAACAATGTTGTTAGTTAATTATATTGTTAAACAGTGCTATACATGTTTGAACTTGGGGCTTTCTTTAAGGTTTAGTATCACGGATTCTAACAGGGAACATGTTATGCTAGACCTCAAGTAGAGCTCGAAATTGTAGATAAGTTGAAATGAGGTTCTTCGCACAAAGCTATTGCTGCTGAGTATAATGATGGATGAGCAACTATTTACCACCAAACTTTAGCAGACAGAGATAAAAGCGTACAGGAAAGTTATGACGAAAATTGTGAAGAAAAGGAAACAGGAGGAGAGAACATGAAGATATCTCACACTACTGGTACTGAAGCTGCAAACATCTTCCTGGAGTACATTATGCAACAATCAGAAACATGCACCACCAATATAGAGCTTGTAAAGCAGTTGTGTGATAAAGGGTGCAGCCGCCGCGTATCATTACTGCGACAGATAAACATGTGGGATATGGTTCAAATGGCTCTGAGCACTATGGGACTTAACTACTGAGGGCATCAGTCCTCTAGAACTTAGAACTACTTAAACCTAACCAACCTAAGGACATCACACACATCCATGCCCGAGGCAGGATTCGAACCTGCGGCAGTAGCGGTCACGCGGTTCCAAACTGACGCGCTTAGAACCGCACGGCCACACCGGCCGGCCATGTGGATTATGTTTCATAATGAGTGATACTACTGTATATGAAAATCGAATCTATCTTCAAATGCTATAAAGTATAATTTCTATGTTTTTACATCAAAGAGCGAGAGGGGTAGCACACTGGACTCGCATTCGGGAGGGCGACGGTCCAACCCCGCGTCCGGCCATCCTGATCCGTAATTTCTCTCAATTGCTTAAGGCAAATGCTGGGATGGTTCCTTCGAAAGGGCATGGCCGGTTTCCTTCCCTTTATTTCCTAACCCGAACTTGTGCACCGTCTCTAATAACCTCGTTGTCGATGGAACGTTAAACACTAATCTCTTCCTCTCCTCGTCCACTTTTCACTAAATTTAATGCACTCTCAATAATCTGGCACTTCTGCTAATCCAGCACCCGCAAGTGCAAGCAATGGCCGGAATAGCAAGAGTCTAATGTACTTGTATATTATTTGACGATCGGGAGCTATATGATATATTATTGCAAATTATTCCTTGAATGCGAATTTCAAGACGTCAGCTGCAATGCGTGTAGATATAATACCCAATTGTGACATATGAAAGACTGTGCAGGACCGGGACTCTAACCCCCATTTCCTGCTTATCGCCAGTGGTTGCCTTAACCATTTCGGCTACAGGTATCTGTGTACACTGACAGCGTCATAAAATTCGCATTCTGCGAATAATTTAGAATAATATTTCGTACAGCTGCGGATCATCAAACCATATGTATACAGGGTGGTCCATTGATCGTGACCGGGCCAAATATCTCACGAAATAAGCGTCAAACGAAAAAACTACAAAGAACGAAATTCGTCTAGCTTGAAGGGGGAAACCAGATGGCGCTATGGTTGGCCCACAAGATGGCGCTGCCATGGGTCAAACGGGTATCAACTGCGTGTTTTTTAAAATAGGAACCCCCATTTTTTACTACATATCCGTGCAGTACGTAAAGAAATATGAATGTTTTACTTGCACCACTTTTTTCGCTTTGTGATAGATAGCGCTGTAATAGTAACAAGCGTATAATTGCGTGGTATCACGTAACATTCCGCCAGTGCAGACGGTATTTGCTTCGTGATACATTACCCGTGTTAAAATGGACCGTTTACCAATTGCGGAAAAGGTCGACATCGTGTTGATGTATGGCTATTGCGATCAAAATACCCAACGGGCGTGTGCTATGTATGCTGCTCGGTATCCTGGACGACATCATTCAAGTATCCGGACCGTTCACCGGATAGTTACGTTATTTAAGGAAACAGGAAGTGTTCAGCCACATGTGAAACGTCAACCACGACCTGCAACAAATGATGATGCCCAAGTAGGTTTTTTTAGCTGCTGTCGCGGCTAATCCGCACATCAGTAGCAGACAAATTGCACGAGAATCTCAAAAACGTCGGTGTTGAGAATGCTACATCAACATCGATTGCACCCGTACCGTATTTCTGTGCACCAGGAATTGCATGGCGACGACTTTGAACGTCGTGTACAGTTCTGCCACTGGGCACGAGAGAAATTACGGGACGATTACAGATTTTTTGCACGCGTTCTATTTAGCGACGAAACGTCATTCACCAACAGCGGTAACGTAACCCGGCATAATATTTCACTATTGTGCAACGGAAAATCCACGATGGCTGCGACAAGTGGAACATCAGCGACCTTGGTGGGTTAATGTACGGTGCGGCATTATGGGAGGAAGGATAATTGACCCCCATTTTATCGATGGCAATCTAAATGGTTCAATGTATGCTGATTTCCTACGTAATGATCTACCGATGTTACTACAAGATGTTTCACTGCATAACAGTATGGCGATGTAGTTCCAACATGATGGATGTCCGGCACATAGCTCGCGTGCGGTTGAAGCGGTACTGAATAGCATATTTCATGACAGGTGGATTGGTCGTCGAAGCACCATATCATGGCCCGCACGTTCACCGGATCTGACGTCCCCGGATTTCTTTCTTTGGGGAAAGTTGAAGGATATTGCTATCGTGAACCACCGACAACGCCTGACAACATGCGTCAGTGCATTGTCAATGCATGTGCGAACATCTCGGAAGGCCAACTACTCGCTGTTGAGAGGAGTGTCTTTACACGTATTCCCAAATGTATTGAGGTTGACGGTCATTATTTTGAGCATTTATTGCATTAATGTGGTATTTATAGGTAATCACGCTGTAACAGCATGCGTTCTCAGAAATTATAAGGTCACAAAGGTACATGTATCACATTGGAACAACTGAAATAAAATGTTCAAACGTACCTACGTTCTGTATTTTAATTTAAAAAACCTACCTGTTACCAACTGTTCGTCTAAAATTGTGAGCCATATGTTTGTGACTATTACAGCACCGTCTATCAGAAAGCGAAAAAAGTGGTCCAACTAAAACATTCATATTTCTTTACGTACTACACGTGTATGTAATAAAAAATAGGAGTTCCTACTTTAAAAAAACGCAGTTGATATTTGTTTGACTCACGGCAGCGCCATCTAGTGGGCGAACCATAGTGCCATCTGGTTTCCCCCTTCCAGCTAGACGAGTTTCGTTCTTTGTAGTTTATCCGTTTGATGCTTATTTCGTGAGATATTTGGCCCGGTCACTATCAATGGACCACCCTGTATAATATATTACAATTTGTTTCTTTTATTTTTATCTAAATGAATATCCGAATGTAAAATATCGGAGTTCATTAATATCTGTCAATCGCAGATTCTTACCGTAAAATGAGAATTGCAAATTCTCGATGAAATGTAACTTCAAAGCATGCTGTAAAATGAAAGGTAATTGAAATCAGAACATGGTATCTACTATGCAGTTAACCTGTATACGCCCATGGTGTTTTTAACATACAGCGTGCATATGTGTGATTGCCTAATGCCTTCACGATGGAATTCTCAGCCTACAAACGATTAAAATGACCAAACTACTGACAAGCTACACCCAGGGGTTTCCATAAAACGAAGTATCGTGTTGAAGTTTTACTTCACTACAGTCTAGCAAATCGAACCAATTATTCCTGTTGGGATGCTAATAGAATGACTCACAACTTGGATACTGTAAATGATTTAATCTCAAAAAATATGTAGAGTGCAAAAATTCTGTAAATATGAAGTACACAACGTCGGATTCCACCCTAACTACACTCCTGGAAATGGAAAAAAGAACACATTGACACCGGTGTGTCAGACCCACCATACTTGCTCCGGACACTGCGAGAGGGCTGTACAAGCAATGATTACACGCGCGGCACAGTGGACACACCAGGAACCGCGGTGTTGGCCGTCGAATGGCGCTAGCTGCGCAGCATTTGTGTACCGCCGCCGTCAGTGTCAGCCAGTTTGCCGTGGCATACGGAGCTCCATCGCAGTCTTTAACACTGGTAGCATGCCGCGACAGCGTGGACGTGAACCGTATGTGCAGTTGACGGACTTTGAGCGAGGGCGTATAGTGGGCATGCGGGAGGCCGGGTGGACGTACCGCCGAATTGCTCAACACGTGGGGCGTGAGGTCTCCACAGTACATCGATGTTGTCGCCAGTGGTCGGCGGAAGGTGCACGTGCCCGTCGACCTGGGACCGGACCGCAGCGACGCACGGATGCACGCCAAGACCGTAGGATCCTACGCAGTGCCGTACGGGACCGCACCGCCACTTCCCAGCAAATTAGGGACACTGTTGCTCCTGGGGTATCGGCGAGGACCATTCGCAACCGTCTCCATGAAGCTGGGCTACGGTCCCGCACACCGTTAGGCCGTCTTCCGCTCACGCCCCAACATCGTGCAGCCCGCCTCCAGTGGTGTCGCGACAGGCGTGAATGGAGGGACGAATGGAGACGTGTCGTCTTCAGCGATGAGAGTCGCTTCTGCCTTGGCGCCAATGATGGTCGTATGCGTGTTTGGCGCCGTGCAGGTGAGCGCCACAATCAGGACTGCATACGACCGAGGCACACAGGGCCAACACCCGGCATCATGGTGTGGGGAGCGATCTCCTACACTGGCCGTACACCACTGGTGATCGTCGAGGGGACACTGAATAGTGCACGGTACATCCAAACCGTCATCGAACCCATCGTTCTACCATTCCTAGACCGGCAAGGGAACTTGCTGTTCCAACAGGACAGTGCACGTCCGCATGTATCCCGTGCCACCCAACGTGCTCTAGGAGGTGTAAGTCAACTACCCTGGCCAGCAAGATCTCCGGATCTGTCCCCCATTGAGCATGTTTGGGACTGGATGAAGCGTCGTCTCCCGCGGTCTGCACGTCCAGCACGAACGCTGGTCCAACTGAGGCGCCAGGTGGAAATGGCATGGCAAGCCGTTCCACAGGACTACATCCAGCATCTCTGCGATCGTCTCCATGGGAGAATAGCAGCCTGCATTGCTGCGAAAGGTGGATATACACTGTACTAGTGCCGACATTGTGCATGCTCTGTTGCCTGTGTCTACGTGCCTGTGGTTCTGTCAGTGTGATCATGTGATGTATCTGACCCCAGGAATGTGTCAATAAAGTTTCCCCTTCCTGGGACAATGAATTCACGGTGTTCTTACTTCAATTTCCAGGAGTGTATAATTTAGAGATTGGGAGAACATGTATTTGAATTTCTTTAGACCGCGACCCATTTTATTAGACGGACACAAAGTTGGCTGATACCGGTCAGCAGTGAGAAACAAAAGACCTCCACCCTGACTGGCACTTTCAGAAGAAGCTCAGCAAGCAAGCAAATGGAAGGCAACAAATTTACTCTGAGTGTTTCCCTATCCACCAAACCGTAGAGAGCATATCACCTGTTGAATTACGCACAGCAGTTATTCTGCATCGCTGATCTGCTCGTTCGGGTATTGGCTACAGTGCAGATATTGTGCATGGTGTACCTGTAACTCTCTGCCCACACAGTGGACGCAATAGGCCGTCTGCAAACTACTGGGGCTCAAATTAATTAGTACAAGACAGAACACAAGTCAAGATTTCCATTTGCTCACTGACCAAGAACAGAAATTCACCTCCAGTATTCTTCAACAAAGTAGCACTTCAATGTGTATCAGTCTGCATAGAGAGGTAAAGAACTATCACAAGTAAACAGAATAACAACTCTGCTGTCAGAGAAATGATATCACGTGCTTCTTGTGGCGACATCAGCATCTCTCAAAAACTAACCGTCAGATTCTCCACTGTTAGTCTCACCAGCAAAGTCTCTATGTCGATCCCTGGAGGTAAGTGTCTTCGACAGACCCCCACAGGGTAACATCTCTGCACACCATAAGCCCGATCCCTCCTGCAGACACAATGTCTAGGTTCGCACTCAGGTGACGAATCCCAGTGGCTGTCAAAAATACATTATCTCCCACTGTATGGGTCATGAATCTGCCAGCCAATCGCCAGAAGCTCACACTACCTACAGAAGAGTTTTTGGAAGTCTGCATTCCTATCTCACGCACCAAGCGCTTTCCTTTAGCAGATTCCTTGGAGGTCAGCTTGCGACTGTCATTTGTGACTCAGTGCATTCCTAAACAGGTTATATTTTCATCTTGTTCCGTCCCCAACTCTCTTCCGCCAGATACGCTACTCTGAAATTGTTTCACCTCAACAACGTACAACCTCTTTCCCACACTGTCTGCGCTGTGGGGGTCCTGAGTCCTGCAACGTTGTAAACCCCCGCCTTCTCACGCAGCTCTCTCTCAGGGCAGTTAATGTCTGCCCCTGTCGAACACGACAACTCTCTTCCAAGCCACTATTCAGCCAATAGCGGCTTCTGAGGTACATGATCCCAAGTCACCCTTTCTGTCAGTGGTCAGCTTCAATTAACTCCCAAACATTGTAACGTTGTTGCTTTGATTTGCTATGTAAGCTGAACTGATAGCCAATAAAAGCTGTTTAAAGGCTGTGAGCTGTCTGGGGAAGTTAATCTTGCATTACTGAGCAACTGTTTCACCAGGTATCCTGTCTAGCTTACCAAATTCCCAACCAGACGAACATTAATTGTAATCTTTTAATAGTCATACGACAACCGGTGATATATATATATATATATATATATATATATATATATATATATATATATATATAATAGAATTTAAATAAAAAGAAATAGATCAGTTTATATTTGGAAATTTATTTTAATATTGATCATTGAAATTTCAGCATATTAAATTTGATTCATAACTAAACTGGGGCCTTATTTAGGATTGTGGAAAATGTGAGTTTGTAATCTTACGGAACACATCAAATATGGAACCAAGATTGGGATACTGCATACAACACTGCATTCATAAAATAACACACGAAGAACGTTGAAACATATGCAAGAGGAAATTAACCACAACCAACCGATTCAATTTTCACCCAAAGAAGTTACGTTCTTAGCACAATCCTGTCCGTCATGCAGTTACCACACGCTGGTATACTAAATTCATACTAACTCTCTGTGAATTCTTCCCGAAAAGAATAGCTGAGGGCTACTTTGATGATTACACCACATGCTTCACGTGGTCAACTTGGTTCACACAAATATAATAATTTTGATAATTAAAATAAATTAAATCGAAAAGCAATTTACAAAAGAAAAACCTCGAACTGGTTACTATCGTCTTACTATTAACCTGATGGGTCAAACAATTGTATCAGCACGTGGTAGTGGTCTCACAATAATTTTGATAATTAAAATAAATTAAATCGAAAAGCAATTTACAAAAGAAAAACCTCGAACTGGTTACTATCGTCTTACTATTAACCTGATGGGTCAAACAATTGTATCAGCACGTGGTAGTGGTCTCACAAAGTACACCCCACGTGGGTTGAACATAAAAAAAGTTTGCTATATTGAAAAATATTGTCAAGACGAGATGTTATAATCTCACGCACACTCGCATTTGAGATTGATGATCTTAGTTAGAGTTACTGATCAACACGTGGTTCCACTTTACTCACAAAGTAGTAACAAAGCAACTACCGGAAGATATTCTGAACTTCACACGCGTATTACACTGCGTTGCAATTTAAGATAACATTAGATATTTTAGAGCTAAACCTGAAATAAAGGTGATTAAATTTTCAGTTAGGCTGAACTTAAGAAATCCATTGTCCTACGGACTTAGCAGACACGCGCTTAGCCAGAGATCTTACCACTTCAGACGCTCGTCACGTACAGACTGCCCTGGTCTCTCCTTGGGGGTGGCTCACAAATACAAACGGAAGTGGCCAGAGGGGCAGCTTCCTATACCAACATGACAAGGGACGGGCAGGACCATACGAAGGATAGAAACCTCTTTTCTTTTAGAAAGCGTAGCTACCTGTTCCGACGTTGTTCCTACTGTTCTCTAGCAGACAGGCTTGTCTGCTACCCTCAAGCATGCAACTAGAAATACATTTGCTCATTCATCCTCTCACACACAAGGGAAGGGGGATGACAGTATCTTATCATATACAGTACATAAAAGAAAGCGGATGTAGGTTCCGTATGAGACTGCGTGACATGAATTACATATAAACTGTGTTTTAAAGTGTAGTAGTGTGACAGATCGTTCTTGTTTATGTGTAAAAGTAACACGTTCCACTACTCAGTCTTCTCCCAGATAGTCAGAAAAGCCACAATAAATGTAGAAGAGGAATTTATGCGGTAGATGACAACAGATTTAAGAAATTAACATGAAAGGAATCCAACAGAGACCTTTCAACATGCAAGACTACAGAAACCGTTAGTACGTGGAGCTAGTCAGTATCAGTCAATGAAATGATCAATAACCTGATTGTGCATCATAACGTGACCTAATATAAAGGTAAATCGAAAATAAGTTATGGAATATTAAATGTATGGCAGCAAAATCTTACCACATTAAAAACTTCAGCTTTTTATTGTAGTTGAATACATACCATAGATATGTCAGAATTATAGCGATCCCAAGACACAAGTGGCTGCAAAAATTATGGTGGACATCAGTTTTTTCGCTAAATCTGCAAGAAAGATGACAGTGAAAAGCTGGTTTCTACACAGAAGAGCCAAAGAAACTGGTACACGTACCTAATATCGTGTAGGACCCTCAAAACACGCAGAAGTGCCTCAAAACGACGTGGCGTGGACTCGACTAATGTCTGAAGCAGTGCTGGAGGGAACTGACACCATGAATCCTGCAGAGTTGTCCATAATACCGTAAGATTACGAGGGGTGGAGATCTCTTCTGAATAGAACGTTGCAAGGCATCCCAGATACGCTCAGTAATGTTCATGCTGAGGAGTTTGGTAGCCATCGGAAGTGTTTAAACTCAGAAGAGGTCCCTGGAGGGACTCTGTAGCAATTCTGGACGTGAGGGGTGTCGCATTGTCCTGCTGTAATTGCCCAAGTCCGTCAGAATGTGCAATGGACATGAATGGATACAGGTAATCAGACAAGATGCTTATGTACGTGTCACCTGTCAGAGTCGTATCTAGACGTATAAGTGGTCCCATATCACACCAACTGCGCACGCTCCACACCGTTACGGAGCCTCCACCAGCTTGAACAGTCACCTGCTGACATGCAGCATTCATGGATTCATGAGGTTGTCTCCATACCCGTACACGTCCATCCGCTCGATACAATTTCAAACAAGACTCGTCCGACAAGGCAACATGTTTCTAGTCGTCAACAATCCACTGTCGGTGTTGATGGGCCCAGGCGAGGGGTACAGCTTTGTGTCGCGCAGTCATCAAGGGTACACGAGTGGGCCTTCGGCTCTGAAAGCCCAAATCGATGATTCTGTAGCAATTTGAGGAAGGATTGCACTTCTGTCATGTTGAACGATTCTCTTCAGTCGTCTTTGCTCCCGTTCTTGCAGGATTTTTTCCGGCCGCAGCGATGTCGGAGATTTGATATTTTAGCGGATTCCTGATATTCACGGTACACTCGTGAGATGGTCGTACAGGAAAAGCCCCACTTCATCGCTACCTCGGAGATGCTGTGTCCATAGCTCGTGCGCCATGACACCACGTTCAAACTCACTTAAATCTTGATAACCTGCCATTCTAGCAGCTGTAACCGATCTAATAACTGCACCAGTCACTTGTCTTACAAAGGCGTTGCCGAGCGCAGCGTCGTATTTTACCTGTTTATATATCTCTGTATTTGAATACGCATGCTTAAACCACTTTCGTTCGCGCTTCACTGTAATTCATCTACATACACATTTGCTCGACTACTCTGCAAATCACACTTAAAGTGCCTGACAGAGGGTTCATCGAACCCACTTTCGCCGGCCGCAGTGGCCGTGCGGTTAAAGGCGCTGCAGTCTGGAACCGCAAGACCGCTACGGTCGCAGGTTCGAATCCTGCCTCGGGCATGGATGTTTGTGACGTCCTTAGGTTAGTTAGGTTTAACTAGTTCTAAGTTCTAGGGGACTAGTGACCTCAGCAGCTGAGTCCCATAGTGCTCAGAGCCATTTTGAACCCACTTTCACAATAATTCTGTGTTATTCCACTCTCTAACAACACACCTATATCTGCCTGTGAAGGCTCTGATTTTCCACATTTTATTATGATGATCGTTTCTCTCTATGTAAGCTGGTGTCAACAAAATATATTCCCATTCGGAGGAGAAAGTTGGTGATTAAAATTTCGATAGAAGGTCCTGCGCATTCGTTTTAATGATGTCCACCTCAAATGCTGTATCATGTCCGTGACACTCTCTCCCCTATTTATCAATGATAAAAAACATGCTGCCCTTCTCTAAACTTTCTCGATGTACTCCATCAATCCCGTCTGGTAAGAATCCCACACCACGCAGCAGAACTCCAAAAGAGGACGGACAAGTGTAGTGTAGGCTGTCTCTTCAGTAGATCTAGTACCTCTGTGGAACTAAACGATATCTAAGATTCTTGTTGCACAAGAGCCCATAAAATATTTACGAGATGCTACACATTTGATTTCATTCAGTTGTTGATGGCTTTCAAATCATAAAGACCCAGCGAGGTGGTGCAGTGGTTAGCACACTGGACTGGCATTCTGGAGGACGACGGCCATCCTGATCTAGGTTTTCCATGATTTCCCTAAATCGCTTCTGGCAAATGCCGGAATGGTTCCTTTAAAAGGGCACGGCCGACTTCCTTCCCCAATCCGATGGGACTGATGACCTCGCTGTTTGGTCCCGGTCCCCCAAATCAACTAGCCAACCAAATAATAAAGGCGAAATTTGTATGGCAGGATGAATTCGTTATATTTGGAGTTTCACTAAGTTTCGTATAGCAGAGAAAACAGTTGCTCATCTATATTGGTTAAATTGGTTAGTTACCGATGGAAGCAATTCATGGCTTGTGGATATTTTCTGTACATGTCTTTTATTATGCGAACAACTGTACGTAGCAGGTTTACGCAATGTGGAGTGAATGTCATCCAATGAAGAATGTTGTATTTCGTTACGCGATAGTTTATTGGTGCAAGAGCACAATGGAGACACTCAACAAATTTTAGTGGGAGGCGCCAACAGAGAGGCGTTGTGTATAAAGATGGGTTTAGCATTGAAATTCCGAGAGAGTTCTATTATACACTCCTGGAAATTGAAGTAAGAACACCGTGAATTCATTGTCCCAGGAAGGGGAAACTTTATTGACACATTCCTGGGGTCAGATACATCACATGATCACACTGACAGAACCACAGGCACATAGACACAGGCAACAGAGCATGCACAATGTCGGCACTAGTACAGTGTATATCCACCTTTCGCAGCAATGCAGGCTGCTATTCTCCCATGGAGACGATCGTAGAGATGCTGGATGTAGTCCTGTGGAACGGCTTGCCATGCCATTTCCACCTGGCGCCTCAGTTGGACCAGCGTTCGTGCTGGACGTGCAGACCGCGTGAGACGACGCTTCATCCAGTCCCAAACATGCTCAATGGGGGACAGATCCGGAGATCATGCTGGCCAGGGTAGTTGACTTACACCTTCTAGAGCACGTTGGGTGGCACGGGATACATGCGGACGTGCATTGTCCTGTTGGAACAGCAAGTTCCCTTGCCGGTCTAGGAATGGTAGAACGATGGGTTGGATGACGGTTTGGATGTACCGTGCACTATTCAGTGTCCCCTCGACGATCACCAGTGGTGTACGGCCAGTGTAGCAGATCGCTCCCCACACCATGATGCCGGGTGTTGGCCCTGTGTGCCTCGGTCGTATGCAGTCCTGATTGTGGCGCTCACCTGCACGGCGCCAAACACGCATACGACCATCATTGGCACCAAGGCAGAAGCGACTCTCATCGCTGAAGACGACACGTCTCCATTCGTCCCTCCATTCACGCCTGTCGCGACACCACTGGAGGCGGGCTGCACGATGTTGGGGCGTGAGCGGAAGACGGCCTAACGGTGTGCGGGACCGTAGCCCAGCTTCATGGAGACGGTTGCGAATGGTCCTCGCCGATACCCCAGGAGCAACAGTGTCCCTAATTTGCTGGGAAGTGGCGGTGCGGTCCCGTACGGCACTGCGTAGGATCCTACGGTCTTGGCGTGCATCCGTGCGTCGCTGCGGTCCGGTCCCAGGTCGACGGGCACGTGCACCTTCCGCCGACCACTGGCGACAACATCGATGTACTGTGGAGACCTCACGCCCCACGTGTTGAGCAATTCGGCGGTACGTCCACCCGGCCTCCCGCATGCCCACTATACGCCCTCGCTCAAAGTCCGTCAACTGCACATACGGTTCACGTCCACGCTGTCGCGGCATGCTACCAGTGTTAAAGACTGCGATGGAGCTCCGTATGCCACGGCAAACTGGCTGACACTGACGGCGGCGGTGCACAAATGCTGCGCAGCTAGCGCCATTCGACGGCCAACACCGCGGTTCCTGGTGTGTCCGCTGTGCCGTGCGTGTGATCATTGCTTGTACAGCCCTCTCGCAGTGTCCGGAGCAAGTATGGTGGGTCTGACACACCGGTGTCAATGTGTTCTTTTTTCCATTTCCAGGAGTGTATATAGCGTCTTGCAGACGATGAATACAGGTAAACAGGTAGGTTCTGTGTTCGCAGATTTCCGTAAGGCATTAATCACTGTGCCGCAACGTAGACTACTAATTAAGATTACGACGAGAAAATCGGAGAAATTAGAGCTAATAGGGAGCTTCACCGACAACCATTCTTCACGCGCACCGTCGCGAATGGTCCAGGGGAGGGAGGCTGAGACAGTGGTACCAGACGTACCATCCAGCATACGCTGTAAGTTGGCTTGAGGAGTACGTATGTAGATGAAGAAACATTGAAAGGTCTCTGTTGGATTCCTTTCATGTTGATTTCTTAAATCTGTTGTCATTTACGGCATAAATTCCACTTCTAAATTTACTGTGGCGTTTCTGACTATCTGGGAGGAGACTGAGCAGTGGAACGCGTTACTTTTACACATAATCAAGAACGATCTGTCACACTACTACACTCCAAAACACAGTTTATATGTAATTCATGTCACACAGTCTCATACAGAACCTACATCCGCTTTCTTTTATATGCTGTATATGATAAGATACTGTCATCCCCCTTCCCTTCTGTGTGAAAGGATGAATGAGCAAATGTATTTCTAGTTGCTTGCTTGATGGTAGCAGACAAGCCTGTCTGCTAGAGAGCAGTAGTACCAACGTTGGAACTGGTAGCTACGCTGTCTAGAAGCAGAGAGGTTTCTATTCTTAGTGTGGTCCTGTCTGTCCCTTGTCATGTTGGTATTGGAAGCTGCCTCTCTGGTCACTTCCGTTTGTATCTGTGAAGCACCCTTGGTAGGGGCCCACGCCAGTCCGTCCGCGGCGAGCATCAGAAGTGGTAAGATCTCCGGCTAAGCACGTCTCTGCTAAGTTCAGCCTAATTGAAAATTTAATCACTTTTATTTCACGTTTAGATCTAAAATATCTTATGTCATCTTAAATTGCAACGCAGTGTAATTCGAGTGTGAAGTTCAGAATATCTTCGAGTAGTTGCTTTGTCACTACTTTGTGAGTAAAGTAGAACCATGTGTTGATGATCCGTATCTTTAATTAAGATCATCAATCTTAAATGCGAATGTGCTTGAGATTATAACATCTTGCCTTGACAATATTTTTCAATATAGCAACACTTCTTTATGTTCAACCCATGTGGGGCGTACTTTGTGAGACCAGTTAAGACGATAGTAACCAGCTCGAGGTTTTTCTTTTGTAAATTGCTTTTCGATGTAATTTATTTTAATTATCAAAATTATTGTAGAGTTACACTCTTTGTGTAAACCAAATTGACCACGTGAAGCATGTGGTGTAATCATCAAAGTAGCACTCAGCTATTCTTTTCGCGAAGATTTCACAGAGAGTTAGTATGAATTTAGTATACCAGTGTGTGGTAATTTCATGATGGACAGGATTGCGCTATGACCGTAACTTCTTTGGCTGAAAATTGAATTGGTTGGTAGTGGTTAATTTCCTCTTGCATATGTTTCAACGTTCTTCGTGTGTTATTTTATGAATGCAGTGTTGTATGCAGTCTCCCAATCTTGGCTCCATATTTGATGTGTTCCGTAAGATTACAAACTCACATTTTCACAATCCTAAATAAGGCACCAGTTTAGTTATGAATCAAGTTTAATGTGCTGAAATTTCAACGGAACAATGATCAATGTTAACATAAATGTCCAAATATAAACTGATTTATTTCTTTTTATTTAAATTGTCTTTATATATATATATATATATATATATATATATATATATATATATATATATATATATCACCGGTTGTCGTAAGATGTTTATTAAAAGATTATAATTAATGTTAGTCTGGTTGGGAATTTGGTAAGCTAGACTGGATGCCTGGTGAAACAGTTGCTCAGTAATGCAAGGTTAACTTCCCCAGTTAGCTCACAGCTTTTAACCCGCTTTTGTTGTCTTGAATATCAACACCGCTTTCCGAACAACTTAATGATATCAACATTACAATATTATGGAGACAAGTAGGCGTCTTAGCGAAGTATTTTATTTAGTAATTGAGTTGACATTAACTAGCCACATCACGATGATACATTACTGGCCATTAAAATTGCTACTCCACGAAGATGACGCGCTACAGACGTGATATTTAACCGACAGGAAGAAGTTGCTGTGATATGCAAATGATTAGCTTTTCAGAGCATTCACACAAGGTTGGCGCCGGTGGCGACACCTACAACGTGCTGACATGAGGAAAGTTTCCAACCGATTTCTCATACACAAATAGCAGTTGACCGGCGTTGCCTGGTGAAACGTTGTGAAGCCTCGTGTAAGGAGGAGAAATGCGTACCATCACGTTTTCAATATTGATAAATATCGGATTGTCGCCTGTCGCGATTGTGGTTTATCGTATCGCGAGATTTCTGCTCGCACTGGTCGAGATCCAATTACTGTTAGCAGAATATGGAATCGGTGGGTTCAGGAGGGTAATACGGAACGCCGTGCCGGATCCCAACGGCCTCGTATCACTAGCAGTCGAGATGACAGGCGTCTTATCCGCATGGCTGTAACGGATCGTGCAGCCACGTCTCGATCCCTGAGTGAACAGATGGGGACGTTTGCAAGACAACAACCATATGTACGAACAGTTCGACGACTTTTGCAGCAGAATGGACTATCAGCTCGGAGACCCTGGCTGCGGTTGCCCTTGACGCTGCATGACAGACAGGAGCGCCTGCGATGGTGTACTCAACGACGAACCTGGGTGCACGAATGGCAAAACGTCATTTTTTCGGATGAATCCAGGTTCTGTTTACAGCGTCATGATGGTCGCATCCGTGTTTGGCGACATCGCGATGAACGCACATTGGAAGCGTGTATTCGTCATCGCCATACGCACGTATCACCCGGCGTGATGGTATGGGGTGCCATTGGTTACACGTCTCGGTCCCCTCTTGTTTGCACTGACGGCACTTCGAACAGTGGACGTTACATTCCAGATGTGTTACGACCCGTGGCTGTACCCTTCATCGGATCCCTGCAAAACTGTACATTTCAGCAGGATAATGCACGACCACATGTTGCAGGTCCTGAACGGGCCTTTCTGGGTACAGAAAATGTTCGATTGCTGCCCTGGCCAGCACATTCTCCAGATCTCTCACCAACTGTAAATGTTTGGCCAATGGAGGCCGAGCAACTGGCACATCACAATACGCCAGTCACTACTCTTCGTGAACTGTGGTATCGTGTTGAAGCTGCATGGGCAGCTGTACCTGTTTGACTCAATGCCCAGGCGTATCAAGGCCGTTATTACAGCCAGAGGTGATTGTTCTGGGTACTGATTTCTCAGGATCTATGCCACCAAATTGCGTGAAAATATAATCACATGTCAATTCTAGTATAATATATTTGTCCAATGAATACCCGTTTTTCTTCTGCATTTCTTCTTGGTGTAGCAACATTGGCCAGTAGTGTAGTTGACAAACTCACCCAAATGATATGAATGCTTATTTTAAAATGAAAGCCCGAAGTCTTCCTTGGAGCGCCACACTCGCAACGTGGAGATTAGCCCGTAACTCTGAATACGTCTCAGAACATCGTATAATGTCGACACTACAATAAAGGGCCGGTGTACGATGAATTACGTCCATATTTTGCGCGCGGTGACCCCTCCTGCGGCGGCACATTCACGCGGCCACAGCGGCGTGCACGCCGACGTGACAAACGGCGCCTGCGACACAGGCCAGGAGCGGAGCGACCAGAGGCGCCCACCAGGCGCCGCCCACTGCCGCCGCCCACAGGCGTCGCCCACGAGGCATTGTGCGGCCGGGCCCGGCGCATACATCACGGCCCGCCGCCGGAAGCCGCACGTGCCGGAAGCGGCGCACCCGCGCGCCATCTGCCGCCGCCGGCGCGCACTACGGCCGCCGTAGCTCATAGCGAGGCAGGCACGGCCACCGGTACATGTGTGCGGCGGCTGCACCAAATGATACGAACCCGCAACCAGCCCTGGCATAAGCAAGCTGCTCCGTTCTCCAGGAAGTCGACACGTCTAAATCCTGGGCAGCTATCATCAGGCATGGACCCAGGCTTCGCTTACAGTTTGTGCCCCCACCCCTAACTATCTCAGCATATGGAGCGTTCAGCATAAGGGAATCAAGTCAAAGTCACAGGCAGGCAGTTGTGGGCGAGCGGTTCTAGGCGCTTTAGTCCGGAACCGCGCTGCTGCTACAGTCGCAGGTTCGAATCCTGCCTCTGGCATGGATGTGTGTGATCTCCTTAGGTTCGTTAGGTTTAATGTCCATCATAAAATCTTTAAAATCAAAAACATCTAGTGGGTATGATGAAATATCAACAAAATTAATTAAAGAATCTGATTCTGAGCTAAGTAACATATTAAGCTATCTGTGTAAGCAGTCATTTATCAGTGGAATATTTCCTGAATGGTTGAAATATGCTGAAGTTAAGCCACTGTTTAAGAAGGGAGATAAAGAAATAGCGTCAAATTTCTGTCCAATTTCACTGTTGCCAGCATTCTCAAAAATTTTAGAAAAAGTAATGTACAATCGACTTTATAACCATCTTATCTCAAATAACATATTTTCAAAGTCACTGTTTGGATTTCTAAAGGGTTCTGATATTGAGAAGGCTATCTACACTTACAGTGAAAATGTGTTTAATTCATTAGACAAAAAATTCCAGGCATCTTGTATATTTTGTGATCTGCCAAAGGCATTTGACTGTGTAAATCACAATATCCTTTTAAATAAATTAAAATATTATAGTGTAACAGGAAATGTTGCAAAATGGTTCAGATCTTATATCTCTAGCAGGAAACAAGGGGTGTTATTAGGAAAGAAACATGTATCAAGCTATCAGGCATCATCCAACTGTGAACTTATTACGTGTGGGGTCGCACAAGGTTCCATTTTGGGGCCCTTACTTTTTCTTGTGTATATCAATGACCTTTCACCAGTAACATTACCAGATGCCAAGTTAGTTTTGTTTGCCAATGATACAAACATTGCAATAAATAGCAAATCAAGTGTAGTCTTAGAAAGATCGGCTAATAAAATATTTGTGGACATTAATCACTGGTTCCTACCCAATCCTTTGTCACTAAACTTTGAAAAAACACACTACATGCAGTTCAGAACTTGTAAGGGGTGTCCCAAGAGTATATGTCTAACATGATGACAAGAAGATATAAGAAGTGGACAGTGTTAAATTCTTGGGATTACAGCTTGATGATAAATTCAACTGGGAGGAGCACACCACAGAACTGCTGAAGCGTCTTAACAAATCTCTATTTGCAATGCGAATTGTGTCAGACATAGGGGATATAAAAATGAAAAAGCTGGCACACTATGCTTACTTTCATTCAATAATGTCATATGGGATTATTTTTTGGGGTAATTCATCAAACCAAGCTAAAGTTTTCCTGGCACAAAAACGTGAAGTAAGAGTTATATGTGGTGTGAACTCAAGAACATCCTGCAGAAGCCTGTTTAGTGAACTAGGGATACTAGCTACTGCTTCCCAATATATTTATTCTTTAATGAAATTTGTCGTAAAAAATTTATCACTTTTTCAAACCAACAGCTCAATTCATGGAATCAGTACTAGAAATAAGAATAATCATCACAAGGATTTAAAGTCACTTAGTCTTGTACAAAAAGGTGTGCATTGTTCAGGAACACACATTTTCAATAACTTACCAGCAGCCATAAAAAGCTTAACAACCAATGAAATTCATTTTAAGAGAAGCCTAAAGGATTTATTGATGGCCAACTCCTTCTACTCCGTTGATGAATTCCTCAGTAGAACCAACTGATTTGTGTGTGTGTGTATATATATATGTACAATATAATTTCTGAACAATCTCAGTGCAGTAATGTGTTATTTGTAAATAAGTGTAGGTGTGTGTGTGTGTGTGTGTGTGTAATGTGTTCATTGTAAATAAGTATTATAGTAGTTGTATTACACGTTTATTACCTTATAAATTAATAAAAAAGTTTTTATTTTAAATTCAGTGCATTGGTATTTGTAAAATGTTCTTTCATATGGTGTTCATTAAAAAATGACGATCATTACACTTGGGACCTGTGGAATGGAACATTAGCTTATTTGCTTTAGTTGTAAATATTTGTCATGTATCGTTGTTTTTCTGACATGTTCTACATCCTGGGGGACCTCCTTACTACGGATCAATTGGAATGAAAGCAAATCTAATCTAATCTAAGTAGTTCTAAGTCTAGGGGACTGATGACCTCAGATGTTAAGTCCCATAGTACTTAGAGACAGAATCAAGTCACAATAAGAAATTACTGAGAAAAATAAAGTTTTTGTTAAACATTTAATTACAGGAAAAATTTTACACAATTTTAAAATGTTGAAGTGTTAGGAGATATTTTCTATACTGTATTCTCGTATTGCGGAAGAACAGATTTAAGTGCTATTAAATGCTACCTTGAAACAAAACAGTAATATTCTGAACTTGATTGTTTTGAGCCGTGAATGTTGGGGAGAACGGGGCTAGAAGTTACCGAGGTAAGTTGTTACGATTGAAATAAGTTCCCGAGGGAAAGAGATATGAATACGAAGTAAACACGTCGTGAAATGAAAGGCCACAGCGAACCGACGGTAGCCGTCGTAAACACGCTAGTGGTCCCCGGAACATCGGAACGACAGCATGTGCGTCACTGATTCACGTACGTAAATGTTTTCGTATTTGGTATTTTTGATCTGTCTCAGTTTTGGTACGCAATGTGTAAATTACCTGTGTTTCGTAACGTAGCCAATATCTTGCTTTTATAGCAGCATGTGTAATTGGGGCTAGATAATCCGTTTTTCGAGGGCACTTTGTGACCTCGGAACAACTTGCCCCAATTGATTTGTACCACCAATGGAATATAAATATCTTTTTTTTTTCTTGTGTAGTATGAGGACGTATACCCGAGATACAACACGAGGTTCTGTGTCACAGGAGCTGATGCAAAAAGCACCAGATGCAGTTCTCAACGATAGCAGGAAAATAAAAACTGTTGCCAAAGACTTAGGTATTTGTCATATGGCTTTCTAAAGATATGTCAAAAAGCTAAGATCTAAGGTAGAAAATATAGCGATTGGTTACAAAAAAATGTAAGATTGGTCTTTACTAGAGAACAGGAAGATAAGTTAGCAGAATATCTGTTGCAAAGTGCTTTAATTATCTTTGGTATTCTGCCAGAAGAAGTCAAACAGTTAGCGTACGAAAGCGCACTGAAATTCAGTGCTCGCAATATTCCACCATCGTGGCACGAAAATAAAAAAGCTGGTCCAGACTGGCTGACTGGTTCTTTAAAAAGACGTCCTCTCCTGTCAATAAGAACTCCAGAGTCAACGAGTGCCACCAGGGCGACATCATTTAACAAACACAATGTTACCGAATTTTGTACAGAGCTGACCACAGTGTTGGATAAATACAAATTTCCACCTTCAAGAATATATAATTCAGATGAAACAGGCGTTACCACAGTGCTAAAGCCGAAGAAAATTATTGCCAAGATGGGAATGAAGCAAGTTGGAGCCATAGTATCTGTTGAACGAGGGACATCGGTTACAGTGAAGCTGGCAGTAAATGCATTAGGTCACGCAGTTCAAAAATGGTTCAAATGGCTCTAAGCACTATGGGACTTAACATCTGAGGTCATCAGTCCCCTAGACTTAGAATTACTCAAACCTAACTAACATAAGGACATCACACACATCCATGCCCGAGGATTCGAACCTGCGACCGTATCAGCTGCGTGGTTTCGAACTGAAGCGCCAAGAACCGCTCGGTCACAGCGGACGACCGCATGCAGTTCCTCTCATGTTTATTTTACCAAGGATTTGTTTATAAAAGGCGGACGACCAGAATCTATCGGGACAGGTAACAGTTCAAAAAACAGTTTTAAAAAAAGCATTAACAACTGTATACCAATAAGACTGTAACAATGAGAAGTCTTTGCTATTAGATTCAGAAGCATCCGACCCACCTTACATTTCAAGGCGGTGGGTTGCTCTGTACTGTTAATGAAATAAATAAATAGCTCAGGATGGATGACAGCTTTGGAGTTCGTGAAATATATGGATCTTTTTATCAAACATACTAAACCATCAACTGCAAAACCGATTTTGTTGTTTCTCGACAGTCACAAATCTCATACTGATATCATTGTGCTAGAAAAAGCAAAATCTAACTCCACTATAATGCTCTCATTCCCTCCTCATTGTACACACCGCCTACAGCCACTGGATGTTGGAGTAAATGCACCTTTCAAAAGCTCTTGTGAAAGGCTCAGGACAATTGGCTACGCAATAATCCTGGCAAGACAATGTCGACATATGAGATCCCAGAAATTGGTAGATACGCGCTACCTCGTGCAGTGACTCCCATAAACGTAATGAGTGCTCTCAGAAAAGCTGGCATTTGGCCTTATGACCCCAACGTTTTTTACAGAAAATGACTATGCTCCATCTTATGTTACAGATCGTCCTTTAGCTTCAGTAAACGCACCAGATGTGGCTTTAGGCATTTCACAGGACATCGTCACCAATAGGTCGGAAGCAGCATCAGAGACTGTTACCAGCACAGACGCAAATGCATCTGAAATTGTAAACATTGGCACAGATACAAGACAAATCGTTGATGCGACAACAAGGCCATCAGGAGTTGTTAATCTGCCTGCGTCTTCTGGTGTCATACAAGAATAACTCGGAGATCAAGTCACTTTCCCTTCAGAAGCAGTAAGTCCGTTCCCGAAGGCACCGCCGAGGACTGGAACAAACAAGAGACGTATCAGAAAATCCACTATTTTAACGGATACTCCAGTAAAACAAATCTTAGCAGAAGAACAAAGCAAGAAAAGGAAAGTGAACATCAACAATCAAAAAGTGAGAAAAAACAAAGGAAAAGGTAAAATAACACAAGGAAATGGAGAAGGAAAAGGCAAAGGGAAGGGGAAGTCTGTTAAACGACAGGTTTTACAAACGAGTAGTGATAGGTCTGAGAGTGAAGAGGACAGTTTAGACTATTATTGTCTAGTGTGCTGTGACAGATACTCTAATTCACGTTCTGGGGAAGAATGGGTTCAGTGCCAAGAATGTAAGACCTGGGCCCATTCCAGATGCGGGCGGAATCAGGCCTTATTAACCTAAATACGCCCGAACTGTGATTGTGATGTATCTTCTGAGGATTAATTAATTATAAGTATGTATGTTTTCTGCCTATGCCGGCAATATGATATATATTTCAGTCTAAGACAAGGCCCAGATGATTGAAGACTGCATTATTGACGCTGAGTAGTTACAAGTTATTTGATAAGCTGTTAATTACTAAATGGTTAATAATTGTTTAGGTATAAATTATAGTTACTTGTTGTACAACATACAAATGTATACCTGATGATTCATACGACGTTGTTGATTATTACTTAAATAAACAGACATCGTTTAATCATTTATTGTTTTTTATTGCAAAAATAATAGCTTTAACAAATACAGTAACAACTCACGCCGGCTTGTTACCAATTTGCCCCAAGTCGGGGTAAGTTGTTATTTTACGATTTTAGACATTAAAACGTTATCACTAAAAAAATCTCACAATAAATGACCCAAATAACTGTCTTAATATCAAAGTTACATATACATAAGTTAATTTTGATTGCAGCGCATGAATACTAAAATAAAGTATTCTTGACGAATTTTGAGATCAGCTAAAATTCGAAACTTGTAGCCCCGCTCTTCCCTTACTGCTATTTTCCACTTTATTGTACTCGTCAAGATTTATTAACCTCTTCGTTCTCTCGATTCACATATGTGGACCTTCGTTCATTATTTTTTTCTCCAGAAACAGACGTATTTTTCCTCGTATAGGACAACAGTCCGCGAGTGTGGATCTTCTAGTTCTTCGTTTCAAAGCCAGGGCGCAGTACCTTGCAAGGAACGATTCTTGTAGTAGTCTACAGCTGGTCGTACGCAGAAACTGGTTCCCTCTACAAAACGAAAAGGTATGTAAATAAATATTATGTCTAAATATTAGACTGAGAAGCTGTGTTTTTTACCTAACGTTCGCTGACTTTTATAGCTGTTGAGAACTGGTTCAGATTTATAAAAATTTTGTTCGTTACCCACTATCTGAAGGTCCTCGTAGTGCACCTCAGATCATAAAGCATATTTGCTAATTTCAATTTGGTCTTCGAAGATAGAATACTGACATAACCGTCGTTTTTACGCTCTACAGCAATGCGTGAAATTTTAACTGATTACCAATTAGAAACTCTTCTCACTGTCAGCAATACGGAATTATCTGAGTGCAAAAATGACGAATTCTCGTCTTCGGCTGAAGATTGTCCGGCTGAGCTTGATGACACTGAATGGTAAAAAGTAAGAACGGTAAGATGTTGTGCCAGCAGCTAGGACAACCGGACCTCCTTGTACTACGAATTCCTGTGACAGTGAACATGCAGATGTTGCAGAACGTGTGAATAAAGGGCCAAGAAGAGCTGTGTTGCAAACAGTTTCAGAAGTTAGCTTTACAATGCTCGCCAGCTTCCAAAACTTGTTGAGGCAAGGCATGCCTCAAAATGGAAGCTACCTGGCTGAAAGTTCAAGATAAGACATACGTGCGCCAAATGTCGAATATACACTGAAGAGTCAAAGGAGCTGGTACACCTGTCTAATACCATGTAGGGCCCTCGCGAGCACGCGGAAGTGCCGCAACACGACGTGGCATGGACTCGAGTAATCTCTGAAGTACTGCTGGAGGGAACCGACATCATGAATCCATAAATCCATAAGAGTACGAAGGGGTGCAGATCTCTTCTGAACAACACGTTCCAAGGCGTCGCAGATATGCTCAATAACGTTCATGTCTAGGGAGTTTGGTGGCCAGCGGAAGTGTTTAAACTCAGAAGAGGCTCCTGGAGTCACTCAGTAGCAATTCTGGACGTGTGGAATGTCGCATTTTCCAGCTAGAATTGCCCAAGTCCGTCGGAATGGACAATAGATACGAATGGATGCAAGTGATCAGACAGGATGCTCACGTACGTGTCATCTGTCAGAATCGTATCTAGACGCTTCAGGGGTACCATATCACTCCAACTGCACACAGAGCACACTATTACTGAGCCTCCACGAGCTTGAACAATCCCCTGCTGACATGCAGGGTCTACATCTACATCTACATCTACATCCATACTCCGCAAGCCACCTGACGGTGTGTGGCGGAGGGTACCTTGAGTATCTCTATCGGTTCTCCCTTCTATTCCAGTCTCGTATTGTTCGTGGGAAGAAGGATTGTCGGTATGCCTCTGTGTGGGCTCTAATCTCTCTGATTTTATCCTCATGGTCTCTTCGCGAGATATACGTAGGAGGGAGCAATATACTGCTTGACTCTTCGGTGAAGGTATGTTCTCGAAACTTTGACAAAAGCCCGTACCGAGCTACTGAGCGTCTCTCCTGCAGAGTCTTCCACTGGAGTTTATCTATCATCTCTGTAACGCTTTCGCGATTACTAAATGATCCTGTAACGAAGCGCGCTGCTCTCCGTTGGATCTTCTCTATGTCTTATATCAACCCTATCTGGTACGGATCCCACACTGCTGAGCAGTATTCAAGCAGTGGGCGAACAAGCGTACTGTAACCTACTTCCTTTTTTTTCGGATTGCATTTCCTTAGGATTCTTCCAATGAATCTCAGTCTGGCATCTGCTTTACTGACGATCAACATTATACACTCCTGGAAATTGAAATAAGAACACCGTGAATTCATTGTCCCAGGAAGGGGAAACTTTATTGACACATTCCTGGGGTCAGATACATCACATGATCACACTGACAGAACCATAGGCACATAGACACAGGCAACAGAGCATGCACAATGTCGGCACTAGTACAGTGTATATCCACCTTTCGCAGCAATGCAGGCTGCTATTCTCCCATGGAGACGATCGTAGAGATGCTGGATGTAGTCCTGTGGAACGGCTTGCCATGCCATTTCCACCTGGCGCCTCAGTTGGACCAGCGTTCGTGCTGGACGTGCAGACCGCGTGAGACGACGCTTCATCCAGTCCCAAACATGCTCAATGGGGGACAAATCCGGAGATCTTGCTGGCCAGGGTAGTTGACTTACACCTTCTAGAGCACGTTGGGTGGCACGGGATACATGCGGACGTGCATTGTCCTGTTGGAACAGCAAGTTCCCTTGCCGGTCTAGGAATGGTAGAACGATGGGTTCGATGACGGTTTGGATGTACCGTGCACTATTCAGTGTCCCCTCGACGATCACCAGTGGTGTACGGCCAGTGTAGGAGATCGCTCCCCACACCATGATGCCGGGTGTTGGCCCTGTGTGCCTCGGTCGTATGTAGTCCTGATTGTGGCGCTCACCTGCACGGCGCCAAACACGCATACGACCATCATTGGCACCAAGGCAGAAGCGACTCTCATCGCTGAAGACGACACGTCTCCATTCGTCCCTCCATTCACGCCTGTCGCGACACCACTGGAGGCGGGCTGCACGATGTTGGGGCGTGAGCGGAAGACGGCCTAACGGTGTGCGGGACCGTAGCCCAGCTTCATGGAGACGGTTGCGAATGGTCCTCGCCGATACCCCACGAGCAACAGTGTCCCTAATTTGCTGGGAAGTGGCGGTGCGGTCCCCTACGGCACTGCGTAGGATCCTACGGTCTTGGCGTGCATCCGTGCGTCGCTGCGGTCCGGTCCCAGGTCGACGGGCACGTGCACCTTCCGCCGACCACTGGCGACAACATCGATGTACTGTGGAGACCTCACGCCCCACGTGTTGAGCAAATCGGCGGTACGCCCACCCGGCCTCCCGCATGCTCACTATACGCCCTCGCTCAAAGTCCGTCAACTGCACATACGGTTCACGTCCACGCTGTCGCGGCATGCTACCAGTGTTAAAGACTGCGATGGAGCTCCGTATGCCACGGCAAACTGGCTGACACTGACGGCGGCGGTGCACAAATGCTGCGCAACTAGCGCCATTCGACGGCCAACACCGCGGTTCCTGGTGTGTCCGCTGTGCCGTGCGTGTGATCATTGCTTGTACAGCCCTCTCGCAGTGTCCGGAGCAAGTATGGTGGGTCTGATACACCGGTGTCAATGTGTTCTTTTTTCCATTTCCAGGAGTGTATGATCATTCCATTTTAAATCACTCCTAATGCTTACTCCCAGATAATTTATGGTATTAACTGCTTCCAGTTGCTGACCTGCTATTTTGTAGTTAAATGATAAAGGATCTATCTTTCTGTGTATTCGCAGCACATTACACTTGTCTACATCTAGATTCAATTGCCATTCCCTGCACCATGCGTCAATTCGCTGCAGATCCTCCTGCATTTCAGTACAATTTTCCATTGTTACAACCTCTCGATACACCACAGCATCATCTGCAAAAAGCCTCAGTGAACTTCCGATGTCATCCACCAGGTCATTTATGTATATTGTGAATAGCAACGGTTCTATGACACTCCCCTGCGGCACACCTGAAATCACTCTTACTTCGGAAGACTTCTCTCCATTGAGAATGACATGCTGCGTCCTGTTATCTAGGAACTCCTCAATCCAATCACACAATTGGTCTGATAGTCCATATGGTCTTACTTTGTTCATTAAACGACTGTAGGGAACTGTATCGAACGCATTGCGGAAGTCAAGAAACACGGCATCTACCTGTGAACCCGTGTCTATGGCCCTCTGAGTCTCGTGGACGAATAGCGCGAGCTGGGTTTCACATGACCGTCTTTTTCGAAACCCATGCTGATTCCTACAGAGTAGATTTCTATCTCTAGAAAAGTCATTATACCCGAACACAATACGTGTTCCAAAATTCTACAACTGATCGACGTTAGAGATATAGGTCTATAGTTCTGCACATCTGTTCGACGTCCCTTCTTGAAAACGGGGATGACCTGTGCCCTTTTCCAATCCTTTGGAACGCTACGCTCTTCTAGAGACCTACGGTACACCGCTGCATCACATTCACGGTGATGTCTCCATACCAGTACACGTCCATCCCCTCGATACAATTTGAAACGAGACTCGTCCGACCAGGCAACGTGTTTACAGTGATCAACAATCCATTGTCGGTGTTGACGGTCCCAGACGAGGCGTAAAGCTTTGTGTCGTGCAGTCATCAAGGGTACACGAATGGGCCTTCGGCTCCGAAAGCCCACATCGATGATGTTTCGTTGAATGATTAGCACGCTGACACTTGTTGTTGGCCCAGTATTGAAATCTGTAGCATTTTGTGGGATGGTTGCACTTCTGTCACGTTGAACGATTCTCTTCAGTCGTCGTCTTGCAGGATCTTTTTCCGGACGCAGCGATGTCGGAGATTTGATATTTTATCGTATTCCTGATATTCACAGTAGACTCGTTAAATGGTCGTACGGGAAAATCCCCGCTTCATCGCTACCTAGGAGATGCTGTGTCCCATCGCTCGTGCGCCAGCTATAACACCACGTAAAAACTCACTTGAATCTTGATAACCTGCCACTGTAGCAGCAGTAACCTATCTATGAACTGCGCCATACATTTGTCTTATATAGGCGTTTTCGACCACAGCGCCGTATTCTGCATGTTTACATATCTCTGTATTTGCATACACATGCCTGCACCAGTTTCTTTGGCGCTTCAGCGTATTTATGTATTGTGAAAAATATTTGTTTTGAAGCTTATCATAAAACGTACCATGAAGATTTATTTACTGACAGTAGCAAATTATTACTAGCCACAAATTATTATGTGATTATTACAAACTTGCATTTATGAAGTATTTTTATTGAAGAATGGGGAAAGAAAATACTTGACAAAGATTAATATGTTTTCACGACAAGTGAGACTTGATATCCACATATGTGGACCTCTATTATGCCTTAGTGATTCAATCAAAAATTATTTCTTTGGCGCAAATAAAGGCAAAGGTCCCGAGTTCGAGTCTCGGTCGGGCACACAGTTTTAATTTGCCAGGAAGTTTCATATCAGCGCACACTCCGCTGCAGAGTGAAAATCTCATTCTGGAAACATCCCCCTGGCTGTGGCTAAGCCATGTCTCCGCAATATCCTTTCTTTCAGGAGTGCTAGTTCTGCAAGGTTCGCAGGAGAGCTTCTGTAAGGTTTGGAAGGTAGGAGACGAGATACTGGCACAAGTGAAGCTGTGAGTAGCGGCCGTGAGTCGTGCTTCGGTAGCTCAGATGGTAGAGCACTTGCCCGCGAAAGGCAAAGGTCCCAAGTTCGAGTCTCGGTCGGGCACACAGTTTTAATCTGTCAGGAAGTTTCATATCAGCGTACACTCCGCTGCAGAGTGAAAATCTCATTCTAAAAATTATTTCATTTGCATTTGTGTCATGCTTGGTTATTAGTTTGCTGGGAAATACAAAAAGAAAAATTTCTTGAAAACTCTTTTAATCTCGGTGGAGAAAAGTTTATGGAAACAGTAAAAGAATACTTTTCTTGAATATATACTCATATTGTTTTCCCTGTGTCTGCTTGTAACAAATATTGCCAAACAGGAAGTTATGCAATTTAGATTCAAGGAAAATGTATTCCCTTTCATCTGCTTGCCCTCGCAAAGATGAGGAAGCCCTTGTGGCAGTGTCGTACGGGAGGTTCTTGAAACATAGTGATGACCAAATGGAATGTATGGCAGTAAAACCCACGTGTCCATTTTCTTCCTTTTTGTTACCGATCGATGTTTAATATTACGAGTGCCCTCCCGGATGTTACAAAAGTGTGTCATGGGATGGTTTCTTTCTTAAGTCACCTCCGTCAAATTACACATCAGGGTTCAGAGGCTACTTAAACATCAGGGTAAAAGGTGCTTCTGTTTCATAATGTAACCATTTCATAGCCAACCAGTTGATGCCACAACCATCAACCTTTTTTTTCTGTTCCTCACTGAATTCTGTAAGTTTCCGGTGACATGAATTTTGCGAATTTCATTTCGATGACCTCAAATATGGGGGACGTTTTCTTTGGTTGTCTAACGCTATTCATCCAATCATTTTGTGTGTAAATTTGTGAAATTTTCCTACTGGCTCTCTCTACTAAAATAAAAGCACTGTCATTAGGTAAGTAAGAATGTTCTGATACCAAGAATTAGTGGTCAGTGGCTGAGATTTCAAGATCGTGTCTAGACATAACTTCATGAAAGTCAGTAACATTTTAATGTTCCTGTTTTGGCTGATACAAGAGTTATTTTATTACGCATAGAAGCTATGCAACCTTATAGATTAACTCAAACCCTTAAGAAATATTTAAACATTTGAAGCTAATGCCTTTAGGATTTCCGGCACTAGCTCTCTTCCGAGTCCTCATAATCCGACCTGACTGAACAAGTCCTCAAAGGTACACTAACAGATGTGCTTTATTAAAACTGTCTTGATGGCGCTAAGTACAGGGTGTTAAGAAAAAGCATTCCATAGTTTGAAGGTAGTAGTAGGGACCAAAGATAGAAAAAAGATATCCAGTAAATATGAACTCTAAAATTCATACCCGAGGAGCTATGAGCACTTGTTCATCTTCACTACTGTGAAACACATCTCTGCTGCAAGCTGTTTTCTAATAGGAGCGATCCACAGAAGGCAGTAAACAAATGAGAGTACATTATTCTGTACTGTGAAAGAACAGAGATTTTAATGTAATCTGCTTTCTATCACATACTGCCTGCATTTGTGCTTGGGAGCCATCGCTAAGGCAAACTTCTGTCCAACGTCTCAGGGGATCACCCACTGTCCGAAAAACTTCAGGATGGTCTTCGATGTGCTGGCACGCATTGATGACGCATTCCTGTAGTGTTTGAACATCATTAATGGAGCTTGCATACGCCAAAGATTTCAAGTTTACACGCTACGAAACGTCCAAGGGATTAAGATCGGAGCAACTGCTGGCCAACTATTGGACCTCCCCGACCAGTCCATTGACCATTAAACGTCTGTGAAAAATGTTCTTGGACGTTTCGGAGAAAACGGGCTGGTGCTCCATCACGCATGAACCACATCTCTAGCCTTTGTTTGATTGGTACTTTTTCTAGCAGAATGTGGAAGTCGTTTGATAGGAACTGATTATACGAGGGTTACTCCAAAAGAAATGCACGCTATTTTTTAAAAAATCCATCTTTTATTCTACATGTTTGAATGTTTTACAGTGTGTAGATACATCCTTTAGGAACAGTATTTTCATTTCTCCACATAATTTTCATACCTCTCAACTGCCTTACGCCATCTTGGAACCAGCGCCTGTATACCCGCACGGTAAAATTCTGGATCAACCTGTTGGAGCCACTGTTTGGCAGTGTGCACAAGGGAGTCATCATCTTCAAACCTTGGTCCACGAAGAGTCTTTCAGTTTCCCAAGGAGATGATAGTCACATGCAGCCAGGTCAGGACTGTAAGGCGGGTGTTTCAGTATTGTCCATCCGAGTTTTGTGACCGCTTCCATGGTTTTTTGACTGACATGTGGCCGTGCTTTGTCGTGCAACAGCAAAACATCCTGCTTTTGCCGATGTGGTCGAACACGACTCAATTGAGCTTGAAGTTTCTTCAGTGTTGTCACATATGCGTGAGAATTTATGATGGTTCCACTTTGCACGATGTCCACAAGCAAGAGTCCTTCGGAATCGGAAAACACCGTAGCCATAACTTTTCCAGCAGAAGGTGTGGTTCTGAATTTTTTTCTTGGGTGAATTCGCATGATGCCACTCCATTGATTGCCTCTTCGTCTCTGGTGAAAAATGGTGGAGCCATGTTTCATCACCTGTCACAATTCTTCCAAGAAATTCGTCTCCACCTTTCTCGTACTGTTCCAAAAGTTCGCTGCATACCGTTTTTCTTGTTTCTTTGTGAGCAACTGTCAACATCCTGGGAACCCACCTGGCACAAACCTTTTTTACCGCCAACACTTTCGGTATTCTGCAAACACTTCCTTCCCCTATCCCAACGCAGCGTGACAATTCGTTCACTGTGATGCGTCTGTCGGCAGTGACCAATTCGTTAACTCTCTGCACATTGTCTGGAGTGTGTGCAGTACGAGGCCTGCCGCTGCGAGGACAATCCTCAATAAGGCCGTGCCCGCTTTCATCACGTAACCTGCTTGCCCATCGACTAACTGTACTGCGATCGACAGCAACATTTCCATACACCTTTTTCAACCTCTTGTGGATGTTTCCCACTGTCTCGTTTTCACAGCACAGGAATTCTATGACAGCACGTTGCTTCTGACGAACGTCAAGTGTAGCAGCCATCTTCAAGACATGCTGTGGATGGCGCCACTCACGGGAACAGGTTGAACTAAGTTTGAAAACAAGCGGGATGGATGTATCTACACACTGCAAAACATTCACACATGCTGAATGAAAACTGTATTTTTACAAAAATAATGTGCATTTCTTTTGGAGTGACCCTCGTACCTTGCACCAATCAACCTGCTCGGTAGTATGTAACGTCCTATTAGTCTATCGGTAATAATTCCTGTCCATAGACAGGGTGATAATTATTGAACTAAGTGAAATGAAATCGTCATAACTTCTGAACGGTTTGCGTTAGGATGTTCAAACTGCACGGTTGGCCGCGGGGCATGATGGGAATTAGTACACGCAGGTGCACGAGCCTTGTTGTTGTCAGCCATTAGCATGTGTAAATGTCACGGTGCAGCGAAATTGGCGCACTTGAGGGACTGAGAATCCGCATTTCACGATCGAGAAGTCTCTTCACCCTCAACGGGTGACTGTGTGGTGTGCAGTTCCCAGTCACGGAGTAATCGGTAGGATATTCCTTGATGGTACAGTGACTACCGAACGGTAAGTGAAGGCTTTGGAAGATTATTTCATCCCCATTATCCCAAGTGACCCTGATTTCGACAAGATGTGGTTCATACAAGACGGAGCTCGAACCCATCGAAACAGGAGAGTGTTTGATGTCCTGAAGGAGCACTTTGGGGACCGTGATCTGGCTCTGGCGTACCCAGAGGCACCTGGCATGGGCCTCTATTGGTCGCTATATTCTCCGAATATGAACACATGTTACTCCTTTTTGTAGGGGTATATTAAAGACAAGGTGTACAGCAATAAGCTGAAAACCATTGCTGAGCTGAAAACAGTCGTTCAGGAGATCATCGACAGCATCGATTCCCGACTCTTCAGTGGAAATGCAGAATTTCGCTATTCGTCTCCGCCACATCATCCCCAATGATGGCAGGCAAATCGAACGTGTCATAACCGAAATGCGAATATCTGTAGCGACGTTTACGTGTTGAATAAAGTGTGTTCACACTGTAGTTTGGAATTAATTTACGTTTTTTTCATATAGTTCAATAACTGTCACCCTGTATTCTACATCTACATCCATACTCCGCAAGCCACCTGACGGTGTGTGGCGAGGGTACCTTGAGTCCTCTATCGGTTCTCCCTTCTTTTCCAGTCTCGTATTGTTCGTGGAAAGAAAGATTGTCGGTACGCCTCTGTGTGGGCTCCAATCTCTCTGATTTAATCCTCATGATCTCTTAGCGAGATATACGTAGGAGGGAGCAGTATACTGCTTGACTCCTCGGTGAAGGTATGTTCTCGAAACTTTGATAAAAGCCCGTACCGAGCTACTGAGCGTCTCTCTTTCAGAGTCTTCCACTGGAGTTTATCTGTCATCTCCGTAACGATTTCACGATTACTAAATGATCCTGTAACGAAGCGCGCTGCTCTCCGTTGGATCTTCTCTATCTCTTCTATCAACCCTATCTGGTTCGGATCGCACACCGGTGAGAAGTACTCAAGCAGTGGGCGAACAAGTGTATTGTAACCTATTTCCTTTGTTTTTGGACTGCATTTCCTTAGTCGACGCCGAAGCCTTGACTCTTCAACTGAGCATAGATTTGCATCAGCCCTCACGTGAAAAATGACATTCTCGTTACGTCTATGGACTGCAGCTTTGCTGTAAAAATTGGAACTTCATCACGTCTTTGCAACAGTCATTGGTAGAAATGCTGTCTGCAGGCTGGTCTTGCGGCCGAAGGGTTTTCACCCGTTGTACATGACATGAATATAGCAACTGCTCATGCAATGTCGCCCAGACTAGAGGATGACTAACCCAGACAGAGGCCCAAATTCGACGTACTGTAGTTCCAGCATCATCTTCCACTCGTAATACTCGCTGCTGCACCACAGGCTGCGAGGCCTGCCTCAATCCGCCCCGTTGTTGGAGCCACCGACCCGTTGTCTGATGGTAGCTGTAAAAGACGGTTGAATACATGTGCAGGTGGTACTCTGCTTTCTGGATGTTTTTCAGTGTAAAGGGCGCGAGTTCGACAGTAGCTTCCATTTTCCAGACCATAACAAAAGATAACGTCTGCCGTATGTAGTAACAAGCTTCCGTTATCCTGCAAGTACAAGAAAAAGAAAAAAACTAGAATGTAAAAGCATTTGACAAACTTATCAAAACACGAACTCGTTCCATTACAACAAATGTATGCAATGCACTTATCCAGAACAGTGAGCACTGTTTATACGAACAACAGTAACGGATGTTTATTGCATGCTATATCTGCGGACAGTAGCAAAGAAATGTATTTATCGTTTGTTTAAAGCAATTTGTAGATCCTTCGTAACAGCTATAAAGTGGAAATATCTCTGGAGTGAGCATTGCGGTCTGCGCATGGTATCAACTTAAGCTGGAATTGTCACGTGATCTCTGTAAGACTCTGGTTGTTTAAGGCTAATTCACATTAGCCGTTACGTCACTTCTTGTCACGTCCGTTCACGTCACGCCAAAACATTCCATAATGCATTTCAGATGGCGGCGTTCACACAGGTCACCAACGGGCCAGCACGGCGCGATACATCAAGGCTTCTCGAGAAGAATTTTGAGGGTATCGTCGCCTGCTAACGTCATAAGTTAAATTACTTTCGCCGCGCTCACTCGACTTATAGTAGGGATATCGTGCTTTTGTGTCTTGGTAAGCTTTGTTTTGGTTGTGTGTTCACAATCGAGGTCGGGTATCTGAAAGAGAAAAATTATTTACGCTTTACAATAAAAGAACAGAGCTCACAGCCACAATCCGGCGCAAATAAGAATACAAATTGACAGAGCGAATTCCATTAGATAACATTTTGAGTGAAAAAGTCAGCTTTAATGAAGGAGAAAAATACAGTTGCTTATGATGTTATTAGTTCAAATCGTTCAAATGGCTCTAAGCACTATGGGACTTAACAGCTGAGTTCATCAGTCCCCTAGACTTAGAACTACTTAAACCTAACTAACCTAAGGACTCCACACACATCCCTGCCCGAGGCAGGATTCGAACCTCCGACCGTAGCAGCAGAGCGGTTCCGGACTGAAGTGCCTAGAACCGCTCGGCCACAGAGGCCGGCTATTTGTTATATAAGGAAAAAAACCTAATGGATAAGGTAAACAGACACCATTTCTTCCTTTATAGCTATTGTTTGATGTTTTCGTATGTATATATTTATGCTAGCAGGTAAATGTCGATGCTTTGAAATAGTTCACTTCTCAGCTCTTTACCAAACAAAACTGGTTAAGAACATACGCTATGAAGATCGCTTTGTACATTTATAAACATCAGTAAGATATTGCAATGCCTGTGTTAATCCGAGCTACGATGTAAAGTTCCTTTGGACACGCATGCACTGTGGCGACTACAGCCGTTATGAAATACGTGAAGTGTATTTGCAGTTGTAGACGCACGGCTGACGACATATGATCTAGCCGTGAGTCGTGCTCGGATAGCCAAGTGGTTAGGCGATTGTTTGCTAAAAGTGGGAAACACGGGTTCGAATCCCAGTCTGCCACACATTTTCATTGTCGTCATTACGTTATACAGCTGATGGTAGTCCACATTCGCAACTTTGAATACATTTCATGTATTGATAAACTTTGTTGTTGTTAGTTCCTCAGTCCTGGGACTGACTTCTTGTATCACGGATGGTGACCTGACTCCTGCCGTTCAGTACTTGGCAGCGAATTGACGTAAAATGATGTGACGGGCAGTGTAAATACTTGGTGACGTGATACTGCTGTGACACATGCCTGTTCATTTTCTCTTCAAGGTTAAGAGCCCAGTTTATTCCATAAATTAAACGCAAATTATTATGGTGTCTACAAAACGTTTGTACCAAATCCAAAGTTCCTACAAAAGGAATGTTATAATGATATTAAAAATTTGTAGGAGCTTTGGAGGACTTAAGGTCAACTAAGGCAGAAGGGATAGAAAACATTCCAACAGAATTTCTAAAATCATTGGGGGAAGTGGCAACAAAACGACTATTAACGTTGGTGCGTAGACTGTATGGGTCTGGCGGCATACCATCTGACTTTCGGAAAAGAATCATCCACGCAATTCCGAAGACGGCAAAAGCTGCCAAGTGCGAGAATTATCGCACAATCAGCTCAACAGCTCATGCGTCCAAGCTTCTGCGGAACAACTAATCATTTTATTTGTTTTTAATTGCAGAACCGCTTTAAAGTCCACTTTTATTATATGAAAGTAATTAACTATAATCGCTTCCCAGCTGGAAACCTGACCGACCTCTTCATTACGATACGATAAGTTTTAAGATTCACATCTCGACATCTGTATGATATCCACAGTGCTGTGTTGACCCGGTAAGAGGCATTTATCGGAGAGTATTAGGCATGTCTATTCAGGACAAAATTCAGGGGTCACGATTGAGGAGCTGCATCTTGTACGTTAAGGCCTCCTCACGGCCTTCCGCCGAGGTGATTCAGAGGATGGTAGTCGCGGCTTCAGCTCGAGTGGACAGAGTAGGTGGAAGGCCGCTGAAGCGGACGAGCAGCTCTGTTGCTGCTTGGTGGGCTCAGATGGACGGGAGGTGGCGAACCAGGGGCGAACAACTCCCCACGTGCAGGACCGCTCTGCGGAAATATTAATTTCGACGTGATTGACGTTTCACTCGCTGTAACAAGGCTACAGAAATGTGAGTGTATCAAACTTCCGCATCAACAAGATGCGCTCATTGTCACATAGGAGCTGTTCTTGTAATTAAAGCTGTAAATTTTATTACTGTTTCACGGATTCGTTTTTTCACTATTTTAACCAAAAACCCTACTGTGCACAAATGCATATAGCTACAAGCGACATCGTGTACATTACTTGCCGTCAGCCATCAAAGAAACTTGAAACGTGCATAGCCGACGTTAGCACATCTGCCCTGCTCAGCTCCTGCCGCATTATGGTGCAGGGTGTGCCACAGATATTTCGAGACATGCTACAGTCATGGTGTACAAGGACAGATCTGCGTTCTGGATGCAATGGTAGCTCCTTTGAACATTCTTTACATGTGAAATGTAATCGATCAGTACGAAAAATAAAATACCTTTACTACTGTTTCCTTGTGTTTATAAGCGTCCCCGCCAATAAGTTGTGTTGGTACTCTTAGTATGTGTTTTAATGTAGATTCCACTTCAATGTAGTTTCCACTGCTAGCATTTGTAATCAACAATTAATGGTAACCATACATGTGTCTGCGTTTCCTGTTGAGTTCTGGTTTAATTATTGTAGCAAGTGAGAGTCAGAACATGTCGTCACGTCTCTTCTACACTGAAACCCCAAAGGAACTGGTATAGGCATGCATATTCAAATACAGAGAGATGTAAACAGGTCGGCAACGTCTGTATAAGACAACAAGTTGTAAGGTGTCAGGCAAATCCAACACCTTCCATGAAAAGCCTGACATGATAAGCAAATCCAGTAGTATGTCACATAGCTCCGAATAAATCGTGACATTAAATTAACCAAAGTAATACGAGTAACGAGTGAGCAAATGGAATACCACAGACTAACACAAGAATGCCTAAATGCATGTCATACCTTCCCACCGTGAGACAGACGCAGTTCCGAGGGGAGAAACGAGAACAGAAGCCGAGAGCAGAACCGTGTTAAGCTGGAAGGCCCTACGATAAGGGACGGACACCCACGTCGCAAGCTAACCGCTAGGACCACCCCAACTGCAAGTTTTAGCGTGAGACTTTTTCTCGTCTCTGTTATGTCAGGACCACCCCCCAGCCCATATTAAAAGCTAGAGCCCTCCAGAAGAACAGTATAGATCTTACGATAACGCTAAAAGGACCACACCAGATGAAAGTTTTAGCGTGAGACTTTTTCGCGTCTCTGTTACGTTGCAAACTTTGAAAACATTGCCCCACCACATAAAGTATAACGTTTCTCATTGGATAGACAGAATTTTTGTAGGCGGAACTTAAGGTTAACATTGAGACCCTGATTGGTCAGATGAAAACACAGCCAGACAGTTTTTTTAAACCAACTTCGGTAAATTGTAGTAAGGAGAAGTTAAGAGAGAGTTGCTTCGGAGACGGCGAGGTGAGCGGAGCTGTGCTGCCCGCCGCCCCCTGAAGAACACCGACAAGGTAATGAACGCACGCGATGCCGCATAACAGCGCATAAAGCTTCACTCAGAACTGCAGAAGTCTCATCTGTTACACCCCCTTTTTGCTTAATACTAGTGTCGATCGTCAATTAAAGCTCATGGTGTTCACATTTGCCACTTGAAGTAAAAATCTGAAACGCCATGATTTTTATGTTATATAGTTATTGAGAAGCCACATCAGCCACTATAATTTACGACAAGTTAGATAAGTAATTAAAGATAATTGAGGGTCGCTGTAGACCATTTTGATAGTTTTCTCTTTTGTGAAACTTAATTTAAACCTAGATTATAGATCTGATATGGCATAGGTCATCCTTCGATCCATTGTAGAACTTGGAAACCCATTCAGGGAATATTCGTTCACATTTTTGTTGAACATAGTTGGTTTTTACCATCCTGTATTAAAACATTTCCTTTTATCAATAGTGCAATTTATAAACAATGTTTTGTGAGTAGAATAAAATTTCCAATGGTAAACTTAAGTGCTTTTTCGACGTTATTTTACCAGATAACTAAAAATAGGAAAGCCTTGAACCCCTTCCACTAAATTTAGTTACTATTAAGATTCTTTTACAGGGAGTGCAGTGGGGCTGACGCAGAAATCATTAAGTATTTGGTTATATCATCGCTAGTCTCAGTGAACTCTTCTGAATTATACATGTCATGTGTGGTCTGACGTCTCCTCACCAGCAACAGGTCCCAGGTTCAAACTAGTCAATTCCCTGAAAAAACACGCTCAGAGCGTCGTTGCGCGAAAGTGGTAGGGAGACACGATATAGAACAGACACCACGCAGAATGTTAGAAACTGTCTGGCGCAGTTGCTAGATCAGTTACAGCTGCTAAAATGGCAGGTTATCAAGATTTAAGTGAGTTTGAATGTGGCGCTATAGTCGGCGCTCGAGCGATTGGTCAGAAAATCACCGAGTTAGCGATGAAATGGAGATTTTCCCGTATGACCATTCCACGAGTGTACCGTGAACATCAGGAATCCGGTAAAACATCAAATCTCCGACATCGCTGCGGCCGGAAAAAGATCCTGCAAGAATGGGACCAACGACGGCCGAAGAGAATTGTTCAACGTGACAGAAGTGCAACCCTTCCGCAAATTGCTGCATATTTCAGTGCTGGGCCATCAACAAGTGTCAGCCAGCGAACCATAATGGATTTGGGCTTTCGGGGTCGAAGGCCCACTCGTGCACCCTTGACGACTGCACGACACAAAGCTCAACACCTCGCCTGGCCTGTCAATAGCGACATTGGGATGTTCATGACTGGAAACATGTTGCTTCGTCGAACGAGTCTCGTTTCAAATTTCTGTTAAGCAAATGTCACTGTAGCTGGGCAACTTGCATATGCCACATACATGGTACACAAAGTATGTGTGTAACCCCCTGAGGGTTTATAGTTATTGAAAATATCGTATCAGCTGGGTAATATTTCTTAATCCAAACAACTTCTTTGACCTAGGATATATCAAATGTTAAGCATTAGGATAAGGTATCTCTGGAATTTCAAATAGTCCAATGTAAACATCTTAATTTCTTTACCTCCTTATTGATGGCTTTAGTTTTTTTCATAAGTTTTGATTAATAACATATCCCCTACCTTACACTGAATGACTTTAAGTTTCTTATTTTTCTGTTTCGTTTTCTTGTGGCACAATTCCATATTGTCCCTAGCAATTTTGTTTCTGTCATTTGCAGTGATTTCAGTATGAGCAGGATAATCAACTAATTTATTGAAAATGTTTTGTGGATTTTTATCATAGTGTATTTCAAATGTTGTGAAACCTATGATAGTGTGTTGTGAACCATTCAGTACATCTTCAAATTGGTTGAGGTACTGAGACCAGGTTGTGTGATCTATTGCACAGTATGTCCTGCAAAGCCTACCTATTTCGCACATGTACCTCTCTGTTGGATTACACGATTCTTGAATACATGGATATTAAAATATGTTTTATCTTTTCATTGCTGATAAATTCCTTCCATATAGCTGAAGTGAACTGACTGCCATTATCTGATAAGACTGCTTGTGGCTTACCCACTTTCAAGAAATTATCTTTAATAAAACACTGAATAATTTTCCTACTGGTGGCCTTCCTCAAAGGATACAATTTTATAAATTTTGAAAACAGATCTAATGCAATTGAAATATAACAATAACCATCTTTGGAGCGAGGCAGTTTTCCAAATAAATCAATGTCAATTGGTTCAGGCTTACCTATAGGGCATATACTTTGCATAAAACCCTGATGCTTTTGATTGGAGACTTTAACTCTCTGATGCTGGTCACAAGTTAAAAGAAAATTCCTAATTCTTCTAGAGATATTATTGAAATATACATTTTCCATCAGTCTCTGTATACATTTCATAATGCAACAGCGACTACATCTTTGGTGTATGTATTTAATTAATTTATCTTTGTGTTGTTTGGGCCAGCATACTTTCCAACTGTCTGAGTTGGGACTACATCTTCTAAACAGAATCCCTTTAAAACCTGATAATATAACTTGACATTTTCATACCCCTTTTTACCCTCATAATTCTTTACTAATTTCCATTCTGCATCTTCATTTTGGTTATGCCTTAATTGGTTACAGATATTAGCAGTGTCCTTTTCCCCTTTTATTCCCTGAATGTACATAATCCGAAAATTTTTTTGTTCTGTACGTCCATTAGAACTACTGACAGCCTTGGGAGAGCCAGTCCTGACAAAACTCTACCATCTGGTGAGCAAGATGTGTGAGACAGGCGAAATACCCTCAGACATCAAGAAGAATATAATAATTCCAATCCCAAAGAAAGCAGGTGTTGACAGATTTGAAAATTACCGAACTATCAGTTTAATAAGTCACAGCTGCAAAATACTAACACGAATTCTTTGCAGACGAATGGAAAAACTGATAGAAGCCGACCTCGGGGAAGATCAGTTTGGATTCTGTAGAAATGTTGGAACACGTGAGGCAATACTGACCCTACGACTTATCTTAGAAGAAAGATTAAGGAAAGGCAAACCTACGTTTCTAGCGTTTGTAGACTTAGAGAAAGCTTTTGACAATGTTGATTGGAATACTCTCTTTCAAATTCTGAAGGTGGCAGGGGTAAAATACAGGGAGTACAATTTGTACAATTTGTACAGAAAGCAGATGGCAGTTATAAGAGTCGAGGGACATGAAAGGGAAGCAGTGGATGGGAAGGGATGAGACAGGGTTGGAGCCTATCCCCGATGTTATTCAATCTGTATATTGAGCAAGCAATAAAGGAAACAAAAGAAAAGTTCGGAGTAGGAATTAAAATCCATGGAGAAGAAATAAAATCTTTGAGGTTCGCCGATGACATTGTAATTCTGTCAGAAACAGCAAAGGACTTGGAAGAGCAGTTGAACGGAATGGACAGTGTTTTGAAAGGAGGGTATAAGATGAACATCAACAAAAGCAAAACAAGCATAATGGAATGTAGTCGAATTAAATCGGGTGATGCTGCGGGAATTACATAACGGAATGAGACACTTAAAGTAGTAAAGGAGTTTTGCTATTTGGGGAGCAAAATAACTGATGATGGTCGAAGTAGAGAGGATATAAAATGTAGACTGGCGATGGCAAAGAAAGCGTTTCTGAACAAGAGAAATTTTTTAACATCGAGTATTGATTTAAGTGTCAGGAAGTCGTTTCTGAAAGTTTTTGTATGGAGTGTAGCCATGTATGGAAGTGAAACGTGGACGATAAATAGTTTAGACAAGAAGAGAATAGAAGCTTTCGAAATGTGGTGCTACAGAAGAATGCTGAAGATTAGATGGGTAGATCACATAACTAATGAGGAAGTATTGAATAGAATTGGGGAGAAGAGGAGCTTGTGGCACAACTTGACTAGAAGAAGGGATCGGTTGGTAGGACATGTTCTGAGACATCGAGGGATCACCAATTTAGTATTGGAGGGCAGCGTGGAGGGTAAAAATCGTAGGGGGAGACCAAGAGATGAATACATTAAGCAGATTCAGAAGGATGTAGGCTGCAGTAGGTACTGGGAGATGAAGAAGCTTGCACAGGATAGAGTAGTATGGAGAGCTGCATCAAACCAGTCTCAGGACTGAAGACCACAACACACACACAAAGTTGTCATTTTCCTGTTCACCCGCCCCCCCCCCCCCTTATAATCTAGACAGAGCATCCGATTTCACATTTTGCTGTCCTTTTATGTAAGGTATTGTGTAGCCAAATTGTAGGAAAATAGCCCACCTGGTAATTCTGCCATGAAAAAGTTGTCATTCCTGTATGGAGCTCAAAGCTTTGTGGGCAAAGAAAACTATTGTCTTATGATCAACTAGGTAGCTCTTAAAGTTTTTAAATCCCCAGACAATAGCTAAGCGTTCTTTTTCTGTGACAGTATAATTTCTCTGTGTTTCTCTAATCCTCTATTAGCAAAACTGATTGAAAAGTGTTCTGTATCCTCACTCATTTCTTTCTGCTGAAAAAGATGTACCCCAAGCTCATAATCACTTCCATCAGTAATAAGATAGAATGGTAATGCCCAATCAGGCCTATGAAGTATTTTATTGTTGCAAAGCTGCTTCTTAATTTCATTTAATGCCTTCTGACATTTAGTTGTTCATTCCCAAATGGGATTTTTCTGAAGAAGTTCTCTGAGACATGGTGCATTAAGTGCCTGTGTACATTCATATTTTTGGTAAAAGTTTGCAAACCATAAAATGAGCTAAGTTGCTTTTATTTTTGGGTATTGGAAATTCCACTATAGCCATGAGATTATCTTTGTCAGGCAGAATCCCCTTTTCACTAAATTCCTCTATGGCCATGAGATTATCTTTGGCAGGCAGAATCCCCCTTTCACTAATAGTGTGGCCTAAACATTTTAATTCTGTCATTCCAAGTTTACATTTCTCTTATTTCAAAGTCAAACCCCCTTTGCTAAACTTTTTTTTCAATTTGCCTTACAGTTTCAACATGTTCTTCCCTTGTGTTACTATGTAGTTACTAAAATATCATCCACATAAATTACCAATTTGGACAATAATTCCATACCTAAGACATCATCTAAAGCATGGATGAATTCAGCAACTGTCTGTTAGCCACATGCCTTTCCAATTCTCAGTTGTTAATTCAAAATATGAACTAAGAGATACCTCTTGTTTATCAGCTTTCACTTTCTCCATTAATAAATCATCTTCAGTTTCTTTAAAATCTAAATTAAGGCATGACTGTTGCTTATTCACTGAAACTGTTGGTAAATTACACAAAAACATATCACTATTAGACCTAATTTCTTCTGCATATGACAAACTACTATTTTCTATATAAGAGGGCTCGCTAGTCATACTTTGTTGACTGCCTGAATTATTACATACCTCATTGTTTGTTTGTACACTCCTGGAAATTGAAATAAGAACACCGTGAATTCATTGTCCCAGGAAGGGGAAACTTTATTGACACATTCCTGGGGTCAGATACATCACATGATCACACTGACAGAACCACAGGCACATAGACACAGGCAACAGAGCATGCACAATGTCGGCACTAGTACAGTGTATATCCACCTTTCGCAGCAATGCAGGCTGCTATTCTCCCATGGAGACGATCGTAGAGATGCTGGATGTAGTCCTGTGGAACGGCTTGCCATGCCATTTCCACCTGGCGCCTCAGTTGGACCAGCGTTCGTGCTGGACGTGCAGACAGCGTGAGACGACGCTTCATCCAGTCCCAAACATACTCAATTGGGGACAGATCCGGAGATCTTGCTGGCCAGGGTAGTTGACTTACACCTTCTAGAGCACGTTGGGTGGCACGGGATACATGCGGACGTGCATTGTCCTGTTGGAACAGCAAGTTCCCTTGCCGGTCTAGGAATGGTAGAACGATGGGTTCGATGACGGTTTGGATGTACCGTGCACTATTCAGTGTCCCCTCGACGATCACCGGTGGTGTACGGCCAGTGTAGGAGATCGCTCCCCACACCATGATGCCGGGTGTTGGCCCTGTGTGCCTCGGTCGTATGCAGTCCTGACTGTGGCGCTCACCTGCACGGCGCCAAACACGCATACGACCATCATTGGCACCAAGGCAGAAGCGACTCTCATCGCTGAAGACGACACGTCTCCATTCGTCCCTCCATTCACGCCTGTCGCGACACCACTGGAGGCGGGCTGCACGATGTTGGGGCGTGAGCGGAAGACGGCCTAACGGTGTGCGGGACCGTAGCCCAGCTTCATGGAGACGGTTGCGAATGGTCCTCGCCGATACCCCAGGAGCAACAGTGTCCCTAATTTGCTGGGAAGTGGCGGTGCGGTCCCCTACGGCACTGCGTAGGATCCTACGGTCTTGGCGTGCATCCGTGCGTCGCTGCGGTCCGGTCCCAGGTCGACGGGCACGTGCACCTTCCGCCGACCACTGGCGACAACATCGATGTACTGTGGAGACCTCACGCCCCACGTGTTGAGCAATTCGGCGGTACGTCCACCCGGCCTCCCGCATGCCCACTATACGCCCTCTCTCAAAGTCCGTCAACTGCACATACGGTTCACGTCCACGCTGTCGCGGCATGCTACCAGTGTTAAAGACTGCGATGGAGCTCCGTATGCCACGGCAAACTGGCTGACACTGACGGCGGCGGTGCACAAATGCTGCGCAGCTAGCGCCATTCGACGGCCAACACCGCGGTTCCTGGTGTGTCCGCTGTGCCGTGCGTGTGATCATTGCTTGTACAGCCCTCTCGCAGTGTCCGGAGCAAGTATGGTGGGTCTGACACAACGGTGTCAATGTGTTCTTTTTTCTATTTCCAGGAGTGTATTAAGAAAAAAAATATGTTGTAGGTGACCCGAGAGCGTGGACGAAAAAACAGGTGATGAGCGCGCGCGACTTCAGCGATGCAACAACTCGCCATCGCTGGGTCCAGAGATGCTGCCTGAGCGACGCGCAGCAGCCGGCCGCTGTCACAGAGAACCGACAGCAACAACGAATAATTAATTAACTGTCAAAAGTTTGCGTGGCGCTGCGTGTTTGTTCGTTTTAAATGGTTCCTATGGTATGATATAAAGAGTTACTTAGTTCCCATGTAGAACTCTCACCGACTAAGTGGATATATCGGTGTGCGTCAAGGTCTGATTGTAGAGCGACCCACTGAATGGTGTAGTGAGGCACCGTAGCTGGCGGTTAAGGGTTGGGAGAGGGAAAGGAGTTTTGATTGGTGGTACCAGTATTTTAATTTGGATACAATTCGCGGAGGCAGCGTGGCTATTTAGTCTCTCTCTCTCTCTCTCTCTCTCTTAAAAGATATGTGTGAAATCCTATGGGACTCAACTGCTAAGGTCATGAGTCCCTAAGCTTACACACTACTTAACCTAAATTATCCTAAGGACAAACACACGCACCCATGCCCGAGGGAGGACCCGAACCTCCGCCGGGACCAGCCGCACAGTCCATGACTGCAGCGCCTAAGACCGCTCGGCTAATCCCGCGTAGCGGATATTTAGTCTGTTAGGCCCCTGCTCATATACGTGGCTGTGACGGTTGTTTCCTCCCAACGCTGAGCAACGGAATATACAGAGATCCTGTGGGATTTTCTGAATAGTCGCTGGTGATACACTGGTTTTGGCGAATTTAGGTGCACGAGTTATCAAATGATTGTCGTCTTGTGTACAGTTTCGGTCGTAAAGTTAGCTGTGGTAAATCCAGCGTGAGCCTGGTTAGAGAGAGAAGTAGATTTGTAGGTACTGAGTTTTTGGGAATCAGTGGAACCGATATCCTGTCCATGTTGTACAATTAGTGGTCGCGGCTCGCCCAGAGGTAACTGGGTTGTTAGCAGTTTGGTTGAAGTAGTTTGGTAGCGGTTGGTTTGTGTGTCGAGAAGGAAAAACCTGGAACACATATTCGTAGTTGTTGTTTAAATACCACTATCTTACAGCGGACCGAAAATTGGCTCGAATAAATACGAACTGTTTCACTATATTGTGATAGAGTGCACCAGTAGTTGAGTGGATAAGCGACGAGAAAGTAAAGGAACCATTTTACAAGCAGCACGCAGCTAAACAGAGACTTAAATAGCCAAAGTGACGAGTGGCCGAATTCAAGTAGGAATCTTAGCGGGTCGCGTATTGTCAACGCCTGAAGAGGTTCATAATTGTTTTAAATTGTCACTTAAGGTTAGATGTAAAGTGGCGGTGGCACTTAGGGTTTTTATTTAATTTTTTTTTTAACTGAATTTCCATGTTGTGGGGGTGTAGTATTTGATGGCCCTCGCACACTTACATGAATAAAAGTGTATTGAAATACCTATAGACAATAAATTCAAGTTTTCTTGGGTTAACAAAAACTTGACGTGTACTCAGTAAGTATCTGGTATGGGTATATAAATTTTACGAGAAAAGCAAAGGGTGAAATTCAGAGATCTTAATACCGCTATGCAGAAGACAAGTATACGCTGGTATTTGTAAGGTTACCTGATTAAAAGTTCATTGATTGAGTGGATCCACGACAAATATATAGAAAGTAGATATTCTAAACAGTTGAAACGATTTGATATATGGAAAGAGTGTCCTCAGTAAATGCAAGTAGAATTGAAGTTGTAATTTATTACGGAACAGTCCACGATTATACCTATAACAAAGATTGGAAAACAGGTGGAGTACGTGACGTCGTGTTATTTACATAGCAACGCTGGGCTAAGCGGAAAGAGAGTTAGTGGTAGCATAAACTATTTTAATCCATACAGATACCGGTAAAAGCGTCTTAATACAAACTGGCCATAACACGACGATATATGGAATAGGAATTTTGTAAGTAATTAAAAAGTTACAAGTCTTTTCCAGAGATAATGTACTGTATTGTGAGAATTTCGTTGTGTGGGAGAACAATTGCAAGCTAGATGCGACATTTATCTCGACATAATATAAATAGGTACTGTATCTAAAGAGATTTGTTGCTTTGATTTGACCAGTAGTTTACATAATGAGAATTGTATTCTAAATTGGACTGTCTCGTTAATTACTGCTTGTTATTGCTGATCATTGTCATTAGAATGTTTGGATGTGTCTATTCGTAGTGTAATCGTGTCATTGTTCGATCACGACGTTGTGTAAAGTAAGGGTGCTGTCTTTCATTATTCGATATTCGAGCTGGCTGCATAGTCAGTGGTTCAGGTTGCCGCAGTAGTAATTACACTAAGGATGATCTGTCTTCAATTTGTTCCTTGAGAGTGCGATTACGGTAAGAGCTAGACTGGGAGTAGTCGCCAGGTGCTCCACTACGGCTGGAATCTTCAAAAATCAGATAGCGATCCGCAGTCATAACATCGACTGTGAAACTGAAAACTGTACCTAATTAAAACTGTAGTGGTCGATTGGTTCGCCCAAGTAATTTGCGCGGCAGGAAGTCATACATTAACGGCATAGCGACGTTGGCACAGTACGATCGATTGTCGATGTTAAGTTCGATCTTGGGACCGCCAGTCGGCGCGTTACACAAGTTGCACCGAACTATGATGTGTATAAGCAATCAACTAAAGTTTATATGTCACTGCAGAACCAATTACTAACGTGTAGCGTTTGGAAACTGTTCTAGCAGTAAAAACGCGTATTTGTCTTTGAGTCGTGGAGGCCAGAGTGATAAATAAGATAACCCCATGATCACACGTTCTTGATGTGTTTGGAAGACAAGTATTGCAACAAACTTTTGAAATTCTGTTTTTATCAAATAATCTTTCAATGCTATATTTTTGCTGCAATTCCAGTCTCTCCCCAACACGTCAAAACAAAAAAAAAGGGTCGTTACAAATACTCATTCGTTCACTGTTATGAAATTTTACTCTCACAATTTGTAGTAGATATAGCAATACACTTGCCCCAACTCTTCTTCACTATAATACTGCATTCCACGACATATTATTTTAAAAATACTTTTTCGGTAACTGTATTGTAAATTTGATGTATTCTGTTCCGATGCAATTATTTGTATGATGTAATTGGTTAAGCACTTGTTCTTCTTAACAAACAGTTGCACCATTACACCACAGCCTTAGCCCGACATAGAGGATTATTCGACTTTCTAGCAATCTAGCAATCTTGCTTCTGGTCAGGTGACTACAGGGTTATAAACACAAAGTCAAATAGGGGTAATGCAGGAGTAGGTTTAATAATGAATAGGAAAATAGGAATGCGGGTAAGCTACTACAAACAGCATAGTGAACGCATTATTGTGGCCAAGATAGATACGAAGCCCACACCTACTACAGTAGTACAAGTTTATATGCCAACTAGCTCTGCAGATGACAAAGAAATTGAAGAAATGTATGATGAAATAAAAGAAATTATTCAGAAAGTGAAGGGAGACGAAAATTTAATAGTCATGGGTGACTGGAATTCGTGTGTAGGAAAAGGGAGAGAAGGAAACGTAGTAGGTGAATATGGATTGGGGCTAAGAAATGAAAGAGGAAGCCGCCTGGTAGAATTTTGCACAGAGCACAACTTAATCATAGCTAACACTTGGTTTAAGAATCATGATAGAAGGTTGTATACATGGAAGAACCCTGGAGATACTAAAAGGTATCAGATAGATTATATAGTGGTAAGACAGAGATTTAGGAACCAGGTTTTAAATTGTAAGACATTTCCAGGGGCAGATGTGGACTCTGACCACAATTTATTGGTTATGACCTGCAGATTAAAACTGAAGAAACTGCAAAAAGGTGGGAATTTAGGGAGATGGGACCTGGATAAACTGAAAGAACCAGAGGTTGTAGAGAGTTTCAGGGAGAGCATAAGGGAACAATTGACAGGAATGGGGGAAAGAAATACAGTAGAAGAAGAATGGGTAGCTTTGAGGGATGAAGTAGTGAAGGCAGCAGAGGATCAAGTAGGTAAAAAGAAGAGGGCTAGTAGAAATCCTTGGGTAACAGAAGAAATATTGAATTTAATTGATGAAAGGAGAAAATATAAAAATGCAGTAAGTGAAGCAGGCAAAAAGGAATACAAACGTCTCAAAAATGAGATCGACAGGAAGTGCAAAATGGCTAAGCAGGCTTGGCTAGAGGACAAATGTAAGGATGTGGAGGCTTATTTCACTAGGGGTAAGATAGATACTGCCTACAGGAAAATTAAAGAGACCTTTGGGGATAAGAGAACCACTTGTATGAATATCAAGAGCTCAGATGGAAACCCAGTTCTAAGCAAAGAAGGGAAAGCAGAAAGGTGGAAGGAGTATATAGAGGCTCTATACAAGGGCGATGCAATTGAGGACAATATTATGGAAATGGAAGAGGATATAGATGAAGATGAAATGGGAGATACGATACTGCGTGAAGAGTTTGACAGAGCACTGAAAGACCTAAGTCGAAACAAGGCCCCCGGAGTAGACAACATTCCATTGGAACTACTGACGGCCTTGGGAGAGCCAGCCCTGACAAAACTCTACCATCTGGTGAGCACGATGTATGAAACAGGCGAAATACCCTCAGACTTCAAGAAGAATATAATAATTCCAATCCCAAAGAAAGCAGGTGTGGACAGATGTGAAAATTACCGAACAATCAGTTTAATAAGCCACAGCTGCAAAATATTAACACGAATTCTTTACAGACGAATGGAAAAACTAGTAGAAGCCGACCTCGGGGAAGATCAGTTTGGATTCCGTAGAAATACTGGAACACGTGAGGCAATACTGACCTTACGACTTATCTTAGAAGAAAGCTTAAGGAAAGGCAAACCTACGTTCCTAGCATTTGTAGACTTAGAGAAAGCTTTTGACAATGTTGACTGGAATACTCACTTTCAAATTCTAAAGGTGGCAGGGGTAAAATACAGGGAGCGAAAGGCTATTTACAATTTGTATAGAAACCAGATGGCAGTTATAAGAGTCGAGGGGTATGAAAGAGAAGCAGTGGTTGGGAAGGGAGTAAGACAAGGTTGTAGCCTCTCCCCGATGCTATTCAATCTGTATATTGAGCAAGCAGTAAAGGAAACAAAAGAAAAATTTGGAGTAGGTATTAAAATCCATGGAGAAGAAATAAAAACGTTGAGGTTCGCCGATGACATTGTAATCCTGTCAGAGACAGCAAAGGACTTGGAAGAGCAGTTGAACGGAATGGACAGTGTCTTGAAAGGAGGATATAAGATGAACATCAACAAAAGCAAAACGAGGATAATGGAATGTAGTCGAATTAAGTCGGGTGATGTTGAGGGTATTAGATTAGGAAATGAGACACTTAAAGTAGTAAATGAGTTTTGCTATTTGGGGAGCAAAATAACTGATGATGGTCGAAGTAGAGAGGATATAAAATGTAGACTGGCAATGGCAAGGAAAGCGTTTCTGAAGAAGAGAAATTTGTTAACATCGAGTATAGATTTAAGTGTCAGGAAGTCATTCCTGAAAGCATTTGTATGGAGTGTAGCCATGTATGGAAGTGAAACATGGACGGTAAATAGTTTGGACAAGAAGAGAATAGAAGCTTTCGAATTGTGGTGCTACAGAAGAATGCTGAAGATTAGATGGGTAGATCACATAACTAATGAGGAAGTATTGAATAGGATTGGGGAGAAGAGGAGTTTGTGGCACAACTTGACCAGAAGAAATGATCGGTTGGTAGGACATGTTCTGAGGCATCAAGGGATCACCAATTTAGTGTTGGAGGGCAGCGTGGAGGGTAACAATCGTAGGGGGAGACCAAGAGATGAATACACTAAGCAGATTCAGAAGGATGTAGGTTGCAGTAGGTACTGGGAGATGAAGAAGCTTGCACAGGATAGATTAGCATGGAGAGCTGCATCAAACCAGTCTCAGGACTGAAGACTACAACAACAACAGCAATCTTGCTCCTTGAAGTCAGTCTGCATTTGCCTGTTGCACAGGAATGTTGACTAGATACTGTGTATCCGTTTGGACAAATTTCTACTAACTCATAGTAATGACGTTAAGTATTTGGTAAGCTTCAAACCACATTTGTACTTCCTATATTATACTCCTCTTAATAGGTGAAAATGTAACGTGTCTTCTATTTCTACTGACACCAACATTGTCTTTGCATATATTTTTTTGATAATGATGTACAAGGCGTATTGGAATAATAAAAGCTCTCCTGGAATAATAAAATTACGAACAAGACATAGCAAAGTCCTCTGTCCTCTATTATCTGCAAGGTGAGCCACAATACTCTTTGTAACCTTAATTTATGTACATAAAGAGTTGTGTCTTTATGTACTGTTTTATGTGTAACCTAATAAAATTTTATACATATGCTCTTAAGGACAAAAATGAAGTCCTAGTCTAAATAATATTGTAATTTTTGTTGCAAATAATTCGGCTACAGAGTATTTTGTAAAAAACATACAACAGAAGGAAAAAAGAGGACGTTAAAATGGGTTCCACTTATCGAAAAAAAAATGTTTCGAATGTCTTTGAGCACTATGGGACTTAACATCTGAGGTCATCAGTCCCCTAGAACTTAGAACTACTTAAACCTAACTAACCTAAGGACATCACAAACATCCATGCCCGAGGCAGGATTCGAACCTGCAACTGTAGCGGTCGCGCGGTTCCAGACTGTAGCGCCTAGGACCGCTCGGTCATTCCGGCCGGTACTTATCGTAAAGGTTAAGAATTGTTTGTCTACACCTTTGCTTGGTATGCCTGTAAAGCCAGTTGTCTCTTGGCTGCACCACTAATCCTTATTTACTTAACAATACATATCTTAGACACCGTAACGTATACGTGGGCTTTGGTAATGTCTCCTAACCTTCGGAGAGACAGCGCCGTCTCTACCATTAAGTAAGACTACGCGACCGCCTAGGGTGGCCAATTTTAGGGGCGGTAAAGAAAGGAAAAAATTAATTTCAAATCATACAGCGAAACAATTGAGCAAACGAGGAGAAAAAGTGAAAAAGAGGAAAAGTTAAAAAACTGATTATTTTTCAAAAGCATACTCATCAGTTACTTAATTACCTTAACTTGACTTTGACGAAAGTGTACAGATTGCCTATACTTACCTCACAACTAAAACAGATGCTACTGAGTTACGAAATGGAAACAAACGTTCTTGTAACTAAATAAGGAATTGATGCCAGATTTGGTGGCACTGGCATAATCAGTTAAGTTCTCGTTGAAAATGTTCAGCAAATGCTTCTTACTTCAATAATTTCTGTAAATTTCAAAAACCGAGGAGACAAATAAGATGCTGAGGACATTTGTTGTCCTCAATTGGTTTCAAAGGAATTGAGGACAAAGTATGAAAACTGAAGACTATCACTAGGAAATGAAGATGTCTGGTCGTCTCAGTATAATGATTAAAAGTATAATAAGAGATCTGCATTTCTGTGCCTTTCGATGTTGGTAGTGAAGGAGGGGGCATTGGTAGTTGTGAGATAACGGGCGAGTTGTGGCGCCCTGCGAATATTATATGTTCGGAGTTGGGGCGGCCGCAAAGGACGCTCGTCAAAGCCGGGGCCTGGCAGCAAACATGTGCTGCCAAACGTTAGCCGGAGGAGAGAGGTAGACTCAGCACATGGTCCAGCCATGTGGCTGGGAATTCCGCTGTGACGAGGACGGTGCTTTGTGTCTATGAAGGAGACACGCTGGAAGTGCCAAAGATGGCGGACTTTGTGAAACCTTAATGGCAGACATTTCACAGTTCGTACAGAAATTAGTAGTAACCAGATGAATCATGCTACCTCAAAACGAAACATGTACATTACCATTATTTGCACGACGATTCTGATGGTGTAATCACATTTTCAATATCTTTATTAGCTTAACGTTTAGTATGTGACAGTAAATTATACAAGTAACACCCAGCAACGAATTTCCAAAATTTAAACGCTTCATCCGATTTCCTCGATCGACGTGTCTTTAGAAAGCTATTAGTGTAAACCTAAATTGGCATGAATTACAGGATGTAACGTGAGTAGTGCATGAGTTATTGGAGGTGAAAGTGGCCGATTGCTATCGGTCGCCTCAAGCCATAAGTACTCCACAGTTACACGAAAAACAGTAGCAGCATGCTCACAAATATATTTATTCATCTATGTCTTTGTTTATGTCCGATATATACTATTCATGAAGAAGTTGGTTAAATATTGACTGTGTTTTTGAAAGCACAGAGACATTAGGCTACTGGCCTTCCTTGTGTTCTATTCCTTTGATATATGTTTATTTAATTTGTTTATGTATCTAATAATGTGTGTTAGAGCGTGTTTATGGTCCAGACGTAGGAATATTTATTTAATATCAAATTATTTAAATGTAAATCCAGTATTTCCTAACTGTTTCATTATGTTTGTGAATGTACGTTGGTTTGAAGTGAGGGCAGGAGCGCTCTAACCAATCACAGCGACCGTTGCGAAAAGGACACTTGGAGAGACTGTACGGAAGTTCGGAGGAGCATCGTTTCCGGGGAGGACACGAGAGAGTGGGGGAGAGTGCGACGGAAGGCGACGGGGGGTGCCGGACGTGACTGCGCGAAGGATGCACGGCCGCGAGGCAGACTTGGAGTGTGGAGCGGTTTGCGCTTGCTCGCGAGAGGTAGAAATAGTTCGGAGTGCCGACTTGTGCTCTTGTGAAATTTCCAAGGTTTCTACAGTGAAGACGTAGAATGCGTTTAGAAGTGAACATCTCGCGAGCTGTGTTCATAACTAGTGCAGTAGGAATCTATTGTTTCCCTGTTATTCAACTTATATCGACTCCAGCAAGTGTTTTGCAGAAATATACCGCACTCTCAAAAGTACTTCTACTATCGTACTCATCATTTAAAGTCGTTAAGATAGTACCTGCAGATTTTGTTTAATTGCAATCTTTCATTTATAAATTTATATGTCATATTCAAAATTCGCAATTGCCGAGTGATAGAAACCTTCGACCATTCGATTCATGTGTGTATTCTTATCGTATATGTAGTATCATTGTCACACATACTACTACAACGCCGCGCCAGCACAAGGTTGGCAGACCGCCGTCTGCACTCTAGCGGGCTGTGCAGCTCGACGGATCTGGAGTGTGCCTCGTCCACTTCTTAGTTAGATTTCAACCTAGGCGGACACACTTTCGTAATCGGCCCTCAGCCAGTTGTGTAATGTTTGCATTGATTCTCTGAGGAGGGCCCATCAGGCTTAGTCCCTCAGAATATGTTGTATTAGTTCATGGCATTCCATGTTTTCGAGATTGTTAGTTCATAGCCGCAGCTGCAGTCCTACAAAGTACTGAAGATAAGTAATTTTCACTGTACTATGTGTTTCTTGAATAATAATCCTTCTCTCTAACAGTGTGCTGTACCGCATATTATTGCAACCTGGACTCCTTCAGCTCCTACCAACTCGGCCTCCTACTTATTTGCATTTAGTAACGAGCTGAAAACACCCACGCGTTTTGTGCCTCTAAACAGTGAGACCCAATAGTATACTGTAGACTCAGCAATATTTGGCCTGCAATGCGGCAACTACGTATCCCAGCCCCTAGACCAGGGGCGGGCAAACGTTGCACGCGGCTCATGAGCGCACAGCGCTGCACGTGTGCTGCTCGCGTGCAGGCGTCGACCGGGGCTGTGGAGACAGCCGGCAGGTTGCGGCAGTGTAGTGTCAGGCTAAGCTGCGGACGTTGATGCGAAGCGAGCACTATGTAGTGAACGTTGTATTTCAAGAAACGGAGAAGTGGAGATTTGCTGTCTTTTAAAAAGTAATGGGAGAATCTTTTTTTGTGCAAAAACGTGAAAATTCGAAATGTTTAATATGTGGCAGTATTCTCGCTGGTCAACGGAAGTTTAGTATTGAAGGCCATTATAATAAATTTCACAAGGACGAGTACAATTTATTGTCGGATTCTGAGCGGATGGGGAATTGACTGAGCTTAAGAAGAGCGATCTGACGATACCAGATGAATCTGTCGTAGTTGGCCGGCCGGAGTGGCCGAGCGGTTCTAGGCACTACAGTCTGGAACGGCGCGACCGCTATGGTCGCAGGTTCGAATCCTGCCTCGGGCATGGATGTGTGTGATGTCGTTAGGTTACTTAGGTTTAAGGAGTTCTAAGTTCTAGGGGACTGATGACCACAGCAGTTAAGTCCCATAGTGCTCAGAGACATTTGAATTTGTCGTAGTTGCTGTTGTCACGAGAGATCTGCGACTTTCTCTCGTCATGTCTCTCATCTAACTGATTTAACATTTTATGGAGCACTGTTTTCGAGTTTTCTGGACGACAACAATAATAGCCCAGCGGTATGTGCAAGTTATAAGACTGCGCTTAATATAGCGAGAGCTGGAAAACCATTTGCTGAATTAATAAGTCTCGGTTAAGAGCAAAATTTACGTAACTGTTTGTGTTTGTCTGTATGTAGAAATTTTGTTCCAGATATGAAACGTATTGTAAACTCCACCTGTGATAATTAAATAAAACGTATCGTAGGTAATAGGTACTCTTTCAAACCATGATTTCTTTCAGACACTCCTACTAACCTTATTCATTCACTCAATAAAGCAAGCTAGGAAACAAAACGCATTACAGAGGAAGGAGCGGACAGAAGGTATGGTGGGGATGGGAGATAAGCGGGTGGCCAGCTTGCCCCTGTGTGCACGCGGAACGCCTGTTAACTGCACGCGTGCAGGTGCACCGCACACGTGCAGGATTCCTGCCCGCCCCTGCCCTAGACAATGAAACCAGCCAAAACTTTTATATTTCAACTCTGAGTCAGAGGGTGCGTAGCTGATGGCCACCACATTACACCATCTGCGTTTCATTTGAAAGCCAGTACAGTGAAAAAGAGGGTGCATCATTTTTTCAGTTCTTGCCTAGGGCGGCAGATCTAGCAACGGCCGTGGCTGTCGGCGTGTCCTTCTCCCGTTAGTCAACAGAGAGCTAACACTAACATTCTCTCCCTGACAACAACCATTTTTCCGGCATGTTAAAGCAGCACGACTGATTTTTATCAGCCTGCAGAGCTCAGTGTGAGTGGGAGGTGGGCAGTTGCAAGTCAGGAGGGCGGGAGTTTCCTAGCGTGACGCCAGTCTGCGCGCGCGGCACGGAAGTGCTTCGTGGAAAAGGTTTGTGCGGGAGGTTGCTGGCCCCCTGCCCCTCCCCCTCCTTCCCCGTCGGCCCAACACGCCACCACCCCCCCTCCCCCCTCCCCTGGCAGAGGCCGGCGAGCGCTACTCAGACGGCGCTGCACGCCCGAGCGGGCTTCAGCCGGCCAACTCGCCGTGAAATGCGACAAGAATGGCCGAGTGATTTAAATGTGTCCGCGCCGCAGTCGGACACAATGATTCAATCCCAGCCCGGGCGGGGCCGCGCCGCGCTTTTTGTGAGCCGCCGAGTTTGGCGGCAGGTGCTTCCCTTCGCTCCCCCTTCCCCTTCCCCTTCCTCTTCCTCTTCCTTCCCTTTCCTTCGCTCCACTCTCCCAGTCCGTCTCTTCCTCTCGCAGCTCAAGGTCCCTATCGTGCTCAACCGTCCGTAGACGTGACCTCATTACAAGCGGACAGCTTCTGCTCACGTCCAGCCTCGCTCCGACATCGCATCTCCGACACTGGACTGGTGACACCCTCATCTACTTTCCTCCGCGTCCAACGGCGTAAATCACTCTGACCTTCGTACTACATTAGATACTAAGACGAACAATTAACAGACGTCCGTCAACGAACCGATATCATTACATCCTTATAGGTCCAAAACACCCTTAACGCTTCCTGCTATTTTATGCTCTTTTAGAAGTTTATAAACTCATTCAAGTGCATTTTGACTGAATGAAATGATTACATTTACATATCAATAGCACAAGCGGTTCTGAGGTACCACATATTGACCCATGCTGCAACACCCATATTAAACTGAAGCACCAAACAAACTGGTATAGGCATGCGTGTTCAAATGCAGAAATATGTAAACAGGCAGAATACGGCGCTGCGGTCGGCAACGCCTATACAGTGTGAAAGATATTTAAACCGACAAACTCTGGGAGGTTTTAAGGGTCATCAAAACAAATATTTTTTTCAAAAAAATGGTTCAAATGGCTCTGAGCACTATGGGACTTAACAGCTATGGTCATCAGTCCCCTAGAACGTAGAACTACTTAAACCTAACTAACCTAAGGACAGCACACAACACCCAGCCATCACGAGGCAGAGAAAATCCCTGACCCCGCCGGGAATCGAACCCGGGAACCCGGGCGTGGGAAGCGAGAACGCTACCGCACGACCACGAGATGCGGACATATTTTTTCCTAATGTAATTTTTTCGTATGAGGAGTATTTAAACCCGTAGTGGAATATTTCTCTGGCGGCAAATTAATTAAACCAACAAACACTTTTCCATTTTTTATGACCAAGAGACAACACATTAAAACAACCCAATTTCAATTACAATAGCTTTTCAAAAATGCCTCCATTGCCACGTAAACAGAGGTTACTCCGCCGGATCGTGTTCTGTCTGACATGGGCAAAAACCCCAGGAGTATCCTGAATTGTTCCTGCTGCTGCTACTATCCGGGCAACCAGATCCTCTTCTGATGCAACAGGAGTTGCGTAAACAGGGTTTCGCGTCTCTCCCCACACAAAAAAGTCCAGAGGGGACATATCTGAGGATCGAGCAGGCCATTGTACAGGACCACCTCTGCCAATCCACGTTTCTGGGAACCGTCGGTCCAGGAATCGACGCACATGACGGCTGAAATGTGCCGGCACCCCGTCATGTTGGAACCACATGCGTTGTCTTGTGGGGAAGGGGACGTCTTTCAGCATTTCTGGCAATGCTCTGGTGAGAAAATTGTAATAATGCCTGCCATTTAATGGCCTAGGTAGCAGGTGCGGCCCAATTAAACAGTCCCCAACAACACCGACCCACACATTAACGAAGAACCGCACTTCATGAGCGAAAGTAACTGTGGCATGTGGGTTATCCTCACTCCAGACATGCGAATTGTGCGTGTTAAAGACTCCATCACGCACGAACGTAGCTTCATCGGTAAACAACACAAAGGATGGAAATGTAGGATGCATTTCACACTGTTCCAGGTACCACTGCGAAAACTGTGTTCTAGGTGGATAATCAACTGGTTCCAGGTTGGGGACAGGCTGTAAGTGAAATTGACGTAACAATGGCTCTCGAAAGACTGTTCTTACATTCGTCTGATTCGTCCCCATGTTACGTGCAATTGCACGAGTGCTGATTGAAGGATCCCGCTCCACATGCTGCGAGACAGTTTCCTCAAATTGCAGCGTTCTTACCGTGCGACGGCGTCCCTGTCCAGGTAATCTGCTGAATGACCCGGTCTCACGGAGACGTTGTTACACAGCAGCAAAGGTCGTATGATGCGGGATACGGCGATTAGGAATTGTTGTTGATAAACCCGCTGTGCAGCTCGTCTGCTGTGGTGCGCTACGTAGTACGCACCAACCATATCAGTGTACTCACTCCAAGTGTATCGCTCCATTAGTAAACAGAGACAATGCGCTACTATACTGGTGGACAGCAGTTGTTTACAACTGAAGATCGTAATTCGACCTCTAACAACTGAAGAGCGTAATACGGCCTCCACCGGTTTAAATAATCTCCATAGGAAAAAATGACATTAGGGAAAATTATTTGTTTTGATGTCCCCTACAACCTCCCAGAGTTTGTCGGTCTAAATACAGGATTATTACAAATGATTGAAGCGATTTCACAGCTCTACAATAACTTTATTATTTGAGATATTTTCACAATGCTTTGCAAACACATACAAAAACTCAAAAAGTTTTTTAGGCATTCACAAATGTTCGATATGTGCTCCTTTAGTGATTCGGCAGACATCAAGCCGATAATCAAGTTCCTCCCACACTCGGCGCAGCATGTCCCCATCAATGAGTTCGAAAGCATCGTTGATGCGAGCTCGCAGTTCTGGCACGTTTCTTGGTAGAGAGTTTTAAACACTGAATCTTTCACATAACCCCACAGAAAGAAATCGCATGGGGTTAAGTCGGGAGAGCGTGGAGGCCATGACATGAATTGCTGATCATGATCTCCACCACGACCGATCCATCGGTTTTCCAATCTCCTGTTTAAGAAATGCCGAACATCATGATGGAAGTGCGGTGGAGCATCATCCTGTTGAAAGATGAAGTCGGCGCTGTCGGTCTCCAGTTGTGGCATGAGCCAATTTTCCGCGGGCTACGCGTGAAACTTGCCCGCACGCGTTCAACCGTTTCTTCGCTCACTGCAGGCCGACCCGTTGATTTCCCCTTACAGAGGCATCCAGAAGCTTTAAACTGCGCATACCATCGCCGAATGCAGTTAGCAGTTGGTGGATCTTTGTTGAACTTCGTCCTGAAGTGTCGTTGCACTGTTATGACTGACTGATGTGAGTGCATTTCAAGCACGACATAAGCTTTCTCGGCTCCTGTCGCCATTTTGTCTCACTGCGCTCTCGAGCGCTCTGGCGGCAGAAACCTGAAGTGCGGCTTCAGCCGAACAAACCTTTATGAGTTTTTCTACGTATCTGTAGTGTGTCGTGATCATATGTCAATGAATGGAGCTACAGTGAATTTATGAAATCGCTTCAATCATTTGTAATAGCCCTGTACTTTTCACCCTGTATAACACAAGTGTCTGGCGCAGCTGTTACATAGGCTGCTGCTGCTACAATGGCAGGTTATCAAGATTTAAGTGAGTTTGAACGTAGTGTTATAGTTGGCGCATGAGCGATGGGACGCAGCATCTCCGAGGTAGCGATGAATTGGTTATTTTCCCATACGACCACTTCACTAGTGTACCGTCAATATCAGGAATCCGGTGAAACATCAGATCTCCGACATCGCAAAGATCCTGCAAGAACGGGACCAGCGACGACTGAAGAGAATCGTTGAACGTGACAGAAGTGTAATACTTACGCAAATTGCTGCAGATTTCAATTCTGGGCTATCAACAAGTGTCAGCGCGCGAACCGTTCGACGAAACATCACCGATATGGGATTTCGGAGCCGGTCAACACCGAGATACGTCTGTTGATGACTTGAAACTGGCCGGCCGAGTCACGTTTCAAATTGTATCGAGCCGATGGACGTGTACGGGTATGGAGACAACCTCATGAATCCATGGCCCTGCGTGTCAGCAGTGGCCTATTCAAGCTGGTGGAGACTCTGTAATGGTGTGAGGCATGTGCAGTTGCACCGATATGGGACCCCTGATACGTCTAGATACGACTCTCACAGGTGACACGTTCGTAGCCATCCCGTCTGATCACCTGCATCGACTCTGTCCATTGCGCATTTCGATGGACATGACCAATTCCAGCAGGGCTCTGCGACACTCCACAAGCCCAGAATTGTTACTTAGTGGCTCCAGGAACACCGTTATGAGTTCAAACACTTCCGCTGGCCACCAGACTCCCCAGACATGAACATTACTGAGCATATCTGGGTTGCCTTGCAACGTGCTCTTCAGAAGAGATCTCCACCCCCTCGTTCTCTTACGGGTGTGTGGACAGCCATGCAGGATTCATGGTGTCATTTCCCTCCAGTACTACTTCAGACATTAGTCGAGTCTACGCCACGTCGTGTTGAGAAGTTTCTGCGTGCTCGCGGGGTCCCTACACAATATTAGGCAGGTGTACCAATTTCTTTGGCTCTTCAGTGTAGTACGTAGTGTAGCCTCCATAGGCGGAAATCCAGGCGCTGTCTCTGGCATCCAGTCGACCGTACAGATTTCGAATACTGTCCAGCGATACGTTATGCCCGCCTGATGGACTAGTTCACTTAGCTCTGTGCGATTTGTTGCTTGCCTAGTCGCATGAGTCACTTCTAGTCCCATCACATCCCATTCATGCTCGATTAGAGACAAGTCCAGAGATCGGGCTGGCCAGGGAAGTTGCTGCACGTCTTGTAGAGCACATTTAGTTTCACGGGTAGTACGTGGGCGAGTATTATCCTATTGGGTCAATACGTCACCTTCCTGTTGCAAGAACGGCAAAAGAATTGGTCCCTTCCAGAAACACCAGAGGTGTAGCTTATCGCGCCCTAGAACATAAGGCATCGGATGGGGCAGGTGTGTCTTGGACGAATGCACTCTACGAGAAAGTGCTCACCAGGTCTATGTAGTAAGGGCAAACAACCATCACTCTTGCGCAGGCATAATCTGCTTTCATCGCCGAAGACCACAGCACGCCATTCCATCTTCAAGATGATCCTCTGACTGCACAAGTCGAGCCGTGCACATCGATGCTGTGGCTTGAGTCGTAGAGGGGTTAGAGGTGTGCGTGCCAGCCAGTACTCCCACTCCCTATAATCGCTTCACAGCAGTTCATGTTGGTACGCCTGGGCTCGCTAGCCTTTTTATCTGTGGTGTGGTAGCTGTACGATCTGTGACTGCTGCCGTTAAGATATGACAATCCTGGTGGGCATCTGTGCTTCGTGGATGTCCATAACCTCGTCCACGGGTTGTCAGAATGTTGACGTGACTATTGATACCAGCATCGTTGCACAACTAACGCAGCATGTCCAACTTGTGTGATAATTCTCCGAAAGAACTATCCCGTTGTAACATCTCTTTATATCCGATGAATTATTCTGATACAATTCTACCATTGAATGACATTTAAAAATGTTCTATCTTCATACTCGCAGAATCCATGCGTAAAATAGTTTCATACAATAGCTATGCCATGAGCGCATAAGTATTCTTTGTAGTACTCTCTCTCGTGGTTGTTAGAAAAAAAAAAGAAAGGGAGCTTCCGAAATTGTCTTCGTGCCAATTAGACTGAGCTTTGTTTGGAAGAACTGTAATCTGATTATTGAGATTTATCACAGAAGATAACTGATACGAACTGTACGATTAAAAAGGAAATATATATAGATTGCTCCTTCATACAAAAGATTAGCAGACTGCCGCGAAGCACGAGCCTGCAGAGAAGAAGAATCATCGCCGGATTTCATTCTAACAAGTAAAATTTCAGAATCATTTTGAGTGACTGAGCGATGACTGTGTTTCCTATCATGAATGATTGATTGCTCGAACGAATTGAGAGCTATATAATCACGTAGATAGGAGGAAAAATTACACCGTCATTCGGAAAGACACAATTTCACCCCTTTCAAACGCGCTCAGTTTGCTGTAAGAAGCACGAGTGCGCCTCCGTTTGCACTACACTGAGCCTTCTGCCCCCTATTAAAGGATTGACACAGATGGCTCTGTACGTAGCTCGTGGTATAGTGGCTGGCGTTGCTACCTCTACATCACGGGGCCCGGGTTCAGTTCCCGGCCGGATTGAGGATTTTCTCTGCCGGGGGTCTGGGTGTTTATGTTGTCATCATCATTTCATCATCATCATTCGTGACAGTCGATAGATCGGACTGTGTACAAAATTGGTCCGTGAAAAAATTGGGACTTTGTACGGGCGCTGATGACCGCGTAGTTGAGCGCCCCACAAACCAAACATCATCATAAACCATCAACAGATGACTCTCTGGTAGCTATGCCACTACGCTATCCGTTGATGGACGATGCTGAAACCATTATCAATACTTCTACTATTGCCGGCCGCGTTGGCCGAGCGGTTCTAGGCGCTTCAGTCTGGAATCGCGTGACCGCTACGGTCGCAGGTTCGAATCCTGAGGCAGGAGGCGCATGGACGTGTGTGATGTCCTTAGGTTAGTTAGGTTTACGTAGTTCTAAGTTCTAGGGGACTGATGACCTCAGATGTTAAGTCCCATAGTGCTCAGAGCCATTTGAACTTCTACTATCCCCCTGGTGGCGTATGCCGTCATGGGATCAAAATCGACGTCGTCTCTCCAGGTGTGCTAAAGCTTTTCCGACAGTGTATAATGGCTGTATGGGAAAAGATCCGCGTTCATATCGCAATCGAGGAAAGAAAAAGCATCAGCGTACGCGGCCAATATACTCTGAGACACGTGCTTGATCACTGCTGCAGACTATGGCACTTTTGTGTTACTGTCTGCACTTTTTCTCGCAAAGTGTGTAACCCTCTTTTAGATACTGTGAAGATAAAAAGCAATCAGAAGTGAAAAGTAATGTTATTGCTCCGAGGAAATATTGTGGAATTTGCACAACGTGATCCGGCGGCAAACCAGTGAAGACTATTTACAACACATGTAAGTATGCTGTTTATGTTTTCTTTATGTAAGTAGGCTGTTTATGTTTTCTTATTGGCAACGTTCCGTAGCGCTCTGTATGAAAATCACTGGCTGTGCTGTGTGCAGCCTGTGGCTAGTTTGCATTGTTGTCTGCCATTGTAGTGTTGGGCAGCGGCAGCTGAATGTGAACAGCGCGTAGCGTTGCGCAGTTGGAGGTGAGCCGCCAGCAGTGGTGGATGTGGGGAGAGAAATGGCGGAGTTTTGTAATTTGTCATGAACTGCTATATATATTATGACTATTAAGGTAAATACATTGTTTGTTCTCTATTAATATCTTTCATTTGCTAACTATCCCTATCAGTAGTTAGTGCCTTCCGTAGTTTGAATCTTTTATTTAGCTGGCAGTAGTGGCGCTCGCTGTATTGCAGTAGTTCGAGTAATGAAGATTTTTGTGAGGTAAGTGATTTCTGAAAGGTATAGTTTAATGTTAGTCAGGGCCATTCTTTTGCAGGGATCTTTGATAGTCAGATTGCGTTTCGCTAAAAATATTGTGTGTCAGTTTAAGCACAGTCTTGTATAAATTGTTCAAAGGGGACGTTTCATATGTCGACCCTTAGCCTAGGATACCTCACTGGAATATTCTGATTTTTTCTTGTAGTTTGTGTATTTAGTGTAGATTTTGTTTATTGCTAGTGTGTAATTGTATTGAGAATCTCCTTTGTAGTTGCAGTCTTTCACTGTTGTACAGTAAAACAGTTGTGGCATGCATGTAGATTTGCACCAAGTATTTCGCAGCTGCGCTTGCAATTAACTAGATATTATTTTCAGTGCTATTTTAATGTATTCCCCTATTTTTGCTCTTCAAATTGTGTTTTTCTGTGTTGTTGTGTGAAATATTGTGACAATAATGGCGTGTGAAAAACGTAATACTAGGCTCCAAAGTAAACTGAGAAATGACAGTGAAGACGAAAGTAGTGTGTTAGCGCCACCATGTAATGAATTAACTAATGTTCAACATAGTAATTTGGTAACTGTGCATAGGGAAATGGAGCGGGCGGAAAACAATGGCGTAGGCAGTGAAACAATTAGTGAACAGGGAAGCATTATCGATCGATCGCTCGGCAACAGCTCGCCTCAGGAATTCGAAATGATAGGGCACAATTTTGCAAATACTGTAGATTCAGGTTTTGCGTCCTCACCGTTTTCTCAAATGAGTCAAGACACATTTTCTGCTTGTCAAGATGTGAATGTTGCCGGTGAAAATGCACTGCCAAAAAGCATAGAGAAACATTTTCCAGACACTAATACATTATTATTGCAATTAATGCAACAAATGGAACAAAATCAGAGACAAATGGGACAAAGGCATCAAAAGTTAGTCACAATGGAACAAAATCAGAGACAAACACAGCAAAAGCTTCAAAAGTTAGACACAATGGAACAAAATCAAAGACAAACACAGCAAAAGTTAGACACAATGGAACAAAATCTTCAAAAGTTAGACACAGTGGAACAAAATCTTCGAAAGTTAGACACCACACTTGAACAAACACGTGAAGATTTAACCACTGAGTTACATAACATCGAATCGAAATGTCAAAAGGTCTGTAATGACGTAAAAACACAAATTTGTGAGCATTTCCAACCTATTTTTTCGCGTCATGAAAATGCATTACAGAATCACGAAGCAGCCATAAAAGAACTGCAAACTATTGTTCATGAAAATCATGAGACCTTGCAAGCTAAAACTGACTCAGTTGCATCTACCGATTCGGTTACGCAACTTGCAAAAACTCAGGAAAACTTAAAGGACACAGTAGATACCCTGAAAATTGGTTCAGAAAGACACATGGAGGAAATAAGTACACTATCGGAGAAAGTAGCCGAACTTTCGGATCAAGTCACTAACTTATCTACAAAGGTAGATGATGATCTGAATGACACAAGACCTGTAGCCTTCACTGACACAGAAGAGTATGAACAAATAAGAAAATTCAAACAAAATCAAAATCAAATCAATACACAGTACAAAAGAGAAATCCGGGAAGTACAAGATCAGTTGACGCAGGTAATACAAGAGTTACGTATTTCAGATATTTCAGAGGACACTCGCGCTCCAACATGGGAAGAGGAACTTAGAAATACGGAAAAGCCACAAAATAATAACACAGGGCATTTCGGTAATTATGAAAGAAATTGGCAAGGTACACCGAATTTTGAGATGGAACCGCCGACACGACGTAACAATGACCGATATGCTACTCACCGACACGATGATTTTGACTATAAGCTGTTCATTACTACACGTAAATTCAAAACGTTTAAGAATTCTGCCAACAACATTCATCCACAAGCGTTGCTCCATCAATTCTCTCATTGTTTCCCTCCTAACTGGTCATTGGAGCACAGGTTAGAATTTATGTGTGGCTACTTAGAGAATGAACCAGCTGTAAGAATGCGATCGGTCATTCACGATTGCCACAGTGAAGGAGAATTTTACCATGCCTTCCTCTCAGCATATTGGTCTCAAGCCACACAAGACCGAGTAAAACATGGCATCATAATGATGAAACATTTCGAACAATCTGAATTTTCCAGTCTTGTGAAATATTTTGAAGACATGTTGTACAAGAATCAGTACCTGTCAAACCCATACAGCCCCTCAGAACTCATCCGCATTTGCTTAATCAAACTGCCTGAACATTTACGACATATTATTTTAGCTGGACGTTGCAAAGACGACATTGAAGCTTTTCAGGGACTGTTACAAGAACTGGAAATTGACACTGACAATCGCGTAATGCGAAAACAGGAACACAACAACTAGAGGTCACATCCGTCGTAATTCCGCGATGAAAGAAATAATAACTGGACACGACAAGGCTATTCTCACAACACAAATCGTGACCAAAACAGACACCACCCGTATGACAACCATTGGCAGAGTAGTAATAATTACAGGGAAAGATCACCTCTCCGCAGTAATGACTATCACAGAGACAATCAAAGAAACAGACAATATGGGAACCAAAACTATTATTATCAAGGGAGACAGAATAACTTTAGACGCAACGGTCCAGCGCGCAGTTACGATTCAGGGAGAAATTCTCCACCACGTGACCGACAGGAAAGAAACTATGGACTGTACCGACATGACGACAGACGATATGATCGTAACGACAGACCTGAACTGCATCAGAACTGGCGGGATTTAAACAGAGCAGAGCCCTCTCGTCACGGTGAATTTGTAGAAGTTAGGTCTCCAAATCCCAATAACGACGCATGCCAACAAAGGAACAGACAATGACACGCACCGCAGGCTGCCGCGTGCGCCGGCTGGCTCAGAGAAAAATAACATAGACGTTAACCTTGAGAAAAATTTTAGCACTCCTCACCAACGTATACCACATGATAATTGCGTTAAAGTTGAAACCCTGCGTACTAGGAAGAGTAAAGGTTTACACCACATTTCACATGTAAAACCGTTTATTGAAAGATAATCTGCTTTTTAACTTTGTCTTTGCCATAAAACGTTTCACTTCACGTTACTAGTATGCTTTAGAAACTGTTACCATGCAACAATGTTTAAAGTTAAATATCCAGCCAAGAACCAAGAGAACTTATTTAAACAGAAATTACAAATGCATTGTTATTGTGAACAGACGTCACAGTATTGTGTGTGTGCATTCTTGCTTGTTAGTTGCACGATTACGGAACGACTATAAGGCTCACATACTTAGAACATTTACCAGTACTGCTAATGAGATTTTAATGCAACATTTTGGTGTACTTGAAAAACATTCTGAATTAAAGTACTTTCTGGGAGATACCAGATGACACAGTGGTTAGTTAATGTGACAGCTACACGATTATATCACGACGTTACTAATGTGTAACACAATTTAAATTGTTGCTATTGCGGAGTATCTGTTTTATATCTGCACATTTTTTCTGAATTCTTCTGGAAAGTAAAACATGTTTTAGTAGTAACTTTTGTGGTACAGCTACAATGAGACAGCCTTTTCCGTAGCACAACAATACGTTACAGCACAGTACTTTCTTCATCATGGCAATAAGCGTAATAAGTAAGATATCTATACGCAAAGCATTTCACTTTTGTTTATCATGAGGTCAGTACATTGACTTCTGCAGAACTTAGATTTTGGAGAACGATAACTACGACACTTCCACAGAGATTATCTTACAGCAAGACGCACATTTAGCGCTACAGGACACGTATTTGAGTGATTAATTTTGTACTTAAAACATTTATTTTTAAAGATTTTTGAATTACAAAGAAAGTTTTCCGTGATACATTTCATTCCATTGCTGTAATCTGTAACACCTGAGGGTATAATTACAATAATCCTCAGGGGGGTACACGCTTACTTTGTGTATCATGTGTTTGGCAAGCACAAGGAGCCCTAGCTAATATGGTATTTGCTTATACAACTTTACACATCGGTACCATATTTCTGTAACACATAAATTACACAGCTATCTGATCATTTAACTGAGAGAGACAAACTTTTTTACAATGGCAGTGACAGATGTTTACGTAATTACACCGTTGGATAACTTCACACTTACGAAATTGTATTTTGTCTGTACTTTGTGAACTGTTCATTTTTTTTCGGACCCATTGTGATATTATGAGAGCTTTGAATGATATATTTGGTATGGGATCACAATTTTTAAAGTACGTTTGAGGCAGCTGACACTTTTGACATGAGCAGAGAATTTTTTTTAACTATTGGAGGAAGTTACGACGATTGTGAGAGTTGACTGAGGTGTTATGAAGTTATTATTACGCTGACTATGTGTATTATGCTGTTGCGGTATGTTTATGATCAATAAGCTGATGCTATACGAGGAATTTGATTATGCTACATATTTATAATGATGAAATATTGAAGAATGTCGACGAATATGTATATGTGTAATAAGGTAAGGAATAAGGAGTAGTGGTTAGGGACTCTGACTTGTGAAAAAGGATGTTGGAAACCGAGAATCGTACTTTAAGAGTTATGAAATGTGTGTAAATGCGTGAATGTATCACAATTCTGGCAAAAAATTTTTGGACACTGTTATATTCATAAGATTTTGTTTGTACACATTTTCAACACAAATTCTCGACCCGTGAAATTTTGTATATGAGACTGTCACTGTAGCGGAAACTGCTGTCGTAAATATTTCCGTAAGAAAGTTAAGTGACCACCGGCACGTAATGCGTCGTCGGCATCCAGCTGAGAAGTAGTCGTCTGACAAAAGAAAGCCATTAGGTGGAGAAAAAAAGAGGCCATTAACCTCGCTGTTGACATTCCTTTGTAGAAAGCATCGCTAATACGACACGCTCGTTACTTGAAAACATATGATTACTCGTACTTTGTGCTACTTACTGAAACGCTTATGAATTGATTGGAAATATTTGTACGTCTGCACACCTGATTATGACAAGTGTTTTTCTATGAGAATTGAGAGAATTTCTACTAACTTATGAAATGCCTCATGACTACTGAATGATTATTTTATGCTTTACTTTGTACATAGTTGCTTATTTCATTTGATATCTGGTTTCCAGCTGTGTTGCACCATTAGTTTTATAAAATAAACTTAGATGCATTTGCTAATGTGAACACTTTCTGTCAACAGATCTATTAAATAATTATTTTATGATCCACATTCTTCGAAAAAGGAGCTCTTGGAATGGAAAGAACAATAAGAAGGGACTGATAACAATAACTGCATATATAATTTTCTTTTCAAGTACTTGGTAATTTTTTTGTAGAATTAGTTTTTTTGGTGCACCACTTTAATTACATAGACATTAAGATGTGAATATACATTTCCCTTATCTACATTGTTGTTTTTACTGTAATATTTTTTCTGCTTGAGCTATGTCATGTTTAGGTATAAGTTATAGCTGCTGCTGTTTGCCAGGCATAGTGTTACTGGATTTGACTTTGTATTACTCTGTTAAGCTAGTTTTACTACTGTTTTATTTTTCTTGTTTGGTGCACAGTGCCTTATATTAGTTGTAGTACTGCAATTGCTTTGCTTATTTAAAATTTTTATCCTTGATGTTTGTGTTAATTGTTTTATGCTGCTGCATTGCCTCATCCCTTAGTTTAGCATCTGAGCTCAGTAGTTTTAAGTTAGCTTAAGAGGGGGTAGACTATAAGAGAATGAGTTGCGATGAATTGGGAGAAATGAATTGAGAAGTTATATGAAAAAAGTACAGAAAGCAGGTATAGGTAGGATTTTCTTGGAAATAAATGATGAGGTAAGATAATGGAAAATAAATAATGAGGTAAGGAATATGTGAACATATAAATACAGAAAGCATGCTTGGATAGGATTTTTTGGTGGAAGCAAAGGTTGAAATAAGACGAACGATCTATGGAATGAAGTTTTGGGTTGGACTGCAGTACCAAATGTTACACTGAAAACAAACCCTGTCCTTTCCTTTTGTGTTATCCCACTATGTGTTTGTGTACCCTTGTGTATTTGTTTTCTTCCTGTCTCTGTGTAGTTTCATAGAATTTTTTCTTCTTCTAATACTAAGCTATATTCACTATGATGAGGAATACTGTTATCCTCAAATATAATTGGCATTAATAATATGTTATTTACCTTGTAAATATGCTTAGACATTATTTATTCTGTTTTGTTTTAATGCTCATGTGTGAAGTTGATGTTTCAAAAGTTATTCTGATCTTTTATGTATGAACTTATGTTATAATTCCTGTAACACCAATGTATATGTTATTTCGATTCTTTTGTAAAGCTTGTACTACAAATGTTATCTGTATTGTTATGTTCTTTAATGATGTATTTTGTACCTTTGTAATTGTATTCTCATGTTATAATATTGTAATTGACACCAGTTCATCAAATTAAGTAACTTGTAAGTTACATTTCACTGCACACTTTTCTGTTGGTCATAGTAATGCACAATATGTGAGAAGTTGGGACAGTTAGTGTTTGCACATGTGTTAATGATTCAGCAAGGGACTGGATAACAGCATTGCTGGTTCTAAGGACAACTCCAAAAACTTTGTGCGTGCACAAGTGGGGGTTTATGGACTTGCTATCTTCTCTGCAAGACTCTTCGATGGTGATTGTGCACCTGCACAGTCGCAGCAGATGGCTGCTGGCCATCTCTACAAGGACTACAGTGGGTCTGCATCTTTGATGGCCCACCAATACCATTATTTCTACAAGGACTACAGTGGGTCTACACCTTTGATGACTCACCAATACCATTATCTCTACAAGGACTACAGTGGGTCTACACCTTTGCTGACTCACCAGTACCATTATTTCTACAAGGACTGCAGTGGGTCTGCACCTCTGGTGGCCCACCAATACCGTAATCTCTACCAGGACTACAGTGGGTCTACTCTGTGATGACCTACCTACCAATATTCATCAACTTCGAATGACTCTGCTGTGGCTCTCCTCTGTTGTGGCCCATTACCTGTCAGCATGTCAAGAGTCAGCACTGTCTTTCCATTGGAAGGACAACACTGCTTCTTCAAGACTCCATGGAAATCCACTACTTCCGTGTGCATTGTCTTTTACTGCTCAGACTTTGAGAAAAGAAACGGCAGTTTTACTGTGATGAATGATCAGGACTGTCTTTATGGACTGTGAGAAAATTTTAGCTTTTGACCAACATTGTATCAATAAGTGTGTGCATTTAATATCTTTCTTACTGTAATTATGAAAAAATTTTTCAAATCTGTATTGGCCACTGCCCAAAAAAATTTGTAAAATTTTTTGTGGGGAGCATGGGGGCTATGTAAGTAGGCTGTTTATGTTTTCTTTATGTAAGTAGGCTGTTTATGTTTTCTTAATTGCAACGTTACGTAGCGCTCTGTATGAAAATCACTGGCTGTGCTGTGTGCAGTCTGTGGCTAGTTTGTATTGTTGTCTGCCATTGTAGTGTTGGGCAGCGGCAGCTGGATGTGAACAGCGCGTAGCGTTGCGCAGTTGGAGGTGAGCCGCCAGCAGTGGTGGATGTGGGGAGAGAGATAACGGAGTTTTGTAATTTGTCATGAACTGCTATATATATTATGACTATTAAGGTAAATACATTGTTTGTTCTCTATTAATATCTTTCATTTGCTAACTATCCCTATCAGTAGTTAGTGCCTTCCGTAGTTTGAATCTCTTATTTAGGTGGCAGTAGTGGCGCTCGCTGTATTGCAGTAGTTCGAGTAATGAAGATTTTTGTGAGGTAAGTGATTTCTGAAAGGTATAGTTTAATGTTAGTCAGGGCCATTCTTTTGCAGGGATCTTTGATAGTCAGATTGCGTTGCGCTAAAAATATTGTGTGTCAGTTTAAGCACAGTCTTGTATAAATTGTTCAAAGGGGACGTTTCACACATCCGCCGGGAAAGCTTGAAGAGTCACAATGTTATTTATGCTATCTGTCTACCTCCACCTCTTTCTGATTCTCGAATACTCACGAGTGGTCTTACTGTCATGGTAAGTCTTCAGTATTTCCAATAACATTTACAACAGCAGCGGGGAGAGTCGAGAAATTCTCTGCATCAAGCACACTGGATGAAAGATAGTAGGTACATAAGGTGACCACTTTTTCCCTCTCACTATTATGGAAAGCGTAGAGTAATTTCACATAAACCACAACCAAAAGATTTCAAGATGTTATATTTCTATGGATGGCAGCATTTTTCCTTCTCGTTTTGGTCAACTAGGAAACGTTTGACAGTTTCAGTTCCCCTCATTTGTCCCTTTATTTTTCTCCAACATTCTTTCATCTTGGAAGACATCATGTTTGCGCCAGTAAGTGTTAAACTTTTTATTTCCACTATTGCAATTTCGGCCTTACGCCATTATCAAGTGCAGATGTTTTGGCTTTAAGCCATGTCTACTTTATACAAGCTGACACATTTATATGTCGTTGTCATTTGCTGTTATACACCTTCGTAATGACAACGACGTATAAATGTGACAGCTGGCGTAAGGCCGAAATTGCAATAGTGGAAATAAAAAAGTTTAACAGTCACTGACGTAAACATGATATCTTTCAAGAAATTTCACATCAATGATAATCCCAGTTATGAAAAGTTATTCTTTCATCTTTTCACCATCTCTCTTCTTTTCTGTCTTCAGAGTTGTTCACACATGTTCTCTTAATACTTTTCCTTGGATCCTTCTAAATTTAATACTTCCTCCTGAGAATATGTCGTTATGATACTTATTCAATTTTTGTGCTGTGTACATGTGTTTTTAAATACTTTTTAACTTCTCGTATCCGGCTTGTTGTTAATTTCTTTTTCCAGAGATACTTGAAGCTTCCGCGTTGTCGTGGAGAAAAAGGATCTCATTTACTCCAGTCGACGAAAGAAAATAATGAATATCATACTAAAAATCGTTCCTAGAGGCCTGTGAACATTGTTGTGGGAGAGGAGGGGAAGGAAGAAGAGGAGGAGTTAAAAGGTCACTTTTTTTTTCTTGACTGTCTCGGAAATCGCTGATTAAAACGAAAACGTTTCCATTGTCTAATTAAAGTACATTAAATTTTCTACAGCAAAGGTTCTATTCATTTTTAGTCTAGTATTAATAGCTTTCGCGTCACATGGGATAGAAGAATTCCCGATTATTAAAAATAGAGTTTTAATGGCATAAAATTGATGTTTATTGCTAAATGAAGTGAGATAAGAACGAATATTAAATGTTTGTACCAAATCTAAGTGCAGCAGAATCATATTAAGGGACAAATTGGTTTCTGGGGATGTAAGAGCGTGGAAAGGCTGGGATGGTTAGAGGACTGAGGGAAGGTAGGTCACCAGATTACGATGGATACCGCACTACGTCACAAAATGCACCCACAGGGTATTTCATAAAGTCATACCGACCCTTCCGTTACTCGCTTTATGAACCTCTGGCGATACAGGGTGCAGACGCTCCCAGCGGCGAGCCCAGCGATTTTGTCTGCTTACAGAAGAGGACTAGACAGGTGGTACTGGGCAGATTCAGTCTGTATATAAACTGAAAAGCGAACATTCTCATGGTGGAGGAAGTCACTTCCTGCGAAGAACGCTACGCATGTCGGGTGGCTAAGAATCAGCTTTCCTACTGCGGAAGTGTCGGTATAACTTTGAGAAACACCATATATTTACTTTTAGTGGCATAGTGTGGTAGAGAAAATGGGGAATTGCTTTTCATTTTGTAGACGTGTAAAGGAGAGAAGTGCATGACCACAATCCGACGACCTATCTTCCCTAATGCTTCTAACCAACCCCGTCTTTGCATCCTGCTACTCTCCCAGAATACAATTTATCCCTTCATATGGTTCTACCCCCCCCCTCCCACTCCCACCCCACCCCATGAACCATGGACCTTGCCGTGGTGGGGAGGCTTGCGTGTCTCAGCGATACAGACAGCCGTACCGTAGGTGCAATCACAACGATCACAACGGAGGGGTATCTGTTGAGAGGCCAGACAAACGTGTGGTTCCTGAAGATGGGCAGCAGCCTTTTCAGTAGTTGCAGGGGCAACAGTCTGGATGATTGACTGATCTGGCCTTGTAACACTAACCAAAAAGGCCTTTCTGTGCTGGTACTGCGAACAGCTGAAAGCAAGCCGTAATTTTTCCTGAGAGCATGCAGCTTTACTTTATGGTTAAATGATGATGGCGTCCTTTTGGGTAAAATATTCCAGAGGTAAAATAGTCCCCCATTCGCCTCTCCGAGCGGGGACTACTCAGAAGGACATCGTTAACAAGAGAAAGAAAACTGGCGTTCCACGGATCGGAGCGTGGAATGTCAGATCCATTAATCGGGCAGGTAGGTTAGAAAATTTAAAAAGCGAAATGGATAGGTTAAAGTAAGATATAGTGGGAATTAGTGAAGTTCGGTGGCAGGAGGAACAAGACTTCTGGTCAGGTGAATACAGGGTTATAAATACGAATTCAAATAGGGGTAATGCAGGAGTAGGCATAATAATGAATAAAAAATAGGAGCGCGGTTAAGCTACTACAAACAGCATAGTGAATGCATTATTGCGGCCAAGATGGTCACGAAGCCCACGCCTACCACAGTAGTACAAGTTTATATGCCAACTAGCTCCGCAGATGATGAAGAGATTGATGAAATGTATGATGAGGTAAAAGAATTTATTCAGATAGTGGAGGGAGACGAAAACTTAATAGTCATGGGTGACTGGAATTCGGTAGAAGGAAAAGGAAGAGAAGGAAACGTCGTAGGTGAATATGGATTGGGGCTAAGAAATGAAAGAGGAAGGCGCCTGGTAGAATTTTGCACAGAGCACAACTTAATCATAGCTAACACTTGGTTCAAGAATCGTAAAAGAAGGTTGTATACATGGAAGAATCCTAGATATATTCGAATGTTTCAGATAGATTATATAGTGGTAAGACAGAGATTTGGGAACCAGGTTTTACATTGTAAGACATTTCCAGGGGCAGATGTGGACTCTGACCACAATCTATTGGTTATGAACTTTAGATTAAAACTGAAGAAACTGCAAAAAAGGTGGGATCTGGGTAGACTGACAGAACCAGAGGTTGTAGAGAGATTCAGGGTACGGAACGATTGAGAGGAATGGGGGAAAGAAATACAGTAGAAGAAGAATGGGTAGCTTTGAGGGATGAAATAGTGATGGCAGCAGAGGATCAAGTAGGTAAAAAGACGAGGGCTAGTAGAAATCCTTGGGTAACAAAGGAGATATTGAGTTTAAATGATCAAAGGAGAAAATATGAAAATGCAGTAAATGAAGCAGGCAAAAAGGAATACAAACGTCTCAAAAATGAGATCGACAGGAAGTGCAAAATGGCTAAGCAGACATGGCTAGAGGACAAATGTAAGGATGTAGAGGCATATCTCACTAGCGGTGAGATAGATACTGCCAACAGGAAAATTAAAGAGGCTTTTGCAGAAAAGAGAACCACTTGTATGAATATCAAGAGCTCAGATGGAAACCCAGTTCTAAGCAAAGAAAAGAAAGTCGACAGGTGGAAGGAGTATATAGAGGAACTGTACAAGGGCGATGTACTTGAGGACAATATTATGGAAATGGAAGAGGATGTAGATGAAGATGAAATGGGAGATATGATTCTGCGTGAAGAGTTTGACAGAGCACTGAAAGACCTAAGCCGAAACAAGACCCCGGGAGTAGACAACATTCCATTGGAACTACTGACAGCCTTGGGAGAGTCAGCCCTCACAAACCTCTACCATCTGGTGAGCAAGATGTATGAGACAGGCAAAATACTCTCAGACTTCAAGAAGAATATAATAATTCCAATCCCAAAGAAAGTAGGTGTTGACAGATGTGAAAATTACCGAACTATCAGTTTAATAAGCCACTGCTGCAAAATACTAACACGAATTCTTTACAGACGCATAGAGAAACTGGTAGAAGCAGACGTCGGGGAAAACCAGTTTGGATTCCGTAGAAATATTGGAACACGTGAGGCAATACTGACCTTACGACTTATCTTAGAAGAAAGATTAAGGAAAGGCGAACCTACGTTTCTAGCATTTGTAGACTTAGAGAAAGCTTTTGACAATGTTGACTGGAATACTCTCTTTGAAATTATGAAGGAGGCAGGGGTAAAATACAGGGAGCAAAAGGCTATTTACAATGTGTACTGAAACCAGATAGCAGTTATAACAGTCGAGGGACATGAAAGGTAAGCAGTGGTTGGGAAGGGAGTGAGACAGGGTTGTAGCCTGTCCCCGATGTTATTCATTCTCTATATTGAGTAAGCAGTAAAGGAAACCAAAGGAAAATTCAGAGTAGGAATTAAAATCCATGGAGTAGAAATAAAAACTTTGAGGTTCGCCGATGACATTGTAATTTTGTAAGAGACAACAAAGGACCTGAAAGAGCAGCTAAACGGAATGGACAGTGTCTTTAAAGAAGAATATAAGATGAACATCAAGAAAAGCAAACCGAGGATAATGGAATGTAGTCAAATTAAATCGGGTGATTCTAAGGGCATTAGACTAGAAAATGAGACGCTTAAAGTAGTAAATGAGTTTTGCTATTTGTGAAGCAAAATAACTGATGATGGTCGAAGTAGAGAGGATACAAAATGTAAACTGGCAATGACAAGGAAAGCGTTTCTGAAGAAGAGAAATTTGTTAACATCGACCATAGATTTAAGTGTCAGGGAGTCTTTTCTGAAAGTATTTGTATGGAGTGTAGCCATGTAAGGAAGTGAAACGCGGACGATAAATAGTTTGGACAAGATGAGAATAGAAGCTTTCGAAATGTGGAGCTACAGAAGAATGCTGAAGATTAGATGGGTAGATCACATAACTAATGAGGAGGTACTGAATAGAATTGGAGAGAAGAGAAATTAGTGGCACAACTTGACTAGAAGAAGGGATCGGTTGGTAGGACATGTTCTGAGGCATCAAGGGGTCACCAATTTAGTATTGGAGGGCAGCGTGTGGGGGGGGGGGGGGGATCGTAGAGAGAGACCAACAGATGAATACACTAAGCAGATTCAGAAGGATGTAGGTTGCAGTAGGTACTGGGAGATGAAGAAGCTTGCACAGGATAGAGTAGCATGGAGAGCTGCATCAAACCAGTCTCTGGACTGAAGACCACAACAACAGCAACATGGTTCTACTGCACTGAGATGTGGCACAGACATGTAATACTTGTCCTTAACCCAATTCATTTAACAATAAACATCAATTTTATAGCATTAAAACACCATTTTTAGTAATTGGGATTCATCCGTCCCCTGCAGTGCAGAAACTGTTACTGCTAGAGGAAAAATGAATATGATCTTTTTTTAGGAAATTTAATTTATTTTAATTTTTTACTGGAAAATGTTTCCGATAGATGCCACCGTTTTCGAGATATTCAAGAAAATCTAAGAAAGGTCGTTTACACGTCCCCTCCCCCTCCTCCTCCCCAACCTAGCTCACATCCAACCGGGCAGGATTTTTGGTATGTCATTCATTACACTTCCTCCGATCACTTTACAAAAATTTACGACTACAAGAATTTTTTCCTCCAGTCGAGATTTTTTGGTCTTCGTTTGCTGGGGTACTTTGTCAGCTTTGTGCAATACTTTGTGTTGATAGCTTCCTGTAACCTCGCTTGAAAATTTCAATAGTATTCTCCTATGACGTATTACCCCTTACGAGCAAAATCGCCACACCATATCAGTCCCACAAGCACTTAGCAGAACTCGACTGATGATGTTTTGGTCTTTGCCTTTTTTCAGCAGTGGCGAATTCACAGGTCTTCATTAATTCATCCGTGTTACTGCCTCACTGTGTCATACAATGGCGGACTGCTGAGGTACAGTTCCACCAACTCAGCACAGAACGTTTCAGAATTGCTCCTGCCGAAATGCAGAAAACGAATTACTGCACGATACATGGCTTACCAACGGGTAAAATACGGGAATGCTGATTCTTTGATTAAAAAGGTTCAGACACTGTATGAAGGTTGTGGACTCAGTGTACAACTAGGATGCGGAAGATCGAAAAGGTTTAAGGCACTTCGCTTTACTCATTACTCTTCATTACACTTATGGACTTAATCATGAAAGAAATAACGGAAGATGAAAATGAAGATCTCAGTGTTTTTGAATCTCCTGATGCCATCGCCAGTTGGGGAGAGGCAGAAGTGGATGTTCAGAAAAGACTGGATTACGGGAATAAAAAATTCAAGGAATTCAAGTTGACAGTGCGTGAGAGCAAGTCAGTGGCAATGAAGATGAATAGGACACGCACTTCCTGTAACATCATACTGGACGGAGAAAAGGTTGAATGTGTGAAACGTTTCAAGTATCTCGGTAGTGTCATATCAAGTTATAGAAGTGCCAAACTAGAAGGTATAAACAGAACAGCAAAAGTATCCAGTTTTTTCTAGAAAGTACGATACCAAAACTGGGACACTGGAGTCCCTCTAAGAGCTTAATAGAGCATGTATAAAACCTATCTCCTGCCAGTCATGACGTATAGTCTGGAGACCTGTCTCGTCAATAAGAGAGAAAAGTGTCAAATACAAGCATGTGAAATGAAGTTCCTTAGGTCAGATCTACTAGAAACCAGGAGACACAGAGTCGGGAACGAATGTGTAAGGAAAGACTTGCGGGTGGCCTTTCGCGAGGAGGTAAGAATGAGTCCTGCGAGACTGAAGCGTTTAGGTCAAACGAATACACCCGACTCGAACTCCAAGTCAGTATTTGGAGACGGAGGTAGCAGGAAGATGGCCTATTAGGCGGTCTAGGAAGAGAGGGGCAGACGACGATAGCGAAGATCTGAAGAGGAGAGGAGTAACGTGGGATGCAGTGGAAAGAGAAAGGCTATACCAGGGCAAAAATCAGTGGATGCATGTCGTTTACAAAACCTTGCCCAGCTCACTGGAAGGAAATCCTGATGATGATGCCGATGACTCCAGTTAAGCATAAGCTGTAGCGTTTCGATTTCGCTCCGCTAGCGACGCCACAGGGTGCTGTGGCGTGGGGATTTCGGTGTGTACCGGGACTGTAGGCATCCATCTGCAAGCAGACAAACAGTGATGTAATTACATTTTTGTAGGTGATAATTAAAATTTAAAGGCCACCCCTCGCAGTGTTCTTGAATTCTGCACTGTGAATTTGATCTTCATATTTACAGAGCACAGTTGATGTAACTTTTCTCTATAAGGTAGTGCATAAGTTCATATAATTTTGACACACGTTTAATAAACACAACAGATACACATAACAGAGACTTTAGTCGTCAATAATATACTCTCCGTCACTATTTACAACAGTCTGCTAACGCTGTGGTAGCTTTCCGATTCCGAGACTGTAGACATCACATGGTTTTGAGGTGAAGAACTCGTCGAGCCATGTTCGAAGCGCATTTTCATCTGGAAAGGAAGTTCCATGAAGGTTGTTCCACAGAGAGCCGGAAAGATGAAAATCTGAGGGCACAAGAACAGATGAATAACGTGGGTGCGGAATGACTTCCCAACCTACCTCGTGTATAGTGTTGAAAGTCTACCCCTTGTTTGTTAAGCTGATTAATTTTTATGTAAGTACTATCTCGTTTTAATATAAGCGGACGCAGTGCTCCATGGTTCCCATTTCTAGCGCTATGTGTCTAATTCCTTCAATTAGGCCCGATAAATTCAGATATGGGTAATCAAACCCGATAGAAACGATAGTATTCTAACTTAAAAATGAAGCAACGCATAACGCAATATCGGTGAATGGCCATGGAAAAATACGTGCACATTAGGGACGGTAAGACTTTCTTTTTCTGATACTATGAATTCAGTTAGTCGGATGAAGTGCATAATGCATACAGTGGATATGCCTGGATTGAAAATTCATAGAATATAGTCATTATCTCAGTGGTATGGATGAAGGATACTAAATAACGCTAAGAGAGAATTTCAATTATCATTCTGATTTATTTCGATAATATTTAAGAAAACTATTACTCTCTGTGACAAAACATTTAAGGAAACTATTACTTCAAAAATGGTTCAAATGGCTCTGAGCACTAAGTGACTTAACTTTTGAGGTCATCACACCCCTAGAACTTAGAACTACTTAAACCTAATTAACCTAAGGACACCACACACATCCATGCCCGAGGCACGATTCGAACCTGCGATCGTAGCGGTCGCGCGGTTCCAGACTGTAGCGCCTAGAACCACTCGGCCACTCCGGCCGGCGTAACTATTACTCCTTGTGACAAAACATACATGAAATCTATTATATTTAAGAAAACTGCCATTCTCAGTGACAAAACCTACACGAAGCACTCACTATCTCTTGCATGTCGTCATACCGGAAACATAGACAACACTTCGTCGCCAGTTACTTCTACTAATGATTAAAATGGGTAAAAATGAATGTTACTGAATGGTGGCCTCTTCACACCATTTAGTTATTGTCACACCTATTTAACGCGCGGAGTAGGGAAGGATATTACCTTTCACTCTTTCAAATATTACTTGTGTTACTACACATGCAGTACCATGTGGATAAGTTCATGTTGAAACCGCGTATTATGCAACTGCAATGCAATGTGAGAAAACCAGCCCAGGCTTCATGACTCCACATTATTCATACTATGATTAACGAATGGCGCTGGCCGGAGTGGCCGAGCGGTTCTAGGCGCTAAAGTCTGGAGCCGCGCAACCGCTATTGTCGCAGGTTCGAATCCTGCCTCGGGTATGGATGTGTGTGATGTCCTTAGGGTAGTTAGGTTTAAGTAGTTCTAAGTTCTAGGGGACTGATGACCACCGATGTTAAGTCCCATAGTGCTCAGAGCCATTTGAACCATTTGAACATTAACGAATGGCAAATCCAGTGACTACCGTTATGAATGCTGGCAACACGTGGCCAAGTTCGACAACAAAGAAACGAGTAAAATAAACCGTTGAATCATGAAAAATTTATATTGCTTATATCCAGAACGAAACTATGCAACAAATGAAACATTAATGAACCTATACGCTATTGACCTAAGAACAAGAACCGTTGGTTCATGCCCTCAATCACCACGCACCTAAGTCCGCTAGTTGAAACACATTAATCTGAAAAATTTCTACAAATAAAATATCGCTGAACGTTTTCTGGTATTAATTCACACCCGAACATGATTCATAATCAATGTTATCCCAAAAAACCTACATTACGAATAACTTTTCTCACCATGAATGACGAGCGCCGCACCCCTGCGTCCGTCTCGTTCAATCGGCGGCCCCAGAGTGTCCTAACATGGCGCGTTCCAGGACCAACCGCCAACCGTTCAAAAAACTGGTGGTGGTGGGTAGGACCTCAGTGAGAACCAACCTCACAAACTCTGCCCTGCTCATCCTCACTATCTTTGGAATCACGAACTCTCTGCCGAATCTGCTCACGTTGTTATGTTGGTGCTAAACTACCCTACTGCTACCGTCTTTGACTAACCCAGATTATTATATATTCCATACATAATTACGTTTATCCATCCACATACATCATGGGATCAAAGGATCAGAGAGGAGGTGTAACACCAACAGAAGAAAAAATATACACGGAAGCATTCTTGAATCCAGAGGTTAATTAGCTGCCCGCATCTCGTGGTCCTGCGGTAGCGTTCTCGCTTCCCACGCCCGGGTTCCCGGGTTCGATTCCCGGCGGGGTGAGGGAGTTTCTCTGCCTCGTGATGGCTGGATGTTGTGTGATGTCCTTAGGTTAGTTAGGTTTAAGTAGTTCTAAGTTCTAGGAGACTGATGACCATAGATGTTAAGTCCCATAGTGCTCAGAGCCATTTGGTTAATTCGCTAGACAAAACATTGAAAGGACGCTCTCTGCGTAAAATGAATTATTAAACATGTAGAAACTAATCAGTCAGTTAAATGAAGCGTAAACCTGTGACGTTTCAGTGTTTCTTGTCAGTCTAGCAGATTGCGGGCGGGCGTTATAGTGGAATAGAATCAATTCAAGCAGTGTTCCTGGTTGTTGTCCTTGGATTGTGCCTACAAGAGGCCACAGTTGCTGACAATAAATGACAGTAGTGATAGTTACACCTCGGTGAAGCAGTCCATAGTATACCATACTGTCACTGTTCCACTGGATGCATGACACTGTCTTTTGTGGATGCACTCAGGTCGTTGTACGGCGAGCTACTGAGGTATTTTGGTTCAGCCATTCCCTTTTTTTTCCTTATCTTAGCATGAAGACACCATTTTTCGTCACCAGTAATGATACAGGATAGCAATGCTCGAAGTTGCTCACGAGCCAATTGATGACGAGCAATCGGAGATGCTCATATGGCCGCCCGCTGACTTTTGTGATTTTGGTTAGAGCATGCGGTACGCGTACAATTGATTTTTGAACGTTGTCCGTTGCATGCAAATGTCGGACGATGGTGGAATGATCACAGTTGGCCACATTTTCCAGTTCTCGAAGGCACTGGCAAGGATCATTGTGGATTAATGCGTTTAAACGATTTCCATCACACCCCGAAGGTCTTCCTAAACGTGGAGAGTTACTAATGTCGAAACTACACTACTGGCCATTAAAATTGCTACACCACGAAGATGACGTGCTACAGACGCCACATTTACCCGACAGGAAGAAGATGCTGTGATATGCAAATGATTAGCTTTTCAGAGCATTCACACAAGGTTGGCGTCAGTGGCGACACCTACAACGTGCTGACACGACGAAAGTTTCCAACCGATTTCTCATACACAAACAGCAGTTGGCCGGCGTTGCCTGGTGAAACGCTGTTGTGATGCCTCGTGTAAGGAGGAGAAATGCGTACCATCACGTTTCCGACTTTCATAAAGATCGGATTCTAGCCTATCGCGATTGCGGTTTATGGTATCGCGACATTGCTGCTCGCGTTGGTCGAGATCCAATGACTGTTAGCAGAATATGGAATATGTGTGAAATCTTATGGGATTTAGCTGCTAAGGTCATCAGTCCCTAAGCTTAGAGACTACTTAACCTAAATTATCCTAAAGACAAACACACACACACCCATGCCCGAAGGAGGACTCGAACCTCCGCCGGGACCAGCCGCACAGTCCATGACTGCAGCGCCTTAGACCGCTCGGCAGAATATGGAATCGGTGGGTTCAGGAGGGTAATACGGAACGCCGTGCTGGATCCCAGCGGCCTCGTATCACTAACAGTCGAGATGACAGGCATCTTATCCGCATGGATGTAACGTATCGTGCAGCCACGTCTCGATCCCTGAGTCAACAGATGGGGACGTTTGCAAGACAACAACCATCTGCACGAACAGTTCGACGACGTTTGCAGCAGCATGGACTATCAGCTCGGGGTCCATGGCTGAGATTACCCTTGACGTTGCATCATAGACAGGAGCGCATGCGACGGTATACTCGACGACGAACGGCAAAACGTCATTTTTTCGGATGAATCCAGGTTCTATTTACAGCAGCATGATGGTCGCATCGGTGTTTGGCGACATCGCGGTGAACGCACAATCGAAGCGTGTATTCCTCATTGCCATACTGGCGTATCACGCGGCGTGATGTTGTGGGGTGCCATTGGTTACACGTCTCGGTCACCTCTTGTTCGCACTGACGGCACTTTGAACAGTGGACGTTACATTTCAGATGTGTTACGACCCGTGTCTCTACCCTTCATTCGATGCCTGCTAGCCGGCCGGTGTGGCCGTGCGGTTCTAGGCGCTTCAGTCTGGAACCGCGTGACCGCTACGGTCGCAGGTTCGAATCCTGCTTCGGGCATGGATTTGTGTGATGTCCTTAGGTTAGTTAGGTTTAAGTAGTTCTAAGTTCTAGGGGACTGATGACCACAGGTGTTAAATGCCATAGTGCTCAGAGCCATTTGAACCATTTTGTGCCGATCCCTGCGAAACCTTACATTTCAGCAGGATAATGCACGACCGCCTGTTGGAGGTCCTGTACGGGTCTTTCTGGATACAGAAAATGTTCGACTGCTGCCCTGGCCAGCACATTCTCCAGATCTCTCACCAACTGAAAACGTCTGGTCAATGGTGGCCGAGCAACTGGCTCGTCACAATACGCCAGTCAGTACTCTTGATGAACCTTGAAATCGTGTTGAAACTGCATGGACAGCTGTACCTGTACACGCCATCCAAGCTCTGTTTGACTCAATGCCCAGGCGTATCAAGGCCGTTATTGCGACCAGAGGTGGTTGTTCTGGGTACTGATTTCTCAGGAGCTATGCACCCAAATTGCGTGAAAATGTAATCACTTGTCGGTTCTAGTAAAATATATTTGTCCAATGAATACCCGTTTGTCATCTGCATTTCTTCTTGGTGTAGCAATTTCAAGGCCCAGTAGTGTAAACCGATACAAGTCGGAATACCAACATGCAAAACGCTAACTCTACGAACTTATGCACTAACCTAATATTTTGTCAGTTAATAAATAAAAAAATGCACGTTTTACAGTTTCACGTACGTAGAAAAGACGTTGAACGGTGTCTCGGGGATGAGAGTGTAGCGCGCCGCTCTGAACTCGCCCGCAGACTGCAGACCTAATAAGGCGGTGGACGGGCGCCCTTTGTGCGCAGCGCCTTTGACAGGTCCGCGGCCGCAGACGTCTGCACAGCTGTACACAGCGCGTAATCCGCGCGACACCTGCCGCGGGCGCCCCCGGCGGAAGCCGCCGTACATACAGCTGACAGCCGCACGCCGCGCCGCCGCTGCAACGCTCGGCTGCTCTCGCATCCCATTACACAAATCACCGCCGCCGCCGCCGCAGCCCCCGGCGACAATCGCTGCATTTCCAGCCGCTACTTCCCGCGCGCAAATTTCTCTCCGCGCCCCTAGCGCATCTCTCATACTGTGTACCGCACGCAAACAAAACCACGGGTTCACTGAACTTAGAGCTAAGATACAAGAATTAATCAGTTTGTTACTTATTCCATAGATCCTAGGCACGAAAAACGTTATGCTGTGGAACAAGTCAACATAACAAAAATAGAAAACATACACGTACCAAAAAGGATGAAAAAATATTTATTAGACTACCTGCTCGTCATTTACACTTTTTTCTTGTTGTAGAATAATTAGTTATTTCTACTCTACAGTATGGAAGAAGTTGTTAAGGACAAGTATCTTTAGTCTAAATTAGAAAACACTTCTGGTGTCTGTCATATACACTCCTGGAAATGGAAAAAAGAACACATTGACACCGGTGTGTCAGACCCACCATACTTGCTCCGGACACTGCGAGAGGGCTGTACAAGCAATGATCACACGCACGGCACAGCGGACACACCAGGAACCGCGGTGTTGGCCGTCGGATGGCGCTAGCTGCGCAGCATTTGTGCATCGCCGCCGTCAGTGTCAGCCAGTTTGCCGTGGCATACGGAGCTCCATCGCAGTCTTTAACACTGGTAGCATGCCGCGACAGCGTGGACGTGAACCGTATGTGCAGTTGACGGACTTTGAGCGAGGGCGTATAGTGGGCATGCGGGAGGCCGGGTGGACGTACCGCCGAATTGCTCAACACGTGGGGCGTGAGGTCTCCACAGTACATCGATGTTGTCGCCAGTGGTCGGCGGAAGGTGCACGTGCCCGTCGACCTGGGACCGGACCGCAGCGACGCACGGATGCACGCCAAGACCGTAGGATCCTACGCAGTGCCGTAGGGGACCGCACCGCCACTTCCCAGCAAATTAGGGACACTGTTGCTCATGGGGTATCGGCGAGGACCATTCGCAACCGTCTCCATGAAACTGGGCTACGATCCCGCACACCGTTAGGCCGTCTTCCGCTCACGCCCCAACATCGTGCAGCCCGCCTCCAGTGGTGTCGCGACAGGCGTGAATGGAGGGACGAATGGAGACGTGTCGTCTTCAGCGATGAGAGTCGCTTCTGCCTTGGTGCCAATGATGGTCGTATGCGTGTTTGGCGCCGTGCAAGTGAGAGCCACAATCAGGACTGCATACGACCGAGGCACACATGGCCAACACCCGGCATCATGGTGTGGGGAGCGATCTCCTACACTGGCCGTACACCACTGGTGATCGTCGAGGGGACACTGAATAGTGCACGGTACATCCAAACCGTCATCGAACCCATCGTTCTACCATTCCTAGACCGGCAAGGGAACTTGCTGTTCCAACAGGACAATGCACGTCCGCATGTATCCCGTGCCACCCAACGTGCTCTAGAAGGTCTAAGTCAACTACCCTGGCCAGCAAGATCTCCGGATCTGTCCCCCATTGAGCATGTTTGGGACTGGATGAAGCGTCGTCTCACGCGGTCTGCACGTCCAGCACGAACGCTGGTCCAACTGAGGCGCCAGGTGGAAATGGCATGGCAAGCCGTTCCACAGGACTACATCCAGCATCTCTACGATCGTCTCCATGGGAGAATAGCAGCCTGCATTGCTGCGAAAGGTGGATATACACTGTACTAGTGCCGACATTGTGCATGCTATGTTGCCTGTGTCTATGTGCCTGTGGTTCTGTCAGTGTGATCATGTGATGTATCTGACCCCAGGAATGTGTCAATAAAGTTTCCCCTTCCTGGGACAATGAATTCACGGTGTTCTTATTTCAATTTCCAGGAGTGTATATCATTCCCATAAGTAGATTTTCAAAGAATTTTATAGCTGCATAATTCACCCCGTTCTGCGACAAAGTTAGATTCATTAAATGGTAACGTAGATCATTTTCGTTCCGGTGTTGTACTTGTGCACATCTCTGTTAATTTCGAACTTAGATGGATTGTTCATACCAAATTTCGCAAACGAAGAAATGTGCTGTGAGGCTGTGCTTAATATTTACTACTGCTTAATGCCTGCAATACGTCCATGGGTAAACCTGGCGCATAATTCTTATTACTTTCTTTTATGCAATGAATACTTTTTGTGTAACTGAGGATTTACCCAAAAATGTTATCCCATGAGATATGAATGAATGAAAACATGCGAAATATGCTAACAATTATTCTAATGGCAAAAGTTGCTAAATCTAAGCGTTTCAGCAGGTCTACTATATAGGTTTCTTAGTTTATGTTTTCGTTAATATTCACGCCTAAGAACTTAGAAGTTTCTATCCTGTTTATTATTACTTGTTGTTATTCTAGGTGAAGGGGCTTTGGACATGTTGAAATATTGAAAATTTCTATTTTTGTGTTTTCATTTATCATAATCTACGGAATTTCGCTTTCCCAGTGTTTTATAACATATGTGTATATTATTGCCTTATTTCTGGTTTTATTCAGGAGATGGGGATTCAAAAGCTTTGAAAGCAGTTGAGGAAGAGGACCCATATAGGGAAAATGTAACTATCGCTAAACTGGAGTGCATAGATCATGTACAAAAGCGAATGGGTACGAAGCTGCGACAAATGAAAATTGCATAGCAGGGAAAGAAATTGGAAGAAGGCAGAATATTAGATGGTAATAATAAACTCACAGAATGTCATACAAAGAATTCAAAGTTATTACGGCATGGATATAAGGCAAAATATTAATAGCATGGAAGATACGAGAAATACTGTTTGGAAAGTTTTGTTTTTCCTCTCTTCAACAGACAATAAACCCATTCATGACCTATGGCCTATGCCCTCCAGAAAATGATTCGTGATGCAAATAGAACAGAGCACAGCAATATGGTGAGAAATTTATTCACAAATCATCTCTTCTTTTTGCAAGTGGAGGTCCTGAAAGAATCTTTCAAAGATTTGGCAGATGTAAGTCTATTGAAAAAATGCCTTCATGGCAGCACGCAGAATCCTAAGGAGTCCTACGACAATATAATCTGGGCCAGAATACTCAAGGCAAGACAGTGGTTGCAGCAGTTAGTACACTGAATTTTGGTGTCTATGATGCAGTGACAACAAGGAAATGTTGCAAGGTGCGAAGTGGTGAAAGTCTGTTAAAAACTGTCGGTCTTTTAACAGCTAAACGAATGTTAAATTCAGATAAAGAAAGACTTGTGACACCAGAAAGAGTTGTTAGAGGCCTTGAAACAAGGGCAATACAGCGGAGATTAGCAGGAAAAAGGATACTGCAAGATGTGATGGAAGAGGATGCGGACAGTCCATCATATAGACCTGGGATGCATTGACGGCTTTAATGGTTGTTTCCCATAAGTTGTATTTCTTGAGCATAAAGTGTACTTTTTCTCAATTTCTTCTAGCCAGAATTTCAACAAAATTACAGGATACAATGAATGGATTATTGTGCATTTTTTAACAAAGAGTTTTTCTTATTTTATATATGTGAGAGGTGTTAGAACCTTCCATGTATAGAAAACTGTAGACAGTTTTTTATTTTTAGGACCACTTTTTGCAAAAATAATTATAGTAAAACTAATCAATACTTTTAGAAATCCCTCTAGTAAAGTGGTTAGAAATGTGTAACCGATAAGACATTTTTTCTTTCAAATTTTTGTTCCCAGTAATTTTACAACCTGTCCAGAATCCGTTAATAGGAGGTGGGTACATTTCTGACAGTACAAAATTGGATGCGCTGTGATTTTTTATGTAAAGCTAGCCCATTTGTTTAAAACCATTCGGTAATTTTTACAAAAAAATTATTTGCTCTTTTCATTTATGGCACTTTTTCCCATGACTTCGCAACAATACTTGTCGTCTGCAGATAGGATTAATTCTGCTTCCTGATGCAAATAAAGTGGCAGAGCATACGTACGAAGCAAGAACAGAAGCGGACCAATAGTCGGACCCTGTGGGACTGCCATTGTAATTTCTCCCCATGCAGATGATGTGGCGTCCCACTTTGTATTACTCGAACAGTCGAGGGTAACCTCCGCATTCTATTTCTTAAATAAGACATAAACCAGGTATGTGCTGAACTACATATTACATAAACACATCTCTAATGGAATTTAAGGAGATGGGACCTGGATAAACTGACTAAACTAGAGGTTGTTAAGAGTTTCAGGGAGAGCATAAGGGAACAATTGACAGGAATGGGGGAAAGAAATACAGTAGAAGAAGAATGGGTAGCTTTGAGGGATGAAGTAGTGAAGGCAGCAGAGGATCAAGTAGGTAAAAAGACGAGGGAAGTAGAAATCCTTGGGTAACAGAAGAAATATTGAATTTAACTGATGAAAGGAGAAAATATAAAAATGTAGTAAATGAAGCAGGCAAAAAGGAATACAAACGTCTCAAAAATGAGATCGACAGGAAGTGCAAAATGGCTAAGCAGGCATGGCTAGAGGACAAATGTAAGGATGTAGAGGCTTATCTCACTAGGGGTAAGATAGATACAGCCTACAGGAAAATTATAGAGACCTTTGGAGAAAAGAGAGCCACTTGTATGAATATCAAGAGCCCAGATGGAAACCCAGTTCTAAGCAAAGAGGGGAAAGCAGAAAGGTGGAAGGAGTATATAGAGGGTCTATACAAGGGCGATGTACTTCAGGACAATATTTTGGAAATGGAAGAGAATGTAGAGGAAGATGAAATGGGAGATACGATACTGGGTGAAGAGTTTGACAGAGCACTGAAAGACCTGAATAGAAACAAGGCCCCGGGAGTAGCCAACATTCCATTGGAACTACTAACGGCCTTGGGAGAGCTAGTCCTGACAAAACTCTACCATCTGGTGAGCAAGATGTACCAGACAGCTGAAATACCCTCAGACTTCAAGAAGAATATAATAATTCCAATCCCAAAGAAAGCAGGTGTTGACAGATGTGAAAATTACCGAACTATCAGTTTAATAAGTCATAGCTGCAAAATACTAACACGAATTATTTACAGACGATTGGAAAAACTGGTAGAAGCCGACCTCGGGGAAGATCAGTTTGGATTCCGTAGAAATGTTGAAACACGTGAGGCAATACTGACCTTACGACTTATCTTAGAAGAAAGATTAAGGAAAGGCAAACCTCCGTTTCCAGCAGTTGTAGACTTAGAGAAAGCTTTTGACAATGTTGTCTGGAATACTCTCTTTCAAATTCTGAAGGTGGCAGGGGTAAAATACAGGGAGCGAAAGGCTATTTACAATTTGTACAGAAACCAGATGGCAGTTTAAGAGTCGAGGGGCATGAAAGGGAAGCAGTGGTTGGGAAGGGAGTGAGACAGGGTTGTAGCCTCTCCCCGATGTTATTCAATCTGTATATTGAGCAAGCAGTAAAGGAAACAAAGGAAAAATTTGGAGTAGGTATTAAAATCCAGGGAGAACAAATAAAAACTTTGATGTTCGCCGATGACGTTGTAATTCTGTCAGAGACAGCAAAGGACTTGGAAGAGCAGTTGAATGGAATGGACAGTGTCTTGAAAGGAGGATATAAGATGAACATCAATAAAAGCAAAACAAGGATAATGGAATGTAGTCGAATTAAGTCGGGTGATGCTGAGGGAATTAGATTAGGAAATGAGACACTTAAAGTAGTAAAGGAGTTTTGCTATTTGGGGAGCAAAATAACTGATGATGGTCGAAGTAGAGAGGATATAAAATGTAGACTGGCGATGGCAAGGAAAGCGTTTCTGAAGAAGAGAAATTTGTTAACATCGAATATAGATTTAAGTGTCAGGAAGTCGTTTCTGAAAGTATTTGTATGGAGTGTAGCCATGTATGGAAGTGAAACATGGACAATAAATAGTTTGGACAAGAAGAGAATAGAAGCTTTTGAAATGTGGTGCTACAGAAGAATGTTGAAAATTAGGTGGGTAGATCACGTAACTAATGAGGAGGTTTGAATAGGATTGGGGAGAAGAGAAGTTTGTGGCACAACTTGACTAGAAGAAGGGATCGGTTGGTAGGACATGTTCTGAGGCATCAAGAGATCACAAATTTAGCATTGGAGGGCAGCGTTGAGGGTAAAAATCGTAGAGGGAGACCAAGAGATGAATACACTAAGCAGATTCAGAAGGATGTAGGTTGCAGTAGGTACTGCGAGATGAAGGAGCTTGCACAGGATAGATTAGCATGGAGAGCTGCATCAAAGCAGTCTCAGGACTGAAGACCACAACGACAACAACGGAATATTAGGACTGAGACAGTCAAATACCCTCGATAACTCACGGAAGATCCCATCTGGTGACACTTCCTCATTTCAAGATTTTTTAGTGTGCTCAGTAAATGTGTAAATAGCTTATTCAGTAGAGAGCCTTTTTGAAATCAATAGCGTTATTGGCTTTGTATTGAGATACTGACATTGGTACTAAACTAAATTCAACAACAGCAGAAAAAAACCCTGTGGATGTCGTACCATAATAGCCTCCGTGAAAGAAGATTTTTTTAGTTTCCTTTGCATATTTGAAAGCGCATACAATATCATTTTATGGCGCGAAAAGTGGCTGCTGAACAATAAAAGCGTGCCGAACAAAGACTGAGTTTTATTGGTTGAACACTTCTGCTAGAGTACTGCTGTCCTCTGTAGGACCGTTATTAGATGTGATTGACAGAGGAGATCGAAAAATTTCCAAGAGAGGAGGCCCGTTTTCTATTATTGCGAAACAGGGAAGAGTGTCACGGATATGATACACGAGTTGGGGTGGTAATAATTAAAATAAAGGCGTTATTCGTTGCGGTGAGATCTTTTCACGAAATTTCAATCTCCAACTTTCTCCTCCGAATGCGAAAATAGTTTGATGACGCCCACCTACACGGGGAGAAATGATCATTGTGATAAAATAAGAGAGTCAGAACTCGCATAGAAAGATTTAATCGTTTGTTTTTCAAGGGCACTGTTTGAGAGTGGAATTGAAGAGAAATGGTGTGGAAGTGCTTCGATAAACCCTCTACCAAGCTCTTATGTGTATGACTTGCAGAGTAGTCTCGTAGCTGTAGATGTAGATCTTTCTAAACTTCTGTCATTCTCCGAAATATCCGTCTACTCATTCCCAATCTGCCGCATGGTCCTCTCCTACAACAAACTGTGTGTGACTTGTATCTAGGGTGCACAACGAAGGAGGCTTTGATTTCAAAATTAAATGTCTCGAAAACTAAGATCGATAGACGAGTGCAACGTATGGTATGTTTATTGTGAAAGCTGTGACAATTTTAGAGAGACATTATACAGAAATTTCGAAATAGTTTGAAACCTGCTAAAAGATTGCATTGTAATCGCAATACGCAGTGCCCATAAATTTTTCGACGTAGGTCATAGCGATCAGTTCCACCGTTGAACCGTGAATGGAGATTAACGTACCGAAGGAAGAGGTTGACATCATGTATTCCCTTGAACAACGTATTTTTCTGTTTCTGGGATTCCCATTTGTGTGAAGCGAAACCAATGTATTCTCCCAAAGTTATTGTTTGGGGTGAAGTATGCATCAGAGGAATTATCGAACCTTTTTTCATGCCAGAAACTTTCACTAGTGATAGTTACATTGCAGTGTTGAAACAGTTCGTCTCCGCACAGCTAGAGTTGGAGGACCGACCAGGCAACGAGTGTTTCATGCAAGATAGGGCCACACCACATCGCACCAAACAGATGTTTCATTTTTTTTACAAACACTTCGGGAATATAATCACTGCGATGAATTGTTGCAAATTTACTGGCGCAAGGATGGACTTACCACTATACTCGCTCTATTTTACTCCTTCTGACTACTTTTAGTGGGGCACTTCTTTTCCTTCATTGTTATTTCATTCCTCTCATCAAATGTTCAAATGTGTGTGAAATATTATGGGACTTAACTGCTAAGGTCATCAGTCCCTAAGCTTACACACTACTTAACCTAAAGTATCCTAAGGACAAACACACACACCCATGCCCGAGGGAGGACTCGAACCTCCGCCGGGATCAGCCGCACAGTCCATGACTGCAGCGCCACAGACCGCTCGGCTAATCCCGCGCGGCATCCCTCTCGTCCCATATGGACACAGGGTTAGCTGTCAGCCTTGATACAAGTCGCCGATTGTCAGCTATATGACAGCAAAAATTTTAAAACCTATTATAACATTGGGCTTTCGGTTAACAAAAATGAATTTTTGACGGAATAAAAAGACAAAAAAATTGGAAATCTGTGGGAAGGTCTCATGGGACCAAACTGCTGCGTTCATCAGTCCCGAAGCCTAAACACTACTTAATCTAAGTTAAACTAACTTACGCTATGGACAACACACACACACCCATGCCCGAGGGAGGACCCGAACCTCCGACGGGGGAAAAAAAGACAGGTTGTCAGTAGCGTAAGTAAAAATATAAAAGGCCGATTTGTTGATGAACTGAAATATTGACACGAATGAAATGGCAAACGAATGCTTCACAAAATATAAAAGTTGGATGGACAGTTGCATAAGTTAAAAGGATAGGGATGCTGTTCCATACCAGGCCTTAGGAAGGGAGCCCTGAGCTATGAAAGTTTCGTTGGGAGATGATATGGAGAGTGCAGAAGCGTGGCATTGGAGGAAAGTGCTGGTAGATATGCAGCAGAGTACCAGGATCGGTGAACAGAGGGGAAACTATGGAGTGGGTATGTCGAGTTTATGGGTAACATAGGATATTCAGAGGTGTTCAGGTAGCGAATGCGGGTTGAGGAAGGGTAAGAGGGTCCAAAAGGCTAGGTGGAGTGCACGGTGTTCAAGAACCTGTGGGGCGTGATAAAAGGAAGGTAGATTGAAAGTCCAAGACATATTTGCATAGCAGAGTATGGGTTGGATCAGTGCTATTTAGGCTTGGTGGGGGATCGTGAGAGAGGTGCAAGCGCCATGTTCATCCAATTATTAGCTTCAATATTCTTAGTCAGCTGTGGGCTTTCTGTTGAGTGGTTACGGGACGGGGCTTCCATATTATTCAGCGATGAGATGTTAATGTGAGGAATTGTAATGTTATAGCTGAATAGGCTGGTAGTGAACCCTAAAGTAAAAGTTGTAGGGGTGAAAGCTGTAGGTGGTTTGGTGTATAATTAATGATTTTGCGGTGCCTCTGGTTGCACCAGGAGGTAAACTGATTGACATGGAGCTGGAGGGACCGTTGGGATTTCTGGAGGGTAGGATAGAGGACGAGGAAGGCGGTGTCATCAGCATATTGGAGGAGATGAGTAGGAGGAGGTAGCTTTGGCATATTGGCGGTGTACAGGAGAGGAGAGAGGACTAATCCTTGGGCCACACATGCAGCGGATGGAAGATATGGAAGTTGGTGTTGTTGATGGTGACGTAAGACAGACGGTTAGAGAGAAAAGATGTCGTAAGATGAACATAATATATGGGAAGCACATAGGTCTGGAGCTTAAAGATAAGGCCAGCATGTCACGCACAGTCATATGCTTTTTTGGGATCAAGGGAGACGAAAATGGTGGACAGGAGTTGAGTAAGGCACAGGGGCTGGTCATCACAGGACAGATTGGGGCAGAAACCACACTGATGTACAGAAATGGGTAGGTGTTGTTTGAGGTGTTTATGAATACGTTGATGCAGGAAGTACTCAAACGCCTTGCTAAACACAAGGAAGTCTGATGGAATGGTATGAGGATGTGTCAGTAGCTGATTTTTTAGGTTTGAGGAAGAGGAGGATTCGAGAAGTTTTCCATGGCTCAAGAAAGAAACCCATATTCTAAAGGGTGACTAGGATTTCCAGGAAGGAGAGGGGATATTCTTTCAGGTGTCTGTAGATTATGCAGTTTCCAACAGGATCATTGTTGCGTTTGCTATGAAGTACTTGTTGAATATGTTGTGCTGTTATTGGAGTACTGAGTTCTGTCTTTGGGACATCATCGAGATATTGGTAGCTAGGAGTGAGGGATGGAAGGGAGGTATTGATACATTCATGGACTGTCAGAAATAAAAGTAATCGAAGTGATGATCACCTGGTGTGGTAAAGGTATCAGAGAGGTAGGATGCAAAGTGTTTGGCCTTGCTTAGATTTTGTCAGAGAGGATCACCATATAAGCTTTTGTGTTTTAGACTTTTTTATAATACTATTAATTTCAGTGAAGGATGCTGGTGCTACATCTATTTGCTTGACGTTTTGTGGAAAGTCGTTTTAACACATTCTCTTGCTTCTTCAACGGAACAATATAATTTGTTTTTGCTACTATATTTAGAAAGTGCCAGGTAAAAGTGCTTCCAACTTGTGAATTATCAGTCACAACATTGCCATTTAGTTTAAGTGTTATGGTATCTTGTATACTGCTCCATTTGACAATAACCTATATACTTTTAATCTTATCATTAGCATTACTAATTTGTCAGGACGTGCATACTTCTTGACGTTTTAATGACCTTCCTTAAAATATTACAGTATTTTTTGTAGTATGAAAGTAACGTCTGTTCTTGACTTATTCTGGCCTTTGTATAAATTTCCCTCTTACTCTTACATAAAATTTTCGTTCCCTTACTTATCCATGGCTTACTGGATTTTTTAACGGATTTTCTGGATAACGTTTTAGAAAAGCTACGTTCAAATATTGACACAAGTTTACCATGTAATGAATTGACTTCGATATTAACATCTCTTTCTATGAATAACCAATTGCATACCACATTATTTAGCTTACTCTTAAAACATTGTATCCTATTTTTACTTTATATGAACAAGACTCAGAGCTCTAGGATGCTACAATGTCCAGGTCATCTTTAATACTTGCCTCTAAGCCGCTAACGAGGCCTTTTCGTGCTCGTCCCGCTATAAGCGTTGCCAGATCGCTCGCAGTGTTGTCAGTTTCATTACTTTTCTCACTCGCCTCGTACGCAGTGTAGACGCACCTCCCTGTCATTTGCGAATCGCTTTACGTTTGGCAGTGCTGCTTCAGACGAGTTGTACCCAGCGACACGACTCCTCCTCTTCAAGCTGGCGATTACTTTGCAGAGGCAGTGCAGCTCGGGCTCACGCTGGCAGCACAGAGAGGAGAGCCTCGTGTTCCCGTGTGACTCTGCCCCGGCAGCGCGGCGGTGCTACACCACGCGGCGACGTGCCTTGCGCGGCCTGTGGTCCCCTCGCGGAGTTAAATGGCGTTCTGGCGGCGCCCGCCCCTGCCTGCGCGGAAAACCCATTTATTTTCCCCGTCGCAACAAATAAATCATTCTCCGATATTTGGTTTGCAGAAGAGGATCGGAGCCCGCCGCGGCCTAATCAGCTTTTCTCGATTGAGGCTCCTTGCAGGGAGGTCGCGGAGAGGCGCGGCGCGTCTTGTCGGGGCGACCTCGGCGTCGCAGCGCCGTCGAGCCTGTGGCGCCACTGCCGCAGTTGCCGACAGCGCGGCGGCGGACCGCCGCTGCTCCCCTCCTGTACGTACTGGATGTCCGGGTGATAAGTTCCTGATTTCAGAATTAAATATCTTGAAAACTAATATCGACAGACAAGTTCAAAGAGCCTGTGTTTATTGTGAGAGCTGTAAGAATTTTGTACAGAACTTATACAGAAGCTTCGAAATAGTTCGGAAAGCTACAAAGAGATGGCGGTGTACGCTTATGAGAGGTGGCATGAGCCCCCTCTCATATTTCTATCTTACGATTTTCCTCTCTAATTGCAAGCAGTGAAAAGTCGCTATTCCTTCACACGCGGACTTCCCACGCAGCGTCTCTCGTCACCCGGGTGGTCCGGTGACAGGTGGGCTCTGTTGATCTGGAAAGCGTTAAGCCGACGGGTGTGAAGAAGTCGAGTGAATGCTTTGCAGACGCCGACATTGTCAAAAGACACGCCCGGAGGGGTCTGAAGTAGCGGCTGGGCTAGAGGTTCCGTTACTTCGCAGAAACTTAGCGATAACACTTTCTGGCGGGCTACCAGCGAGGCGTGGGAATGACTTGTGTACCCAGGCAGCTGTGGCGGGAAAATTCCCGCGCTTTCTGCAAAATAGTAACTGTGATTGGCTTGCTCAGGGCATAGCTCCGTGACGTAGCAAAATCAGCGCAGAAATTGGCGCCAAGAATCTCCATTGGTGGAATGGTAGTGCTCCGGCAATAGAGGGGAATTTTCCGCCGGTTTTCGAGTTGCTGATTGGAACGTTTAACCACGGCCACTGTCGTGGGGGCGGGAATGTTGTGTGTTCGGCCTGTACGGGTGCTCTAGGTAGTCGGCTCTCGCCTTTCGGTCGAGGACGTCGAAGGAACCAGCCGTCGCCTGCGGTACGCCAGATCGTGTTCTGGCAGTTAAGAAGACAGTTTGGTAAGGTATGTCCGCAGCACCGGCAGACAGGGATTTTCCTAGGTGATAATCAGAGCTCAGCAGAGCGCGCCTGTTCGTCTTTTTCTAACTTTGTTCTGTCTTGGGTAGCAGCAATTAATGTTGGGTTGGCTATGTGTTTTCTCTAAGATCTGAGTTGCAAGGAATTGGCTGCACATACCACTTCGTCATAATCCTCACAATCTAGTTTAGGGACAACTTCACATTCACAGCGTTTGTTTGAGTATCCAATTTGAGCCAATTTGATGTATTGTAAATGTTTCATGTGTTTTTGTTTATTATTTTGTGTTTAGTCTTAATAAATCATATTGTTATTTTGGACAGAACTTTCATTCTGTTAATCGGTAGAGCAACCCTATCATTCCTCACTATGTTAATGAAGCCTTCGTTTATTTAACTTATTTATCAAATTAAATTATTGCAGGTGCCAAACTCTCTTCTACTCCACTGGCAGGGTTGATTAGAGTCAGTTCGCGTATTTTTTATCCTTGTGCAACAGCAAAAGTTGGAGTTAGAATAGGGGGGGCTTAGAGCATCATTTACATATGTAGATTCTAGAAGAATTTAGTGTTAAATACACTGCTAGCCCTGGCACTTCCCATAAAATGGCGACCCTGCCAGGATCTTTCCTGGAATCTTCTGATAAGCAAGTATTATTAGTAGTAGGGACACTCAGAATTTTTTTTGCTTAATTTTTTTTATTGATTAATACCCAAGTTTTTTTCTGGTAGTTCCGCGTTTAGTTTTAAGTAGCGGCGCATGATTACAGTTTTTGTTTTTAGTGTATATATTCTTTTGTTCATTGTTTTTGTGTTCCTTTGATGGTGTGTCCGTATCACATCACACTTTGTTGGGTTTGTGTGCGGTTTCTGTACCACAACAAATCGTGCGCATAATTACAGCGTTGGAGCGGCGTTGTTGAAACTTTATGTCTATGTGTAAAAATATATGGAGTAGATTAATTTTATTGTGCATTTTAGATAAATTTGTTTTTCATGAATGATAACGAGAAGTAAGGCACGACTATTATCGAGCGAAACTAAAACAAAAGAGGATAGCATAATGGATAAGAGGCAGTTTGCTGACGGGAATAGGTTCGGAGATGAGATGGGCACATTTTTAGCAGCACAGGACGACAGGGTCATTGATGAGGAAGGCGATTTGGACGCGATCTTAGAGCAACGTCACGGCCGTGATTATGATAGTGAGCTAGAGGATGAAACAGAGATAGGCACACAGGTCGAGACGGTAGCAGAAGTTTATAGTCAAACGAACGAGTGCAGACACAGGCCAGCTCGGTCACGTCAGAGCTCTAGCGCCCAAGTGTCCAGAGTTACATCGGCCATGTTTGAAGAGGATCAAAAAGATGACGTAAACCCAATACTGAGCTTCCTACGATCAATGAAAGAAGAAGCTGATGAACAACGTAAGAAAGAGAAGGAAGAAGCTGAGAAACAACGTAAGAAGGAGAAAGAAGAAGCTGACGAACAGCGTAAGAGGGATACTCAGGCAATAATTTCGCATATAGGGGAAATTCGTGGGGAATTAATAACAATAAAGAAAGAATGTGGAGAAGCAAAACAAATGTCAATGGTAGCACAAAAAGTAGCAGGCCTAGCCAAAACTGCAGCAACAGGGGCAATGAAAATCGCAAGAGTAACTTCTCAACTCGCAGGGCGCTTGCGACGTGCGACACAAGTCCACTCCAAATCCCTAGCGGCCTTAAAGACTCAAGGTAATATTGCGGTTACGAACATCACGAAACGAATGAAAGAAGTAGAGAGTCGGATAGCAAAACTAGAGCGAAACGGGCACACGAGCACTGCGCGTTCGGATACCAATGATGGAGTACACAGGATTGTGTCTCCGAGGAAAAGCCCGCCGTGCTCTAGCCCAGTGACAGCGTGCGGAACGAACAATGCACACGCAGAAACAGCGAGTAATAGCTCCAATAATTGCAGCCCACTTAGAAGAGTGAATGCTGAATGCCACTTCCACTGTGATACGGACGTAGCACATCACAGTTATCAGCAAGATAGATCAGGACACTCAGCAGACGTGCAAGTATCGGAAACGAGTGACAACACCAGTGCGAGGATCGGACAGAATTTTGATCACAATCACTTCCTGTCGATACTAAAACTCCAGAAATTCAAAGATAATGGGGGGTCGATGCATCCAAAGAACTGGGTGATGCAATTTACAAATTCATTACCGTCGTCATGGCCAACCCAGGCCAAATTAGAATTCATGTGTGGACACATCGAAGGCCAAGCCGCGGAAAAGATGCGGGGCGTGGCAGCGACGTGTCGGACTTATCAGGAATTTGTTGGTGCATTCCTGCGGACCTACTGGTCGAAGGAAACGCAAGATAGGATTAAAGAGGAAATAATATTTTGTCCTGAACTGGAAGTGTCCGGGCATAGGAGCGCAACCAAATTTTTTGATGATTTACTCAAGAAGAATCAGTTTTTAGATAGTCCATATAGCAACGGAGAAATCATTAAATTTTGCTTTTCCAAATTGCCAGTTAGGTATCAACAGACACTTGTCGGGAAGTGTGGATCTGACATAGATGCATTCAAGAGTCTACTGCGCGAACTCGAAGTAGTCTTCGATAAACAAGACGCAAAGGACAGGAAGAAGGCGCAAAATAACAAATACCACGGGCCAGCAAGGGAAGACGACAACAGATCGCATAATTGCACTGGTCAGTTAGGAAACCAGGGTTACGGAAATCAAGGTTACGCTATTCAAGGTTATGGAAACCAGAGACACGGAAACCAGAACGTCAGGGAACAGGGTCAATCTAGACAAGCAATCTGGGACAGGAGGAATGACGAACGGCAAAGCGACCGTAATTGGAGAGAGCGAAATCAAGGACAACAGGAGAACCAGGAGATTGAAATTAGACATCCAAATCCTAATGCACGTCAGAGGAGGGGGAGTCTAAGAAGGGATTGACGCTAGTCCATAGGACGCCACCACTTCTCTCACACAAAGAAGTTCGTGGAATAATAGTAGTTTAAGTGGTGTACATAGTAGAATAGGCAAATATATGAACCTTTTTTCGGGGAACAATAATCGTTGCATTAATAGATTAAGATTGTTAAAGTATTAGCACGCTGCGTTTTCTCGCATAAGAATTTACTGCTGTTAACTTTTTTGTCTATGTTCGCGATCTCCTCTGTCGTTGCGATAAGAGGCACTACCTTTCCATGAGCAATGTTTTTGTCCTTTCCTATCTGGTGTCCATGTTAAGGGATAAAGATGAGTGACGAGATGTCGCACAAAGGGGCGCATACAAGAACGTGCTCTTAGAAGCGTTCTGAGAAGTCGTGATACGCTCCATAGCGGCCACAACCAGTTCGTGAGACGTTCATACCAATGCTTGCAGGCACGCGTCAGTGCACTGCAAGATTGTGGTATATTGCGTGATTTCGAGGATGAATATGGGTAGTATAGTTTTTACAGTGATGCGCTGGCATCGTTGTCTTGCAAGTCGGGGTGAACCTGTGAGCGTTTGACTCCAATGGTGCCCTAGACGGTAGAAATGCGGGCATAAAGCCTACCATGCCAATGTGCTGGTTGGGGATTTAGCATGCTGCTTGCGAATGTCACAGATGAATAACCAGGGACTTATACTTGGATATTCGTGACATACTGTGTAGCTGGCGTGTGGTGGGCGACTGAATCCTCAACAGGAACCAGTCTTGGCTTGGTCATATTACATTGCCTCTGGAAAGGTGCGATTTCATTGCTAAAACTGCATCACATAGAAAATTAAGTTCAACTATAAATTTATTGTCTTGTGTAGCCATGGCTAACCCAGTCTCCGGAGTTTCAGTGAGGCGTAATGAAAACTCGGAGGTCATGTCGTACGGCGTGCACATCACTGTCGTCAATAGCGGTGAACAGCGAGATATCTCAACGTAACAGGAATTATGTAAGACTATTGTATAAGGTAAACAAAAAAATAAATAAATAAAAATAGAAAAAATGAGAGTACTATATACTAGGATAAGTTAAACTTTAGGATTTAACAATAGCTAGATCCTTAATATTGTGGGGGTTTTTCTACCATAAGTGTTTGGCGCGCGCCTGTTGGGATGCTATGTTTCAGATCACCAAACCACAGACCCCAAGTGGAGGGACGATGGGCGAGCGAATGTAGAATAGTTGCATGTTCTTTGTAAGTCAGTAAAACTTCCACCTGCATAATCACCTAATTTATTCAAAAGACATAGAATGTAGATCGTTGGCAGTTGGTACTTAACTCTTGAGCATGTCTACTGTCGCTCTATATAAGTAACAGTAATATTAGTGCGGGCCCGCACATTTAGCTGTTCATCCAGTGTAGCGTCACACACCATGTACAGTAGTGAGTCCGGTCTCTATTTTGTTATAATGATAGCCATAGATTAATAACTATAAAAGTAAAATAAGAGTGTCTGAAGTGACAGACCATCAATGTGTCATTATGTAAATTTATTATAACATAGAAGGTCATGGGAAAAAGTTAGGCATAAGATTTTTGTCAGAACTGTGCAGATGACGGGTATCGTGGCAATGCAGAGGCCAGCCAGTGCAAATACGAGAGGCCTTGGCTACCTGGAAGAAGGCGAGCATCCGGTCCTGCAAGCTGACAGTCACCGGGTCGTATACCTGAGGGATTAGGCGGGATCCTCGCCGGGCCACAAGCGAAAGTGAGGCTGGCCGTTGACACTGACATGTGATCCACACGCGACAGCCTGCTAGCTCTCTGGACGCGGCAGCCGTTTGGAGGGATTCCCTGCGGCAGACTACGTTGTCGTGAGTACACGAAGAAGATCACATATCGTGTCAGAACCTGCACCTCATGTGCCTCAGGACAGAAAGGGACGCTATATACTCACCTGTTTGGGTTTTTACAACTCACTAGCATTGGCCGATCTGCATACACAAAGCAGTATCGTGCCACACTAACAAATGTATGGTCTCATTTCTAACTTCTCCTCTCTATTAGAGAGCCGTTCTAGCAATCGTCGCTCCTAGTTCGATCCTGTATGGATGACCTCACACACTTGTGGAGTCACTCCACGTGCCATCATCCCTCGTCGAACTGTTATATTGGGAAACGTAAAGTATTGTCCAGCGAGAGAAGAGACCTAGACTAGTGATGTATCCCAACAAGTAGACCTCAGAGACAATTAATCGACGTGAGGAGAGCCTATCACTGTGTCTTCCTACCGTACTGCCGTGATCATGTGCGTAGGTCTTGGTGCAATCTCAACAGAGTACTGCAGATGCTCCAGCACACCCTATTGCCGTTGCAACATCGTAGCAACAACACCCGACGTTTAGCCCTATGTGATGTCAGTACTGTGGAATTTGTGAAGTGCTTAGAATATTTCTAACAATGTGATCTAATGCCTCATTCTCAGCACAGTCGTCAACTTTGTGCAATGTGCACGCACAACTTGATGCCCCATGAACCTTTTTTTGTTCTTAAATTTCTTTCTCTAGTGTTGTTTTTGTAATGTATGTTATACCTTGTATGTGTTTGTGTTTTACACTGTAATTCTTATTACAAATTACTGTATTGTTCTCCACACCATGTATTTTTTGTATTTTGTATTTATTGTTGTGTGTATGCAAACAGTGTGCCTGAAGTCCCCATAAACTGAAGCAGATACCACCACTGTCATTGTGAATGGACCATCAGTTCAGGGAACATTTTGTAAAGGTTATTCTTGCTGCAGGGAGACAGAATTAATCGGAGGTTGTAATTAGATTCTGAAAGCACACAAAGAGTTTGTTAACTTAAATAGTATCATGTGTGAGTGAGTTCAGGTTAGTTTAATGATTAAAATTGTTGTAACATCTTGGGCATTTAATTGCGGAGCACACCAACTCTGATTGTAAAGAATAAATTGCTCCATATTTGGCTCACATGCCCGGGCCATATTTAGAGAGTGAATGTCTGTGTGAATCGGTGTTTGGAAGGGGCTCCCTGGGTATGGATGTGTGATGTGAGTGTTAGTGTTCCATATTAAGAAGGTGAAGTTGGCTACATCATAAATAATCCTCCCTCTATGAGCTGCATTTTTTCAGTTGCAGTGATTTTCTTTATAGAGTGCGGCATGTGCAGCCAGTTTGCGAGATTGTTCTTGGGAGATTGACTCACTACCTTGCTCCTAAGTGAGCCAACCGCTCACCAATTACAATCTAAAATGGAGTAGCGGCTATGAGAGGTGGCATGAGCACCCTCTCATATTTCTATCTTACGATTTTCCTCTCTAATTGCATGCAGTGAAAGTCGCTATTCCTTCACACGCGGACTTCCCACCCAGCGTCTCTCGTCACCCGGGTGGTCCGGTGACAGGCGGGCTCTGTTGATCTGGAAAGCGTTAAGCCGACGGGTGTGAGGAAGTCGAGTGAATGCTTTGCAGACGCCGACATTGTCAAAAGACACGCCCGGAGGGGTCTGAAGTAGCGGCTGGGCTAGAGGTTCCGTTACTTCGCAGAAACTTAGCGAAAACACTTTCTGGCAGGCTACCAGCGAGGCGTGGGAATGACTTGTGTACCCAGGCAGCTGTGGCGGGAAAATTCCCGCGCTTTCTGCAAAATAGTAACTGTGATTGGCTTGCTCAGGGCATAGCTCCGTGACGTAGCAAAATCAGCGCAGAAATTGGCGCCAAGAATCTCCATTGGTGGAATGGTAGTGCTCCGGAAATAGAGGGGAATTTTCCGCCGGTTTTCGAGTTGCTGATTGGAACGTTTAACCACGGCCACTGTCGTGGGGGCGGGAATGTTGTGTGTTCGGCCTGTACGGGTGCTCTAGGTAGTCGGCTCTCGCCTTTCGGTCGAGGACGTCGAAGGAACCAGCCGTCGCCTGCGGTACACCAGATCGTGTTCTGGCAGTTAAGAAGACAGTTTGGTAAGGTATGTCCGCAGCACCGGCAGACAGGGATTTTCCTAGGTGATAATCAGAGCTCAGCAGAGCGCGCCTGTTCGTCTTTTTCTAACTTTGTTCTGTCTTGGGTAGCAGCAATTAATGTTGGGTTGGCTATGTGTTTTCTCTAAGATCTGAGTTGCAAGGAATTGGCTGCACATACCACTTCGTCATAATCCTCACAATCTAGTTTAGGGACAACTTCACATTCACAGCGTTTGTTTGAGTATCCAATTTGAGCCAATTTGATGTATTGTAAATGTTTCATGTGTTTTTGTTTATTATTTTGTGTTTAGTCTTAATAAATCATATTGTTATTTTGGACAGAACTTTCATTCTGTTAATCGGTAGAGCAACCCTATCATTCCTCACTATGTTAATGAAGCCTTCGTTTATTTAACTTATTTATCAAATTAAATTATTGCAGGTGCCAAACTCTCTTCTACTCCACTGGCAGGGTTGATTAGAGTCAGTTCGCGTATTTTTTATCCTTGTGCAACAGCAAAAGTCGGAGTTAGAATAGGGGGGGGGGGGCTTAGAGCATCATTTACATATGTAGATTCTAGAAGAATTTAGTGTTAAATACACTGCTAGCTCCGGCACCTCGCAATATCTCGAAAACTAATATCGACAGACGAGTTTAAAGAGCCTGTGTTTATTGTGAGAGCTGTAAGAATTTTGTACAAAACTTATACAGAAGCTTCGAAATAGTTCGGAAAGCTACAAAGAAATGGCGGTGTACGCTTTACAGCTCGTACGGTATCAGCGGCATAATTAAACATGCCCTATGCAAGCAGTCTTGGTTGTCATATCACAAACTTTTTTAATGTCCACCACTCGCAGTACCGATGTGGTGTTGGGGCTTATGGGCGCTCAACATCGAGGTCATCAGCGCCCTGACACACATTAAAAGGAACGAATGTGGACAGGCCTAAGAAAACTAAAGCACACACTCAAAGAAAGCAGGAAAAAAACGAGGTGGCACAAACAAGTTTTGAAATTTGTCATCATATCCTGTAGTATCTCCGCGGAAATTGATCCAGATGCCACACAGATCGCCGATTCAAACTAGATCAGTGTGGCGGGGTAGTTCTAGTAGACAGAGTGTTTCAGTGTGCCCCACAGATCGTTGCCCACATCCATTAGGAAGACATTGAATCGCATCAGCACTGACACTGCCTGACCCCAAAGAACCCAAAGCAAATAGAAAGGCCAAACAAACTTTGCACACTGCCAGGCCATCCCATCTGAAACCACATCTTCATACTATCCCATCCTGACCCAAACTTCCTCAAGTACGAAATCTTCCTCCTCGAAATCCAAAAATGTATCTCTTCGTTTCTCATCATTCAGATTATCTCTGTCCTGATGAAATCTCCCAATCCAGATTTCCACAAAAAAAAACCTCCAGAAGATTCCCTTTGTCATTTTCGACCCATATGCAGACCACGAACCCTTTCCCACAACCCAGACCAGGCAACGACAACTTACTAGACATCTCCCAAAATTCGCTGTTGTGATCAAAGCGATCGATCCAGAGAGCACAGCGGATGAGTTGGAGTCTGAGCTCAACTCTCATCCTAACCGACTAGTTTGGAAAGCATTCCCTGTTCTTGATGACTCCAACCCAAGCGTCAATCTTCACTGAATCCTCATCCACAAGTGATCGCCTACTTCACCAAAGGGCCATCATCTACAAATGAAGACACACTGTTGAATCTTCCAAATCCTGTCCTCTGTTCTACCGCTGCAAGATGTCTAATGCATAACGATCACCTAACCACTGCATATAAAAGGCCCCTCATCTGTCCCCACTGTAAACCTTACCATTTCCTCAAGTACTGCCCTAACCTTACTTCCCCTCCCTTCCCCTCCCCTGTCCCACCTGACATATTCCTCCAAGTGCAAGACTTAGTATCCACCTTCCAAATCTGAGTTAACTATTCCCATCCAACCTACTGACAAACCCCTCCGCCCCAACCAATCTCTCTGCACATCTCTTACATCTAAAGACATAATCTATTTTATGACCATAGTTCTTCAAAACATCCACTATTTCTGTAGGTCATACACCTTGCAACAAATTTCGCTTGCTGCACAGAGCTGTGTTCCACCTCAATCAACCTATTCCCACGACCAGGTCCACTTTCTTTCCATCTGTCTTGACACCATAGCGTATAAACCATCTCAGCCAGACATCCACATCAACTCTTCTCTCCCTAACTCATGATGCGACAACAGTATAATATCGTACTTCACATCATTGACTGTTTCTGTCAACAAACATCTCTTCACGCACACCTTATCCCAACACCGCACTGATGCTTTCATCCTCAATGAAACCTTCCTCCAAGCTCATCACACCCATACCTCACCATACATCCTCCACACAGCAGATAGTCTGCTCCCCATGACCCAAGACAGAGTTGTCCCCCGTTCAGTCACAGCTCCTACTGATCGACTCATTCTCACTATCTTCCTCAACATCATAATTGTTACCTGTGCCACCATCCGTATCTAAGCACACCAAAACATCCCATACGATTTCCTCGCCTACATAGACCATACCTTCTCGACCCATATAAATGCAGCTGTACGTAACATTCATAGTCGCTCTCATGCTGAACTCTATCTGTGGCGTTGGTTTACTGACACCCTCCACGGTGATATAGTCCCTCTCTCACTGCATACCTGCCCTGAAATCAAATCCACTCCTCATTTTGTTTTCAGCTCTTCTAACCTGCTTGGGCGCATTACTGCAGCTTTCATGATCGCATTGGAAGTAACCCTGTCCTACTTGTCACCCCTTATACAACACATCCAATCTGTGCTCTCACTCCTCCTGCCTTTCCCACATACATCCAGAACTACTCCTGTACCAACTGGGATGCCTACAGGCATTACATTGCTACCCAGTTCGGAAGCCATCCCTTATCCTTCCAACATCCCAATGACTTCCACCTTCCTCCAACAAGCCTTGTCAAACGCCATAACTCACCACATTCCGACGAAGCCAATCCATCCACACTATCCCACACTCCCTCCATGCACTCTCCTACTTCCCCACGAATCCGGTTGCCTTTACCAACCCTTCCTGCAGACCAAGACGACCTTTCACGCCACCCATAACTACACGACACATCAAAAATATACTGAAGGTAAAGAAACGCTTAATTTGGCGCCAAACGTCCACAAACCTCAACGCCACACTGTCCATCAAGGCACTGGAAGCTATTTCACAATCTTACTGGCAACAACCCTGGTCCCTCTTACTCTCTCCTGCAACACGATTTTATGTAAGAGTAAGAGGGAAATTTATACAAAGGCCAGAATAAGTCAAGAACAGACGTTACATTCATACTACAAAAAATACTGTAATATTTTAAGGAAGGTCATTAAAACGTCAAGAAGTATGCACGTCCTGACAAATTAGTAATGCTAATGATAAGATTAAAAGTATATGGGTTATTGTCAAATGGAGCAGTATACAAGATACCATAACACTTAAACTAAATGACAATGTTGTGACTGGTAATTCACAAGTTGGAAGCACTTTTACCAGCCACTTTCTAAATATGGTAGCAAAAACAAATTACATTGTTCCGTTGAAGAAGCAAGAGAATGTGTTAAAACGACTTTCCACAAAACGTCAAGCAAATAGATGTAGCACCAGCACCCTTCACTGAAATTAATAGTATTATAAAAAATTCTAAAACACAAAAGCTTATATGGTCTTGATGGAATTTCAAACAGACTTCTGAAACGTTGTTCCAATTTAATAAATAATGTCCTTAGTAATATATGTAACGTTTCTTTGGCACAGGGAATTTTTACAGACAGGTTAAAATATGCAATTGTTAAACCTCTTCATAAGAAAATTGACAAGAAAGTCTTAAACAACTGTTGTTGAATATCTTTACTGACATCTTTTTCCTATATATACGAAAAGTTTTACACTCAACAACACATCAGTAGAAACAGTTTACTTAGTATATCACAGTTTGGATTCCAGAAAGGTTGCTCGACTGGGAAATCTGTTTATACATTCACTCATCAAACAGAACAACCATTAAATAATAAAATACCGTCAGATCTTTTCAGGGCTGTTGACTATGAAGGTCATGGTACACTCTCAGTAAGACTTACGTTTTATTTTATATCTCATGGCTTTACACACAGCTTCTTAGAATCACACTTAACAAGCAGAATGCAAAACCTTGTTCTGAATAATTCAAACAGCGTTGGAAGCTGAGAAAATTTTAGTGACTAAAGACAACTCACCAAGAGAGTTCCACAGTGATCAGTTTTGGGGCCAGTTCTATTCCTTACATATGTGAATGACTTTCCACTTAACATTCAACAAGCAGAATTGGTACTTTTTGCAGATGATATTAGTGTTGTAATAAATCCCATTAGATTGTTAATTATATTTTTCAAAGAATTATTAAATAGTTATCTGAAAATAGACTCTCGCTAAATTGTGAGAAACACGCCTTTTTAAGTTATGTACAACATATACAGTAATACCTACAACTGATCTAACACATGAACAGTAGTCAGTGAATAGGGTACAATTCTTTAAGTATTCGGGTTTACGTATAGATGAAAACTTGAGGTGGAACAAGCACATTACTGAGTTTCTCAACCAATAAGTTCAGTTACTTTTGCTCTTCGTATAATTGTTAGTCTTCGAAACAAACTAATCAAACTGTTGTCATATTTACAACCAACAACGTCTTATAGGATACTTTTCTGGGTTGACCCAACACTACAGCCCGAATTCCTATGTAAGTGCACGTTACAAGCATTTTTGCGTGTATTGCGTATTTGGGGATATATGTATATTTCGAAGATTTTTCGATAAGGGGAATAATTTTTTTTATGGCGCAACTTGACCAAAAGAAAGGATCGATTGCTAGTACACATTCTGAGACATCAAGGGATCACCAGGAGGCAATTGTTTGTGTGTGTGAGGGGGGGGGGGGGAGGGGGTGTAAAAGTCGTAGAGGGAGACCAAGAAATGAATACAGTAAGCAGATTCAAAAGGTTGTAGGTTGCAGTCTTTACTCTCAGACGAAAAGGCATGCCCAGGTCTGAGTAGTATGGAGAGCTGCATCAAACCAATATTATGACTGAAGACCATTACAGAAACAGCATTAAACATTTACCACGCATACTATATCATTTTCTGGTTTCAGTGCATATATTACAAAGACCTACACTGTAGCACTTCTCACTGATGACTTTTCATATTAATGATGCAAAAAGTCCGGAATCTAAGCGAAAGCAGGAACGTTAAGTGTACTGTCCCCCTGCTTTTTCATCAATTTAACAACAATTCTCGCCCATGACATTGGCGACAGCATGGAGTCGTCCCCTCCATCTAGAATTTTTTTAAAGTAGAGAGTTCAGAAATCTGCTGTTTCGGGGAATGTAAGTGTTGCCATTGCTGCACCATAGCTCAGATTCGGGCAGCTTGTTACTTGCTTACTTGTGTTACTTCATTTGGATATAATTTGTGGGATCTTCCTGTAACTTTGATTTCGTAAGCTGCCCAGATGTTGCGCTTAGCCTTTTTAAATTTATTGGCTTTCGGTTTATGCCCATACAGCCATCCAAACAGTGCAGTTTCAGTTATGACGATACGAACGTCCCGAGCGGAGAAAATCACCGACCCAACCTGGAATCGAAACCTAACCCCTTCGGTTAGCACTCTGCCACGCTGACCGCGCAGCTGCCGAGGTGGACCAAATGCGTATACTTTGTACAGTCTTGCACACTTTTTGGTACCTCGCCACTGTGTTAGCGTCATTCTGTAACTTGACTTGTGTAGACCTTTGCTCACTGTTAGTTTCATTGTGGTTTATGTCAGTCATTAAGGCAAGTAAAAATCTCAGTCCCAATTTAGATTTCAAAACCCTTTAACTTGTCCTGGTTAGACGACGCATTAAAAATAAATACAAGCTGTTATATACTCAACTGGTTCACTTCCCTGTGTCGGCGTTGTACTTAGTGGCAAACTATAACGAAAATTTATTAATTGTTTTGTGAAAGCAACGAGCATTGCACTCGTTAATATTGCATTAGTACGACTTAGTTTTACTAAATGAAATTAGTAATAACCTTCAGGTGAAAACTGTTGACTGTGAAGTAGACGAAATTAAGGAGTTCTGCCGCATTGTAAGTAAAATAACGTATGACGGACAAAGCATAGGAGGACACAAAAATCAGACTAGCATGTGGAAAATGGCATTCCTTGTCGAAAGAAGTTTACTAGTATCAAACATCGGCAGCAACCTGCGATAACAATATCTGAGAATGTATGTCTGGAGCACAGCATTGTATGGAGAGAATCATGCACGGTGAGAAAAGCGCAAAAGAAGGCAGTCGAAGCATATAAGTTGTGGTGTTATACGAGGTGCATTCAAGTTCTAAGGCCTCCGATTTTTTTTCTCCGGACTGGAAAGAGATAGAAACATGCACATTGTTTTAAAATGAGGCCGCGTTCATTGTCAATACGTCCCAGAGATGGCAGCACCGTACGGGAGATGGAATTTTACCGCCAGCGGCGAGAATGAGAACTGTTTTAAATACTTAAAATGGCGACGTTTTCCTTACTTG